>NC_092686.1:9865197-10237304 GCF_964275005.1 Diadema setosum
TATCTATCTATCTATCTATCAAGCACTCAATATCTATCTGCCCCCCCCCCCGCCTTTCTGACTCGTTTTTCTTTCCTTATGTTTCCACTTTCTTCTGGCTGTTGGCTGGTCTCTGTCTGTCTGTCTGTCTGTCTGTCTGTCTGTGCGTTTCTCCTGTTCTCTCTTTCTCGCGGGAAAAGAATAGGTGACGGGATTTTGCATCGCGAATCTCGGATTTATAATGACTCGGTGTTGACATTAATGATCCGCAGTGATAAGTAGTACAGACGGTGTCCTGGGGTCTTGGGCGCTCACGAGAGCGCGCCGTGTGTGTATGTTAATCATTGTGGCGTGAGAACCGGGCTGAAACGCGATTGACAGACGTGGTAATTCCGCGGAGATGAAAACCCCAGCTCAAAGGAATAGAAGTCATACCATGGAGCGTGTGCGAGGCGATCTAGCATTTCCAGCAGTTGTTGTTTGCATAAGTGAAAAAAACATTAACTCTCTCGGGAAAACCACGGTGCATCATAAAGCAATCCTAATCCACTGTTTTCTGTCATAAAAACACGAACACAACGACAAAACCATAACGCGGGACTATCATTTCTTCCTTTTTTTTTTGAGGAACATTCATATAATTTTTCCTTCTATTTGATAACTAGCGATTGCACCGTGATTAGGTCGGTCAATTTTAAAGAAGTGTCTCGATGATAATTATATACCAATTGATGTTACGACTAAAACCATGCAAGATTGATAAAGCCTTCGTCCGAAGCTGATCAAAGATAGATATCAATAGCCATGTGATGTTATTTTAGGGACAATATCCGTCGCTTTCGTGCTCCACGGGGAACATGAACTTCCTGTTGAGTCAGTGGGCCTCATAACGGCTATAAAATTTGCATAGAGAGTCCATACATCACATCAATTATATATGAATGCTATATGAATAGACGCTAGTTGACACTGATGAATATCGACTGACTAAGTCCCTCAAGATCGTCATCTTAAAGTGTGACTGATATCCCATGCAATAAAGTTGTCGTTGGTACTTTCAGAGTTAACAAGAGAAGTATTGGGAACCCGTCGCGTTTCATCTATCACGCCGTGTTGTATCTCTCTGCCCCCTACGGCGAATTTCATGATACTGCTATATTCGATATAGCAAGTGGACAACTGCAAAAACATGGTGTTTTGTCCGTCATTGTACACAGTATAGCAAAATTTAAATGAACTTCCGCTGAACTGTTTCCCTGTGATGATCTAGGATTCCATAATCACTCTTGTGGCGCAGTTTGTTTCTCTTTTACATTGCTGTAAAGCTGTTGGTTTGAATTGTCCTTTCTTTATATTCGCACTTGCGAGTCGTCAGTTAATGAACCACAGAAACCATGATATTGAATGTGTGTATGTGTGCGTGTGCGCGTGCGCGTGTGTGTTTCCGTGTGTATTCTTTCGAACTATTTTGAAACCGTGTGAAGCTTTTCCTTAAGTACGAGCGAAACAAAACAAAACAACACATACAAGCAACACATTCTATCAAAAAATGCAAAGCTTATGTCAGAAAGAAATTCCATTAGAGTGATATCATTTTCTCTTTCCTGTATCACAATGTAAAGTAACCAGTCATTGACCTTACTGCATTGTGGGTTCTACGTTTCCTATCTTACTTGCGGTAGCGCGGCTGCCTCCGACCCAAGCGACCCGGGTTCGAGACCCGAGTCTGGACTGAGCAATGTTGTTTGTAAACATACCGTCCCCTCTATAGCAAGAATCAAAACACTGTCCCTCGGATAGGACATGAAATGAAGGTCCCGTGTGTGAGAGAGTCACAACTCATGCACGTAAAAGATCCCACTTCATTCATTCATTGCAAACAGCAGGGTGTTTAACCCGGGGAAGTGGTCCCGCCTCACATCCAACTGTACCCCATGGAAAACCAGCTTAGTGCAGCTGAATATGGACTATCCAGCCATCTTCTTGGGTGGAAAATGAACAAACAAACGATATAACGATATATTGCGTGTATTATCATTGACCTTTTGCGTACAACAAAAAAAAAAAAAAAACTTTCTTTTTTTTTTTTTTTGGGGGGGGGGGGGGGTGGGGGAGAAGGAGGGATGGGATCGAGGTTCTGCATTGTTGTGTGTGTTTTTTCCCCTACTGTTATCTATTAAAGGAAAGCAACCACTCCGTTCCGGCGTCTAGCCATCACCCACTCCGGGAGAAATTATGACATTCCCTAAAAATAATAATTGCGATTACAATAACGACAGTGAGGCCGATAATTGAAAGTATAAATCCTACTTTCGATTATAGATTACATAGACCAGGCGGTAGAATTATTCTCGCATGGCTCATGAAATAGCTCTGTAGTTAAATACTGATTTGCCGTTTTATTTGTGGATCCCTTCTCATCATAAAATCCGGTGTATTACACGGACTCTCATAATTCATCGTCAGCACTTGGAGCCCTGTCAAAGAATGATATCTTAGCGCGTTCATGCACGCGGCAGCGTTCCGTCCAGTAATGTATTCGACCTATCGGGTAGCTCTGGCAGGAACGCGCGGCGGCTGGCTGAGAGTGATGAATAATGTTGATAAACGAATGGCGAGAGCAATGTTCTCCAGTACGTTTCGATCTGTAATGGGGGTCGACGCATTTCCCCCTTCCTTTTTATCTAAGGACACTACCCTTGCAGGTGTACGTCTCGCCCTGGCAAATTCTCGCGCCAAATTTTCAGCTATCACTCTTTCATGGAATCAGTCATCGACAGAGAAGACGTAACAATACCCCTTATAAAATGCGGTACGACAGTCCAAATATGGATAAGTTATGAAACAAATAACACGCAGCGGTGGCAATAGCCAATCAGAACTGCGTATTCATATGGACTTAAATTTGATTTCCTGATTTACGATCAGTCGTAACTTAACTGACGAAATAGAGCTCCTGTACCCAGATTCAGACGATGCTATGCCATCACTGTTCATTTTTAACGCATATAAGCTCTCAAGCGTACAAAACAATAATTTTTGGGTCGTCGTTGATCTACTCTCGACGGTTCGCGAAAAATGGAGAAGGCAGCTGTTCTCCACTCACTTCGCCTAAAATTATCAACCCTTTAATGGGTAATGGCTGGTAATCGATCAACTTTCCCGCCTCACCAACTTGTTTGATCCGTATCAGTGAAAATTGTGTCGATTTCTTGAGTCGTTTTAGATAGGTTGCTGAGATTTCAGTGCTAGAAATGCTTGTTTCTTACTTCTGACAAGAACACAATTCAACCATAACGGCTGAGTCAAGCAAAGATCGAATGCCCCCAACAAACCGACATCTACGTATCGATAGCTTTTGATTATAAATCTTGTCTGCGACCACCAACGCAGCCCGAAGAGACATTCCATTTTGACTCGTAATCACATTACAATCTCACAGCTGATTACCGACTCCAACAAATGTCTCTCGACACGAACGTTTCGAGTTGTAACGAGCGCAAGGATTCGGCGGGAGGGTCTTCGTAACGTCTCGTCGCTGCAATTTTTCTCTTCCGCGCAATCTCTGCGGACCCGTGAAGCCCGCTCTTCTCTTATAATTCTTCCTCCTTTGAAATCAATCAAAGAGATACTAGGATAAAAGCGGTGGTGTTTCATCACTGGGGCATTCAGAACGTAATAAACCACCTCATTCATTTCGCATTAAGACGCAATTATCACAGGGATATTCATTGTGTGATTTCCAAGGAAAAATGTATCACCCGGTCAATCCATATCTGTAGAGACAGCATAATATGGAGTATCGTCATTTTCTCCTCGGTTTTAACACAAGTCGGCTTTACGTTCCCTGATGAGAGCCGACAGTTGGCAAATGTATTGGTATATGTTTGCACAATCAACGTGAATCTTTAATATGCAGCGGAGAAAACTCGTCTCATTTGTTCTAATGTTAGGCGTGACTATAACTCTTGCTATCAAAGCTTTATGGCAATCGTGTCTGTCGTTTCAATTATGCAGTATCCATGTCCATAAATACGTTGACATTTCAACGTAACCATTCAGCAGAGGTTCGAAAGGATACAATAAAATATTGTAGGAAGTTAAGAATGCTGCGCTGGTTAATAATGAATGAACACAGTGTGATGAGGTTTCCTTATGCGACTTGCATTAACGACACTTGTCAACAAACTCATACTATACCGCCCTGTGACAAGCTACGGTAGATATGAATGTACCTAATGAAAATCCCAACATGTTCTGATCTTCCCGCGGCCCCTCTATCTTTTATCTCCCCCCCCCCCCCATCCGCTCTCTCTGACACACACACGCACACACACATACACACATGCACGCACAAATACACATACACACGCCCACACACACACACACGCCCCCCACATACACACACTACAATGTTATACACACACGTTATCTCGCGATCTTCCAGTCTTTCTCTCTACTTTTCTTCTCTGCTCTTCTCTCCTCTTTTTACTATGCTTCGCCCCACCCCCGTCATTTCTTTTAGTCACCCTCTCTCACTCTCTGTTCCGACGTATTGTTGTACTTTTTTTTTTTTTGGTAATCTCCGTACTGTCTTGGAAAGACATTGCGGAGTGTTCATGGTGTCACTTCTAATGTGTAATCTGATTTTCACTTACCTGAAGACGTGGGTTCGAGTGTGCAGAGGTGTGGTCCAAGTTTGGAGAATGCCAGGCAGGTGTTATTGGCGAGAAGGAGAGAATGGAAAGAGAAGAGAATTAAAACAATGCGGTGAGTCCTAAATTTGGAGTTCCTGCAGTCCAAAAATACAACGCCTTAAGTTATTCGCCAAAACGTGGTGGGACACTAAGATGAGCATACAATGCCTACGATGTTTCTGAACTAACTTGCTTCACACATCACGTCAACAAAATAAGTACTGCTTTAAGTGCATGTACAAAATAAAATAAATCTAAGATTAAAGCGAAAACGACAAAGTATTTAATGTATTCAATATCATAGCAAGGCTAAACAATGAATCAATATTGTGTGGTTAAAAAAAATCGCAGGATTTAATGTACCTTTTAAGGTACAGGGAGAGGCATTGCATTAATCTTTTACAACCAGTCACAGACGAGCACAGGCACACTCACATACATGCATATCAGCTCAAGACAAGTGATATCAAAGCCTCTTATCTCTTCACATGGCCTGTATTTCAGAGGATAATGACGATATTTGTGCGTCCATCAGAAATTACAGGAGCATCTTTAAAGGTGGATTTACATCAACTGCACACGTGAATCAATGAAACGTAGAACAATTAGAAGTAAATGATATCATTAAAGTTTGTGGAAAATCTGACATTATGTTCGAAAGCCAGAAGTTTTAAATTTCTGTGCTGCCATCGCTGGATAGGAAGGCTACAACAGTTCGTGACGTCATAACTGTCTTCTGAAGAAGACATTTACTAACAGAATCCCACAAAAAATTCTCCTTCTTTTTTAGATGAACAGAACACGTTTTTACGACTTGATACTGGCGAGTTGACATCATTTTCCCTGTCTGATGGCATATGGCGGTAGGCCACGCGCTCGATACTTGATTAAGCTAAAAAAACAACAACAAACAAACAAACATGGAAATAGATGTGGAATTCCCCTTTAAGCATCCACCACTGCAAAATTTTCACAACCAGGCAATGATTTGACGCGAAGGACAGAACGTCTGCTCGCTCATTCCATTTCAAAACATAAATATGAAACTTGGGAAGATCTGCTTTGAAGCCAATTATGACATCATTACCTCTTCGGAGTAGCTCCTCCGTTATTGATGAAAATAAATGATTAATGAAAACATTTGGAATTCTAACACTCAGTCTCCTTCCTGGTTTTTTTTTTTCCTCCAAAGTTTTATAGCAAATTCCGCATTTTCTTTCTTCTCACCCTGTTTAGCGGAGAAGTCATCTTGCATTATGGAGAGGTGCTCCTCTTTCTTCGGAATGTCATCAATTTGGGCGTATTTTTAAACTCTTTTTGTTTTAATGATTTAGCTGTGGGAAAAACAAAACACAAGAAGAGATGGCCCTACATCTTATACACATTGATGAAGTCACACGGCTTCACAATGGCTGTCAATTAAAGCGGAAACGAGCCAATATTTGCCTTGAACTAAATTGCCCTGGGAGGAAGTGTGGAAAATCAATGACAGAACATCTGATCATTCATGTCACCACTTCATTCTTCTCCCCACCCCTCCCCCCCCCCACCCCATCGCACACAAATTTATTCACTCGGCAGATGCTGCACACATTACAGTGCATTTTCATAATGCCGCCGCTGCGCTCCTCGTTTCCATGTGCCTGATATAGCCGTACGTCCAAAAAGTCAAAACATTACTTTTCTTCATTCAGTTTAGGTGCAATACA
Source organism: Diadema setosum (assembly GCF_964275005.1). Classification (NCBI taxonomy): domain Eukaryota; kingdom Metazoa; phylum Echinodermata; class Echinoidea; order Diadematoida; family Diadematidae; genus Diadema; species Diadema setosum. The sequence goes on from NC_092686.1 coordinate 9,871,583, forward strand.
AATCGAAATTAAAGCTTGTTAAAATAGTGTATAGGAGTAAAAGTATAAGCACATTGTTAAATACTGCATAACATAACATAATTATTTACAAGATAATGCACAGATTATATGCATAGATAGATAGATAGATAGATAGATAGATAGATAGATAGACAGATAGATACTTAATTTATTGAATAGTGGTATGCAACATCCACAGCCTATTAGATTAGAATAGTGGAAGATGATATATTAAACTCACAAAATTCTCGTTGGTGTGTATACCCTTAAGCATTTACAATATATCTCATTCTTAGGTCAGTTATCCGGAGCGACTGTATTACCTTTTCCCATAAGAGTCATCATTACCAAGTTATTGCAATACAATAATAAGTAGACATGTTAGATACGAAAGCTGCAAGATATATATATATATATATATATATATATATATATATATATATATATATATATATATATACATATATATGTATATATATATATATGTATATATATATATATATATACATATATATGTATATATATATATATGTTTTCTTTAATTTCTTGTCAAAAAGAAAATTAATGGCAAGAGCTGAGAGTTGCGATGTATTTTACCGAAACACGCATCCTTCTGGTAAAGCTACGGGCAAGATAAACTCGACAGCCGACCAATGTTGTCTGAAAACAGCACTTGGCACTGGAATGAGATATACGCGGGAAATTGAAGCTCAAACAGCCCACGGGTTTTAAAAGCAGCGGGAAAAGGAGGAAAAATCCATACAAAGTCTTTTCTTTCTCTGACAACTTGATGTGTATTACAGTCCCCTCCAGATAGAGGGGTCTATGTATCTTTGCATCTAATGGAACACATTGACTGTGAATCCAACGCTGTGACTCATATTTACCACTTGAGTAGTCATATGATAATACGCATGATTCCATTCTGGCATCACGTGACATTATGTAAATAAGGGTCGATAGGCATCACGTGACATTATGTAAATAAGTGTCGATACTCATGACAGTCACCCCCTTGAAATTTATACTTAAATTTTATAAGGAGACAGCATCAGTCATAATGAATAACTCTCGCGTTGTGCATGAAGAAAATAACCGGTTCATTGTAAGTGACTTTATTTTGAAAAAAAAAAACAACAACAACAATTCGATGTTTTTTCTGTTAAAAAAAATAAAAAAGTAGGGGCAAAGGAAAGCATGTGTGAAAGTCATGAAAAGCATTTCAAGACGTGCCACAATTTGGGGAAACAGTTGAAGTTGTATGTTGTCGGGCTTTTTTTTTCCATCTTTTTTTTTTTTTTTTTTTTGGTACGAGTACGGATATCTCGAAAACTATGAGCAAAAAAGTTAATAAGGATGGCAAGAAAAAAGATTCACATGACTGCTATTTTGTTGGCGCTTGAGTAGGGCAAGAAGGCTTAAAAATAAAGCACATAGAACTACACACATACCCACGTACTCCCAAAAACTACAGCAAAAAGCCATCTGAAGTCTAGACATAGTTGGACTAAGCATGCGAGCGCCCTTCCTCGCAACAGTAAGACCCATACCCAGCTGCAGTGGGAACCGAAATGACTAGATTCGTTTGCAGAACAGTTATCATACGATGAAACACAAAAGGATGTCGACCTTGCGCGCTTTTCGTTGACAATAGTTGTGAGCAATCGGAGCTGGCAGAATGGGAGAAGCGAGGCAGAGAGCGTACTATACGAACACGTCCGAACTCGGGTGGCCCCATTTATAGGAACTCATTTCTTAGTGCTTCGATAATCAATCATGATGTTTATCGTCACTCGCACAGTTGCCGTTTAGGCCAACCTGTCAGTCGCCTGTTTACCGTATGGGTCCTTCGCTTTGTTTTTCTGCATTCCCATTACACTGTAGCGATGTGATTTCGTTTCCTATTATTTTGTTTCCCTCTTCTTTTTGAAGGGCGGGTCCGCAGAAGAAAGGGAACAATCAGTCTAGAAATGGTCCATTAGGGTCGATTTTTGTAAACACTCCTTTGCTCGAATATTTCAGTCATTTCAGTTCTCTGTCTCAAGGTATACAAAACATGATTTAAAGGGATGGTATAGTTTTGGCTGAGATGGGGATTCAGATTTTAACTTTTTGCGAGATAATTAGAAACCACTTATGATATATTTAAGAGCATACAATGTTTATTTGATGAAAATTGGTTTTGAAATGGCTGAGATATAAAAAAGATGATGAAGTAAAACAAAGTGGTCCTTATAAAAGGTGGGTCCCACCTTTTATGAGGACCTTTTTATTTTTGGATATCTCAGCCACGTCAAAACCAATTTTCATCAAGTAAACTTTGAATTTCTATAAAAAATTGTATGCTCTTTCATATTTCGTAAGAGGTTTCATAAGAAGTTTCTTATTATCTCGCACACACACACACACACACACACACACACACACAAAGCTGGAAACCTGAAGCCCCATCCCAACCAAAATATACCATAACTTTAATAGCGGAGAAAATAGAGAAGGCGTGTAAAATAGCAGAGCGCCTGTAGACGTCTTGGCAGCTTGGTGTGCATGGATTACCCTATAGGACGACACATTTTATGAATTGAGATTATCACAATCCTATAGACAGTGGCGTATCTAGGGAAAACGGCGCCCGGGGCAAGCACGAAAATTGCGCCCCTAATTTCTGAAAAAGTGTTCAACCCCAACCCCATCCCGGTAGGGACTTTAAACAAAGTCCACATGATGCTTTTCAAGCACTTAAAAGGGATCTTTTGAGGGTGATTTAAATGTAATGAATTTTGATAGATTTTGGCGAGCGAGCGCAGCGAGCGAGCCGAAAATTTTTATGTTTCAGCTTACAAAACATGGAAGTCCTGTCATTTTTTGCTTACCAAATCTTACAATTCTAATCAAGATATAGTGACGGCCTTATAGATAACGATTTATACCAAAAAACTGAGGACTTTAAAAAATATTCTAAATTAGTGCGCGCGAGTGAGCTGAAATTTGTATATTATGTCCTCGTCATCATCACGTATTGTTCTTATCTTTTTTATACAAATTTTGACGAGCCAGCGCAGCGAGCGAGCCGAAATTTTTGTATTTCAGCTTACAAAACATGGAATTCTTGTCATTTTTTTGCTTATTAAATCTCACAATTATAGTGACGACCTTATAGATAACGATTTATACCAAATAAACTGAGGACTTTAAAAAATACTCTAAATTAGTGCGCGCGAGTGAGCTGAAATTTGTATATGTCCTCGTCATCATCATGTATTGTTCTTATCTTTTTTTATACAAATTTTGACGAGCGAGCGCAGCGAGCGAGCCGAAAATTTTTGTATTTCAGCTTACAAAATATGGAATTCTTGTCATTTTTTGCTTATTAAATCTCACAATTATAGTGACGACCTTATAGATAACGATTTATACCAACAAACTGAGGACTTGAAAAAATACTCTAAATTAGTACAAGCGAGTGAGCCGAAATTTTTGTATTTCCGTGTCATCATTACGTTTTGTTATTATCTTGTTTGATTCGGGTTTTTTTTTTTTTTGCGCCCCCTCCCCCGTATGTTCGAAACCGTTGGCGTCCTCTCTTGATCCAATCGGCGATCGCTTCAGAACGAAAGAAATTGCAGCCGCTGCTCCGTGAAACATTTTGCCTGCTAAATATAAAATGACATGTGTGAACACAATAGACACTGTCATTTTGTCATCATCACGTTTTGTTCTTACCTTCTTTCTTATATAAATTTTGGCGAGCGAGCGCAGCGAGTGAGCCGAAAATTTTTGTATTTCAGCTCACAGAACATGGAATTTTTGTGTGAACACAATAAACATTGTCATTTTGTCCGCGTCATCATCATGTTTTGTTTTTATCTTGTTTGATTTGGTTTTCTGCCCCCCCCCCACCATTCTCCCTCCCCCCCCCCCCTTCCGGGCGAGGTTTTATTTTTTTCTTCTTCTTCTTCTTCTTCGTTTTTTTTTTTTTTTCGTTTTTTTTTTTCTTCTTCTTCTTCGTTTTTTTTTTCCTTTTTTTTCTTCTTCTTCTTCGTTTTTTTTTTTTCGTTTTTTTGCGCCCCCAAGGAGTGGCGCCCGGGGCACGTGCCCCCCTTGCCCCCCCTAGATACGCCACTGCCTATAGATTCAATGCGCAAGACAGCAGCACCGTGATTTTCCCATCTATTGTCCAAACTCGCTTCACTGTTGTTTTTTGCTCGGCAGCGTTGATCAATTCCCGTCAGTTTAGCTTCCATGAGATGAAATTACTAAGGAAGAGACAGCAAAACTGCAATCAACTGAACGGAGTAGAATATTACATCATTCTCATACTAATTTTCTTCTGATACGTAAGGTCTTAATTGACTTACAAAGGGGAGAGAGCAAAGGGGATCATTGGTTTTGCAACTCGCGGAAACGACAGTATATAGTTCACTGGTTGTTGCTTTCTCAACGCGTTTGCCTGTTTTTTTTTTATTCAATATTTTGCTGTCGCGATAGATGATTAATCATCGTGCCATGATTTAAAAAAAAAAAATCTGTTCATATTGATATCAGGATATGACAGGTTATCAGCCTCATTCTTTCACACAAAAACCGAAGGTCTCCATTTTGTAGAGTTAAATGAAATTGTGCCACACTTCGCAGTTGTGTCACGCTCTGCTTACGTTTCATACTAAGCAGACCTGTAACATTTTGACTCTGACATTCGACTTTTTCTTTATCTTTTCGTTCTTTTTTGATAAATTCCTAGGTTTGAAAACAAGTATAGTCATGTTCTTTCTAAAGACCGGAGAAAGTTGAAGCACCTCAACTTTGCAGATTGATTTACAGATAGATGATGCTACCTAATAATGTGGAAACTGTAGCAAGCAATTTTGACAAATCTGTTTTTCTGAAAAGTTCACGATCCACGATGAAGGTAAGTCAAAATGTTAGATCGCCTCCGGGCATAGTGTAATTTGCAAAAATTGATATCGATCGACACGCGAATAGTTCACAAAGGGTTTTTTTCCCCCGGTTAGAGTATCGGTAAGTGAATGTAAACATTACTTGTTTGTCATTCTTGTTGCATAACAAATCTCTGATAATATACACTTGGTGCACACATGCCAGTTCCATAGCTAGAGAGCTAAAGCTTTTGATGGGAGGTCGTTATAAAGGACAAGTTAACGCAAACCCTGAATGAATTGAGTGAATGCAGCAATATTAGTAGAACACTTCAGTGAAGTTTCAGGAAAATCGGACAATCCGTTCAGAAGTTATGAATCTTAAAAGTTTTAGTGTCGCTGGATGAGAAGACTACAACAGTGTGGGACATCAATGCGCAGCAACGATATAAAGTAAATAAAAAGAAAATTCCACAAAATTTAAGTTTCTTATATGAAAAGTACACATTCCCACGACTTCTCCTTGATACACGTTAAGAGTAATATTCTTCATCCCCGCTTTCTGAAAGAGATTTTCCTCAGACTTTCACTGATGTGTTCTACCAATATTGCTGTATTCTCTCAATCCATACATTCATTTGGATGAACTTGTCCTTTAAAAACATACTTCAGTGTAAATCCAAATGCAACAGCATCACCAAAATGTCGAAAAATACACGAGTTGTCAGTAAAACTTATCATTTTGCCTGATTCAAACAAAAGAAAATATAAAGTAAGATAAAGGTGGAGGTGTAAATACAAAATGAGGTTCCATAATTATACCACTGAAATGCAATTGCATTGTCTGAATACATGCGTCGTGCGACTCAAATATTATGGATCAGAAAATACCAAATAAATCTTAATCCTTTATCAAAGGATGCTGTCTCGATAAGCCCGAGTTGCTTCAACGCCGATAATTATGAAAATGTACCATGCTTATTAAGTCGCCCGAGGCTATTTCACGCAAAAGCAGGGGGAAAATCATTCTATGGACGAGGAAACAAGCGACCAGGCAATAGAAGCCAACGGTGCAATATGTCTTATTATCATTATTGTTGTTATTATTATCATATTTGTCACTTTCTATATTTTTATGACTCTATGGAACAAGCATGCCACGTTTTGTAAACTACCCGTCCATAATGACGCCATTTCAAATGTGATTCAAGAGTGCACATTCAAATAACAACCCCTGCGCATACGATGGCCACACAGGCAAATAAATATTGTCACTCAGCGAACTCTTTTGCTTTTCACAGCTACTCTACGAGCGTGCAGAATCTCCGTATTTATACCGTTGTATTTCTATTTATGGCGTGAGATGACGCAAAAAGAAGGAAAGGAAATACTCCCCTGCTCCATAAGAATCGCTTGTGCCGTGACTTAACGCGCGAACTCTACGACCACATCGAGAGACCATTAGGAGTATATGAAGACGGCTACTTGGACATCTTTTTTTCTTTTCGCTCGTAAGTGTGGAGTGTTCGATTTGTGGCCTTGATGAAAAAAAAAAGAAGAAAAAAACGACGGGTGAAGCGAGGAGGTTTAAGGGGTCATGTAAAGGATTTTACTCTGATGACTATTTGACTAAAGGAGATGCTATAAAAAGTCCGAGTGCAGGAGGTGGACGTTACTTGAAACTTGAGAATGAAAGGGAAAAATAAACGAGAAAGGCTATGTTTTAAAAAAGGCGTATGAAAAACGTTTTTCTTTTTTTTTTTCTTTGGGGGCTTGTTTTCTCTTGTTGTTTTCTTCTTCTTTTTTCTTCTTCTTGTTCCTTTTTTCTCACATTTCGCTGACTATCGTATGTCTGTCGTATGTTGCAAGAGTTATTACCGCGCATGTAGATACAAATGGAACATTTTTTTTTTAAAGTTATGATTTAGATCATTTCTTTATGACTTGCTTTTCCAAAGCGTATGTTGCTTGGACTTTAAGAACGCAGATGTGGCTCGATCTGCTGTTCGATGGCATTCGACGATCGGGTATCTTTCGATTGATGACGTCAAAATTGACATTTTTAACGCCTATTTTCGAGGCAGAGCTATCACTTTGCAATTGAAAACTCATGGTCAGGAATGTTGAAATTGGCTGCCTTCTGATTGGCATTCTATAGTGGAGACGAATGAAAGAAAGAAAGAAAGAATGAATGAATGAATGAATGAATGAATGAATGAATGAATGAATGAATGAATGAACGAATGAATGAATGAAGGGGATGCTAAGGCCACAAACTCATCGTTGAACCTCGACGCAGACTATCATCTCTCAATAATCACCGGCACTGCATTTTTTTCTCTTTTCAATCTCGCCTTTCCAATGATGCTCTTGCAACCTTCAATGTTCACCCTTTCGTCTGTCCTTTCGTACAGAAAACTGCTTTCGTTCTCACAAAGTAATGACCTTCTCTTTCTGCAAACAGAATATGATATAGGCCCGACTTAATCTGCCTGGCATTGCAGTTTCAAGAAGGAAAATACGGAAATTGAGAGAACGGAGAAAATATGATATCATGAATGCCCTTTCAGATTCTAAAACTTGCGAAATCCGCCCTCTCAAAAAAAAAAAAAAGGAAAACGAAAACAACAAACAAAAATGGCTCTACTACGTACATTTTACATTACAGTACAACAACAACAATGAATACATCATTTGTAGTTTTACAAATACAATTTGTTCATCTATAAATGACTTATTGTGTGAGAATATGATAGTCACATCAGAATCGTGTCTTACAAATGTTTTACAGTAAAGACTCGTTAAACACACGTAAATTCCATAAGGGACGGATTTCAAGAAGGTATATAGTTTGTACATTACAACTTATGATTACTATGAATTCCAGCAACACGATACACTTGACTAGAATTTCGCCCTTGAGACTAATCTAGCAAATCGTAAGACAACGCAAGTAAGCCCCGTATATGCAAATCTACAGAAGATGATGCCAAATTCTTGTGGGTCGCATGAATGAAGAGTGCTAATCACACATGGAAACACATGTGCGTAAGTCATTGCCATATCGCTCGTCCTCGGTCGCTTGGAGAAGCTAAATTCGCGAAGGATGCCCCCACTGTTGACTGAAGAAAGGCTTCTCCCAACACATGCAAGTAACACGTGTTGTCAGACCCCAACAAGCCCTATTTTAGAAAGGTAGCGGTTAGGGGATTTCACTTTGTTCACATCGGAATGCAATCTCTACGCGCCCGGTTGGGATCAGGTCTTTTTGTCGGCGACGGGAACAAAGTGAAAGATCGGCCCTGACGGGCTAATAGACCGGTAGGGGTAAGGAGGATGAGGTATAGTAGGATCTCCTTGGGTACGGGGGATGAAGTGCGCTCGTGTCCTTGGTAGGCCCATTCAGCAGGTATAAGCTTCCGAAAGCCTCTTCTGCGAGGACAAGAGACGGTGTCACGTTGATTCGCACGCGCGGGACTAAGGATCCCTGGCCAAAGCATTTGCAATCGTCTCGGTTGATACATGTCTGTTTCTCCACCGAAATCATCATCACCATTTCGTTCTTACAACTCAGTTTCTTCTTTTCTCACTTTCTCTTTGTTTTCTCTGGTTATTTCTCTTTCCTCCTTTCACTTCTTCATATCCATTTCTATTATTCTGTCCTTTTTACACTCCTTTTCCTGTCCTTCTTCATGTCTTTCCTCTGCTGTCTCTTCGTTTAATATTTCTACCTTCTTTTCCTTCCAATCCACTTCCAAATCCTCCTTGTCGTCTTCGTCCCTTTCTTTTTCACGACGATAACGACAAAAAGTTATAATTAAATCATAAAGTCTGCGCGTCTTATTTTCGTCATCTTATCGAGCAAAAGCTTTCCTCCGCGTCCTTGCAAGTGTTCTTCTTATATATTTCCTGTAAACATACTCCGTGATTTATATCACCAGTGTTATTAATTCTAGTACACATCTCTATACAGGATCGTATTTGCTGATGCCAGAACTACACATTCTATGGACAAAGGACGCCCTCAATTCGCTAATCCCCGAATTACGCAATTACAGAATGTCGAATGTTCATGGGAATCCTCGTGCGGGACAATGCGTATGACAATAGGCAATGCACAGAATGGATAACTATGTACGGTAAACTAGAGACATCCTCCCACCCAACAGCAGTGCCTTCAAGTCCAACGTTTTGAAGGTCTTGGAGCAGGAAAAAAAAACACAACAACACAGAAGAGTCACGTTGACATCCTCATGTAACTGCCCTACATCTGTGAATGATCCTCAAAAGATACTTACGTAAATATTTTCATGATTTTATATTAGATTTCTCTGCAGTACGCTACAGATTCGACGTGTAAGATGTCTGTTATCACATTACAATTCAGTCCTTAACTTGAAAAACGTTGGGTTGGTTTTTTTTTCTCTCTCTCTATTTTTCTTTTTATATCGTCACTTAAACTCTACTGAGGTAGTCTACGAGTCAGATTGTACATAATGAATTGTTTTCACACAATTGTTCCACATTTTAGGTCTCTATAGCGACATCCTCTGTGCAATAACTATATTATTGCTGAATTTGACAAAAATTGCAATCTGTACTATTTCTGAGTTCACATGAAATCTCCCCTCATCATCCTCAAGTGAAAAGATGATATCGATTCAGCATTCATGACCTTTTCTGATGTCTCCCTATTTATACAAGCATCTAGTCGCCAAGAAGTTCATTTTGTTGATGAATTTTTAGATGAATGTTCCGCCTGTTCGCGGACGAGCGCCCTCTTCGGCGGCTTCCCTTGCCTAATAGTTTCAGACTTCGCGGTACGTCTCAACAAGGAACTTCATCTGTTTAAAGCTCTAAGGTGTCACATATACTGTCCATATCACACTGAGATGTGTGCTAATAATCCGAAGTATGAAGAATCTGTACATTACACGAGAGAGTCAGCGAGTTTGCGTCGCATGCTGTTTGGTCTCGCAGTAATGTCTGAAATTTTGAATTTTTAGTTATATCTAATGTTATGAATTGAAGGGAAGCATACCCGCCCCTCGCAAGGTGGTTGGTTTAGTGAACGAATTCACGCTTATCAAACACCAACTTTTCACGAGTATTCCTATCTTATATGAATTTCCTGCAGCAAATTATCATCTTTCTTCCACTCTGTGATAGGGCCAAGAGAGGACCTTCTTTCTCTTTTATTTTGCAGCTGTGAGATTAATTTGATAGAGGATTTGGAGTTTGAATCATATCGGTTTCATGGTCGACAAAGTACAGTAACACTTTGTATTGTCTCTATCAAACTGATCTTTGTCTTTAAAAAAACGAAAACAAAAACAAATAAACTCACTCAGTTTCTTTGTGAACGATGTGCTACAAATGTCAACTAATGTCTTTTAAATGATCGATAGTAGAATGATTTTACTTAATGCTTATAGAATATTGATGGCTTTGCACCAACAACTTCAGTGGCTTAATCCTTAGTAAACATTACCAAGTAATTTGCTGGGATATTATGACTTCAGCTTCTTTCGTTTATCGCATTGCTGTGAAAAATAACAAGAGCATCATTTTTACGTAATCACAAAATGCCAATGCAACAACACTTTCCGATCATACGGGAGCTTCCAGACCCCCCTTGGTGTGGCCAAAAAAAAAAAAAAAAATGTATTGGGGTATTATATTCGCTGACTCCCTGCTGAGGTAAAACAGAACAAGATGAAAAGGGAGTCCAATGTGTCATTTCTATGTAATCACAAAATGCCAATGCAACAACACTTTCCGATCTTACGGAGCTTCCAGACCCCCCAGTGGTGGCAAAAGATATTGTTTCAGAGTATCTATGTGAGTATAAAGCTGCTGCTCTTGAATGTTGATTCCGACACGCTACAAGGAATATCCGACCTTCTCAATGAAGCTTTGCTCAATCCAGTTGTAAGCTGAGGTTTCATGCGCAAGGTAACACTAAACCATTGATCATTCACTCATCCCCTTCGAATAACGCTTCTCTCGCCGCAACCCCATCACACTTGGTGATTTTCCACAATGTTGTTTACTTTTCCAACATTGTTATACTTTGTAGGTCTTCCGTGCATGGACTGATTATCTCCGAGACACATTTGTGACTTTAAAGGTAAAATACGGTTCGAATAATGACTGCAAAAAACTGTCGATTTTGGTCTATAATGAAGACATAATTATGCAGAAGAAATGTGTGAAAAAAAAAAACCCGCTGTGATAACACGATTTCAGTTGAGTAACGAAGAAAACTGCGACATATTACCCAAAAAGGTACGCCGGAGGTCCTGCAATATCAGAGCATTTCCGATCGTGGCTGCTACTTGATATTCTAAAATCTATCACAGCAATTACAATCAAGCAGGATCCATCGCGCGAGAGTGAATTAGCAGCATGCATGCGATTCGATACATATTGCCAGCAAAGATAGGGCTCTTTTGACCGTCACGTATAAAATCGTAAAGTTCTACCTTTCTAACATTGAACGGGGAGGGTGCTTCAGGAGTGAAAGTCGGGTACACCGTCTTTTATCATTTCACATTTTTGATCTGACAATACTCCGAAACAACTCATTATTCTGGCAAATCACAGCAGCCACTTGCAGACAAGTTTTTGGTGGATCCTTTCGATATATTGCAAACAAATTCCGAATGGTGGAAGATGAATGCTGAGTCCTTTTGAGAACTATGTTTTAGCTTTAAGTCACACATGTATCTTTCTTTTTTTCTTTTATTTTGGCGACGGCATAGATCTGAGAAACCTTACAAGACAGGGCCACTAAAGAGGCCCCACTTCGATAACAAAAGCACATCCAAGGCAAGATAAAAAAAAAAAAAGAAAGAAAGGAAAAAGGAATACCATTGGTAACCAGCAAGCAATCGGTATAGATCTGGTCCGGTATAACAAACTAGCGTCAGTTTGGGTCTGCAACATCTAATATTTGTTGATCAGTTAGTTGATTAAGCCGCGCGATCGATGTTCCAAGATTAATTACAATGTATTTATAAGATTCCCACAAAACTGCCTTGATTAGAGATTACTTTGTTTCGTGTCAAACAGTCAAGATTTGCAACTAGGCAGACGACAATGTACAATCAAATTGATTTTCCACAATGTCATAAAACCAGATCAGTCGCTTTGTATCGATAGATGAAGGCATTTTATTTATTCATTTTTTCTATTTTGTCATTGTTTTAAATCATGACTCTGGAGTGAATTGTATTCATACTATATACTGTTCAACGCCAATGAGGACTGAAAATTATACTTGAATAAAACAATTGTCATTCATGACTGGACCTAATATTCCCACGAAATATGAAGGGAAAAGTGATATGAATAAAGGCACTGCTTTAGATGCCATTTTATGAAGAAGAACAAACAAGGTTGTTGTTGTTTTTTTCACATCCATAGTAGAACTTGACCATGTAAAGAGGAACAGGCCACTATCTAATTACAAAACTTATAAATCACCCCAATTAATCAATGCGGGTTTTTTTCTGCATCAACAGAAAGCTAAACGATAATTAATTTCACTATAACTCGATCCTCCGTTTGAAATAAAATAAAAACAACAAGAAGTCATGAAATACTCCACGATTATCAACAGCTGGGACATCAGCGGGAAAGACAGACGTATTGTTTTTTCCACGAAACAGTTATTAGTTTCGCTGCGAGTGAATGCTCTACCTAGTTCGGCCATATTATGCGCCGACAGTTTCAACCGTGGATTTTGTTCTTGTCGTCATTTCTTTTGTATTAAGAGGCCGCGGAGACTGCAGGTGAATGGAGTCAATAATGGCAACCGCACGATGACGGTGCATTAGATTCTGTAAATGGTTACAGCGCACAAAACCACCTGCTCCTTCAAATGCCATATCAACGACAACAATTCGACAATGATATTGTGGCGGTAGCTGAACATGATGAAACAATAACCAACACAAAATTAATGACAAAGGCTCCTCTCCGTGCGAAATGACCTCTGAAGGCGAAATTAAAAAGAATAATAATAAAAAGCACTCATGTTCTCCTTAGTAATTGCACTATTGGGAGCGATTCGCGGCTTTCGGGATTTCACGTATTAGAGAGAATTGATGCACATGCTCAGCACAATGTTTCACGTTGGTGAATCGTTGATTCTTTCAAATTCAACCAATAGTCGGGTAATGTATCTGCATTTCATTGCTTCCATTTGCTGTTAATGAGTACCACGGTTCGTCGCCCTTTTACACTCCACGTCAATGAATTATTGGATAGCTCCCTCTATTGATGGTGGGTAAGACTAGGAGACATTGTGTTGGTTAGCTTGTTTCGTTTTGATATCTTTTGGTTGTTTATTTCTTTTCTGCTCGGGCATTTGCAAGGTAATTTCTGCCTACAGAGAAAAGTATGCTTGTCTGCAAGAAAAGATCTTAAAGAATTTTGTGAGCGCGCAGATATGCTGGAAGAAGCAAATTAGCCTGGGTGCAAAAATCAGATTTTGGGCCCAACGTTGTTTTACCGTCAGCCCAATAGTTTGTTTGTTTGTTTGTTTGTTTGTTTGTTTGTTTTTGACGGTTTTCTTAGTCCGAATCTGGAAGATGCAACTCCTGCATCGTTAGTGTTTTGAGATATTCATATTGGCCACCAAAACGGTCGCCAAAATCTGAAATTCCTATATATTTCTCTATAAATGGTGAAAATATTGGACACATAAAGGAATATGAAGTTTTAGCGTATTTTGAGGGTCTTAATCCGAATCTGGATGATGCAACTATTGTATTCTTGAGGATTCAGAGATATTCGAGATGGCCGCCAAAATCTAAATTCCTGTATATTTCTATTCAGATGTTGAAAGGTTAAAGATATTTGATGGTTTTAATATAATATTTAGAAAATTCTGAATCCCAATATGGATAAGACAATTTATTCCTGAGGGTTTTGAGATATCCAAAAATGGCCGCCAAAAATTCAAATTTTGATTTTAAGCAATTCCGTATAAGTTGTACAAAACTGAGAATAAATTGATGAGTTTACTCTATTTCGAGGGTGCTGAGTCCGAATCGTTTTGATGCATCTCTTGTATCAATGAGGACATTTTTTATGCACGATGGCCGCCCAGAATTTCTTATAAATTGTGAATAAATCAATACGAAAATGATAGTTTTACGCTATTTCGAACGTGCTGAATCCGATTCTGGTTAATTAATTCTTGAGGTTTTTGAGGTATTCAAGATTTTTGATATTCATTTTGGCCGCCATCTTGAATATCTCAGAAACCTCAATGATGCAAAACTCGTATCAGCAGATTCGGATCCTATCAATTTATTTCCAATTTATTTACATTTTATAAGGAAAATTTTATATTAACATTTACAATTTTGGCGACCATTTTGGATATCTCAACAGCCTAACGGATGCAACAGTCGCTTCATCCAGATTGGAGTTCAGCACCCCGAAAAGGCCATCAAATGTTCAAAATTGGTCACCATTTTAAAGGGAATATATGGGAATTTCAATTTTTGGCGGCCATCTTGAATGTCTCAAAATTGCAGGTCGTCATTCAGAAGGTTTGTTAAACCGAAAATGAAATAAGGTTCGTCATTCCGAAGTGTCGTTATACCGAAGGTTGGTTATTCAAATGGTTCATAATTCCGATAGTGAAAGGTTCATTAAATCGGAAAATTAAATAAAGTTCGTTATTCCGACTGTTCGTTCATCCGAAAAGAAGAAAAAAAGTTCGTTCGTTCGAAGGTTCGTTGAGTATGCATCTTCCTTTCATTTTCAGAATAACAAACTTTCGAAATAACGAACACCACCCCATCTTACTACCAATATCGCACTGAGTCGTGAATCAAACGAACTAGTTCGCATTCTCGTGTCAAAAAGATTATTGGCTGATGTAATCAAACACCTAGCCACGGAGACTGATTGACTGAGCAGACGCCAATGACTAATATGAAATATGGTCAAAATGGAGTAGGACCTATATCCACGGTTTAAGTAAAGGAAGAAGTTCATATCTTTATAGCATAGCGTATACTCACGGTATGCATTGATCTCCTTGAGGTCATCTACAGAGCTGGATTTCTAATATAAGCGAAAATTCATGAAAAAGAGTGTGCTTCAGCATGCAATAAAAGAGCATGTTTTCCAAACGCGGTTTTGTTAACACCAGGACAGGTTACTCCCTTTTCTATGGAGGACATGCATCCCACGCATTTTCGGATATTTTTGTCGTAATCGTAACCTTTACACAAGGGGATACGATTACATCTACATCATGTTCTTTGCCGCCCACAAGTTTCTCATAGCAAATCATACACCGCTCCCCCTCTGGCTCTATCTCTCTCTTTTGTGTGTGCATATATCCCCCTCTCTCTATCTATGTATCTCGTTCTTTTTCTATTTTTCCTTTTCCCTCAACCAGTTCTTTCTGTCGTTTTTTTTTTCATGCAGCGTATGTCGTCAATGTCTATTTATTGTTTGTCCACACACTGTGTATACCCAGCCCGTCCCTTCCAGTATAATGTATTGACATAACTTTTCCCTGAGATGCAGTCGACATATTTTTTTTTTTCCTTCCGCGTGTTTCCCCCAAGATGGTGTCTGCCCTAAAGGTGTAGGAATCCTATAATGCAATGGGAGACATCCCATAATGCATTGGGAGGCGTCGGCTTCCTCTGGTTGAGGCTCGATTTATTGAGTTAAAACGTGACGGGAAGGAGATGCGCTATTTTGGGGGCTCGAAAAAAAAAACACTCTACGAATCCAGTCTGCGGAGGATCAGTCATATTGAATTAAATCACACGCTTTCGTCACCTTTGCTATAGGTTTTTTTTTTAATCCGTTGTTCTGTTGTTGTTGTTGTTGTTGTTGTTGTTGTTGTTGTTGTTGTTATTATTATTATCATTATTATTATTATTATTACTATTGTTATTATTATTATTATTATTATTATTATTATTATTATTGTTGTTGTTGTTATTATTATTATTATTATTATTATTATTATTATTATTATTATTATTGTTGTTATTATTATTATTATTATTATTATTATTATTATTATTATTATTATTATTATTATTATTGTTGTTGTTATTATTATTATTATTATTATTATTATTATTATTATTATTATTATTATCTTCCAAGCGTATTAACATTCTGGCGAACAGTTAACAACATGCACAACTAACCTTTGACAAGAGATTCATTTCGGGTGTAAAAGATCTCAACAACTCCATGTTCTAACAATTATTATATCACGTTGATCTAAGGAGTAAAATCAAACAATACAAGAACAACCAAAAATATCTTAAGCCCTTTTCACAGCGAAAGATATATTTCAAGTCAAAACGCTGCGATGATAAATCTTCTGGGTATATGTCACGTGATTTAACATGACTGCACCTATATTGCGGTGAGTGGCTTCCCCTGATAACATTTAACCATCCGTATCGACTGCCAATTCGAGAAGTCGTGCGGATTAGTTGACTATCAGAACAAGTCGTGACTAGTAACCACAAGGAAATTCGCAGCTTGGCGGCAAAAATCTCTCTGTGGGGCGAAACAATAACATTCAAACTCGCGCTTGTTAGAAGTAAAAGCAAGCAAAGCAAAACAAAACAAAAGATCGCGACTTGCAGAAAGCATAGAGATTATTAAAGCATCACAAGCAACAATGAGTGATAACATTGTGTCATCCTACATGGAAATAAAAATGTAGATATTATATTTATAAATATCAGATAAATTTAGAGATATATACACATACACACACACACACACACACACACACACACACACACGCCTAGACATGTTTATTCAAATACATACGTCAAAGTGTTGTATATCATCTTTCCTCTCTCTCTCTCTTTCTCTGACCCTCCCTCTCTCTTCTCCCACCCGCCAGAAATAGCATCGTAGGACGGATGCAAGTGCATTTGATTCCGTTAAAACGCGCCTTTTCCGCCGGGGTTTCTAGAATGAATTTAGCAGCGCTCAATGGAGGACAGGTATTCCGCCTGAGGTTATTTTTAGGGAACAACAAAGCGAGCTGGTGGGGTTGTGAACCATGAAAAAAGAAGAGTCATGCGGAAGAGGATTGGGGAGGAGGAGAAGAATGAGAATGAGAGTGAGGACATGACGATGACGATGATGGTGGTGGTGATGATGGTGATGACGATGATGATGGCGGTGATGGTGATGATGATGATGGTGATGATGATGGTAGTGATGATGATGATGGTGATGATGACGATGATGATGATGGTGGTGGTGGTGGTGTTGATGACGGTGATTATGATGATGGTAGTGATTATGATTATGATGATGGTGATGATAATCATGGTGATGACGACGACCTAAAAGTCGCTAATAAGTGATGTGTTAACGCGAACAGGTTAAAATCTACCTTAGATGATCCTTACATCTCTGCTCTTGCTAAACCATTTAGTGATACTAAAAAAAAAAAGAAAAAACATTAAATAGGATGGAACGAGTGTACTACAATATACATTCTTAGTTGCTTTCCAGTTAACCACCGTTATCACAGATTGCTGACAAAAACCGTGCCCGCGATTAACACAGGCGTAGAAAAAGAGACTCCCGCTCCCTCCCTCTTTTCCTCTGCGATTGAATTAGGAGGCTATTATTCGCTCTTGTCGGATTGTGCCCGACATTCTCCTCTCTCCGAAGGAGTTTTAGTTACTATTTACACGAGGAATCCAACACTCCGTGCACACAGCTGCGCTGATGTCAAGCCAAAAATACGCCCACCCTTGCCATGTAAAGTTACATCTCTCTAACCGAAGAAGTGGTGGATGAAAAACGAAAGGGGGACATAAGGAGAAAGAGAAACCCAGAATGCAACGACCAAGGGTAACGACCGCCGAGTTTAGTCTCGCGGCCGGCGTGTTGACTCGAATGATACGCAGTCAAGAGCTAATATAGATGGCTCCAACTAGACAAACTTTGTTCAATATCCACTGACATTTGAACATGATGAATTTGTCCAGTTTCGACCGTTGGAGCAACACTGCACTGTGTCTTTCCTCGGAACGTACGAATCAATGGCTACACCGCGCGTTGAATATTCACCTCTCAGAAAAGCCCCAGACTCGGCGCATAAGATAAGTACCATCGTAATAATATTCAAGGAGTTGTGGTGTAGAACATGCTCTTGTAACAATAGACAAAGTCTGCATGTATTGTCTGGAGAAAGCAAGAGAAAAATCGAAGGTGGCTCTTGGAAAGAATGAAATTGTTCAATTACAGTCTCGTTTACTCTACCTTACGTTTGAAAACTCAGTTTCAATGAGATGTGAATATCCACAACTGATCAAGCTTAGAAATAAACATGGAAAGTAACTTGTTAAGATGTATTTGGTTTTAAAAAAAATAATAAGCTAATCATCAGAATGTGACTTAAAAGTTGTTGTAAGGGCGTTGTTTTTTCTTCATCTTCAACTATCTTCTTACAGTTCAACTGCTCTTTTTCTTTGTCCATGCTTGCACTTAACTATTCTATTCAAACAAAACAAACATAAGCAGGAGGCGGATTTCGTTCCGGGCAACCGTTCTCTTTTACAGATACACAAGTGGATCCATTTCGGGCTCGTTTCCACGTATCGGTTGCCACAACGTCATAGCAGTGATATTTCAGGGTACGCACCTGTTTGCCACGCCTATCGTTGTTGTTTTGTGAGCTCCCGAATTTCACCTTTAAAAGGTGTTGAGAGTACAGCCAAAGCTCAACAAAAAAGTAAGTGGATGACCCAATTCACGGCAAAGGACTGTAAGTAGGGATGGGTTCGGGAGAGAGGCGAATTATAACACGGACGCGACTCCTGGCGAGTCGATACGCGTACGTTGCGATCATTGTCGGCTATCGACCGTACATCGTCTATGATTTGATGTGGAAATGACTTATTCGATAACCCAGCAGTACTTAGCGAGCAACGTTGGATTTGAGCAGAAGTGCAGCCGTAACAATTGACAAGTGACCGTGTCTGTTCATATACGCCTGCGGACGCTGCCGCATGCATCAGAACAAATCATGGCGCGTTTACACCGAGCACGGTACTGGCAACGGGTCAGGTTTTTGTTATGGCGCGCCAAAAGGAACCATGTCTGGTTCTGTGAAAAAAAAATCAGTAATTCAGTGGGTTTTTTTTAAATCACCCAAAACGTTATTCTTATGTCAAAATCAAGAGCAACAAGATCAACAGGAGAAGATTAATTTTGTGACAAAATTATTAGCGGGGAAGTGATATCATAGCAGAACCAGACATGGTTCCTTTTGGCGCTCCACAACAAAAAACCCCGGCCCGTTGCCCGTATCGTGCACGGTGTAAACGCGCCATGATAGACACTTCGCTTTCCCGCCACAAAGCGGACAGACGGTGTCGGTCAAGAAGCTGCACACTCTCTTTGGACGCCAAGTGTCATCGACGGACGACGTTAAGTGACAGTTAAGATCGCTTGTTAAAACAGGGAGGGACATCAATAAGGTCCACACACTCCACAGAGTCCCGTGAGACTGTTGTTGATGATGTTTCAAAGCGTTGCTATAGAAAAACACCATAGGGAATAAACAAAGAGAAACTTTTTATCCCATATTTCCCCACCCATCATCCCCAAATCGAATAATTTGAATTTGTTCACATTTTCTGTTCTTTTTTGTACAGCAAAGTTCTTCCTCTTCGACCATTGCTGATAAACACCTAAACCATAATTGAATTAATGCCCTTATTGTCAATATCCCACTTAAATTTGATTTAATTCATTTTGTGTGTGTGTGTGTGTGTGTGTGTGTGTGTGTGTGTGTGTGTGTGTGTGTGTGAGGAACTGCCTATAAAAGCTCTTCTGAATGTGTTTGAAATCTAATATGTCTCCTTTCCCAACATACCGGGACGCTATGTAGCAAATCGACCGACAATTGCGCATAGAGGCGTAAACTAGCTACTCCGTCATCTGGTCATAACAAAACACGCACAAACACACACACACACACACACACACACACAATAATAATAATAATAACAATAACAACGACAGCGCACACACACAAAGAAAATACTAAACATACAACCGAATGAATAAAAAAAAAAAAATCAGACGGGATTCAACTTCTGTCAAACTTTTAAAATATCTATGCCACTCGAAGATTAACAATCTAATTCCTCTTTCTTTGGAAAGAATATTCGTTTCTATGGTGACATCAGGTCCCAAAGATTACTTCCCCATCACTATGATTGCTAGATAAGAATTGTTCATAGTTTAGCAAGACAAACCTTAGGGAGAGTTGATGATGCAACCGTTTACGTATGCCCTAAAAGTGACGGTTTCTCCTCCTTGAATAGGACAAATCCCGACCCATTACCTTAATTGGAAGGAGATTACAAACATTGCCGTTAGGGGCGCTCTATCCCCGTATAAATCACAAGTTGCTTACCATCAGTGACGTTGACTGAAGCAATGTGGTTTGCTTTATTTTTTTATTCTACGTCATTAGTCAAATCCATGAGGAAAGTAAATTACGCAAATTGTCTGCACGTCATAATAACCTAGAATAAGAGCCGGTATAGTACCTGCTATAAGGTAATATTTGAAGAGAAACTGAACTTGCATAACTCTTAATAGGACGTAAGGCCTTGCAGTAGCTTTAGCCGCCATATTCCCTCTAATTGACGTAATTCTTTAGCATGCACCAGTTGAAGACACAGATCCAGTATTGAGCATTCTACGCGTGTGGGATGCTTTACATGATGCATGTTTAACCAGCGATATAAATCTGGCACAAATTTACCCAGCACTCAATGACAATAACAGATAGTACGTATAAGATAAGTTTAAACCGCGTTTCTCCTCTCATTTATGTTCTTTTGTTTACGCCATTCGTAACTAGCTAAATTCTGGTGACCTTTATGTCGCATCATTATCAAAGGCATGCTTGCTTTCGGAATTGTCACCGACACTGAGCTGATGATAGCCACCATGTGTACGTCTTGCGTGCTTCTCGTGCTTTCCAGTTAACCAAGGCAGTGCCGTAAGGACTACAACAGCGCCACCAACGTGAATGTGGCTTATTATGTAACATACCATTCACTGACACCTTCGACACACTTACAGGACCGGTGTGTAGTCCGTTCATTACCCAATCATGCACTGCGGGTTAATTTGACATTTAGTATTTTTGCTGACTTCCCATGCTTGTTGCCCTCCTACTTTTGAAGCCTTCTGCCATCTTGTTGATTATCTGGCAAACATATTTTCTAAACTTTTTGTTTGTTTCTGTTTTTGCTTTTGTTTCGGTTTTTTTTTTCCGATGGCACGCTCCACGACATTCAACCGACCGCTTACCTATCTTCAAGATTGAAGATTAAAACCAAACTCCTTTAATTTCAGCGACGAATGTGGGCCTCATTTACATTTGAACTCTATAATCAAACCTGAATTTCTGTTCAAACACAAATTACCCTCCCTATTAGCCGTAGGAACAGAGTCAGAAATGGATGTGGTGGAGAGATAAAGTAAACGCAATGTGTGTGAGAGATGAATTCGGACTTGACGAGGAGAAGGGAAACGACATGAATCCAAACAAAAGCCCTCTGGTTTGATGACTTTCAGGCAAAGTTACACTTTTATGAAGACATTTACGGTGCAGCTTAATAGTTTGTTAAGGTCTCGTTTTGGTCATATGAACATTGCGTATGGCGCCAACGATCACTGTCTTGTGCATGAATATCACTCACAAAAATCATCCACGCCTCTCTGTTCGAAATACTGCAGCGATAGCTCGCCTATAGGCGTGCTCCAAAATAGAAAATTTGTACAAAGAAATTGACATTCATGAAGGTCGTGTGAGCAGAGGGTGTTTTCTTATGATATACCGGTAATCAGTTGATGAATATTATAATATCTATACTCTTTCAATCGATAACGTTGCAAACAGCTATCACAGGGTCGGAAAGAGATTAAAAAAAAAAAGAATTAAGTCAAACGTGTCATGCATATTGTCCTTTCAAACGCAAAGCAACGATATAGACATGTTATTAGACATCCAAAAGCATCATAGTCGTGCATCAATTTGAGAATTAAAGAATGAAGAACAATTATGAATCCATGATTTGGGGTCCTTGTCTCCCTTCTCCAGTCGTTACTTCGAATAAGTCCGCAATGACTGTCGTGAGTTCAACGCGCAAAGTGAAGGAAATATCGTAATAAATACTGGGTAAGACACTAGTTTTGCAAAGAGCTCCTAATTTCGTATAAACCTGTCAGACTTGGATGAGATGTCTCCACGCCTTTACGCCTGTTTTTACTAAAGAGTATAGACAGGCACCTGACAAATTTGGGCTGACGAAAATTACAGGGCCCTGAAGAAAAACAGTCTTAGTACTAACAAGGATACCATGGGAAAATAAAACCAGGATGCCATTAATAGCCATGGTAACTAAAGATGAGAAGGAATTATGAATTTTTATTGAGTTAAAGTACAACACCAGTACAATTTTTTCCAAGGGTGTACTCACACAAAATTGTACATAAAAAAAGAAATGATCTTGTTGTACCTACAAACTACTGTGTGTTGCTGTTGATGTTTTTTGTTTGTTGTTGTTGTTGTTTTTATTGGGTTTTTGTTATTTTTTTGGCTTTGTGACTCCCTTGCTTTAGCTTGCTTGATTCATCTTTTGCGTAGTATTTGTTTCACATGTGTTTCTATTAGACTACTCTATACGGACAAGCAACAATAATGGTCGGCAACGTCGAATGGGTCATATTTGTGATTTCATTTTTTTTAACGTCCGCTCTGTTCTTTATCTTTTATGTGAAAGACCGTGATTCGGCATATAAGAATTTAACATATAAAATAATGAATTTTGAGACACTTGTGTAAAAGTGTCTAATAAAGCTCATCACACGTCATGAAGAATCCCACGGTCTTGTGTTCTTTTACTGCCAGGTGTGATATTGAGTGAGTACATTTTCCACTCAGATGTATGATATTCCTATATTTCCGTTTCTCACTCACTAAACGTGTCGAGAGTCTGCCACGCAGGGTTCGATAGGGTTATGAATTATTCATGACGACCCCAAACGTCACGCGGAAATCACTCACTGCTGCATTTAAAGGACACGCACGGTTTGGTTTTGCTCGCGAGTCAACTTCATTCAATTCCTTACGGTTCAACCATTCACTTCGATCGACGCAGAGAGAATGTGTACGCCTACAGCGATATTTTTTTTCTCTTTTTTTTTTTTGCCGAAATTTCCCTTGCTAAGAGCTATTGCCTAGCAACGCAAACTCATAAGGAGAAGGCTGGTCGAAATTCTAAAAAAAGAACACACCATGTCGACCCATGTCTGCTTATGGAATCAGCGTCTAAATTTAGCGTATTAACACGCATAAAAAAGAAGACGTTCTGAGAGAAAAAGACAAGGTAGTTTGCTGAGGTTCACGAAACTCACCGTTGTTTTGTTGAGTCGCTATCACGGCATCCTAGAAGGGGCCCAGATTTCATCATCCGAGCCTTATCGAGTCAGTGCTGCAAACACCGAGTACTTGACCCAAAAGGTACTGACCACTTCTCTCCCATTAGTGGTTTTGTTATTATCATTACCGCTGCTATTACTGTGGATGTAATAATGTTTCATATTGTTCTCTTACATTGGCTGTTGTCGCTCCCGTCGCCACCGCTGTTGCCATGGTTACTCTTTCCGCCCTCAAATGCTACTTGACATTTTAGCAGAATCCCGTTTCTGTGCTACGGCCTCGAGGGTGCTTTCAATCACTTTGAACACACAAACACCCCGCTGTTCCTTTTTTTCTTTTGTATTATTTCGCACGAAAATGTCAAGTGATATGATAATGTTATTGTGAGAACATGGTGTTGAGTTTGCCATTATCATAACCGTGTCTCACAACGACAAAAAATGCATTACCTATATTATGCAACGTGTTGATAGCAGACGTGCAAAAATTTTCTTTTCGGTGATGTCACTATTTCCTCCTTTTTTACATATCTAATTTTCTCAACTTTGAATAAGACTCCGTGAAAAGAGGTTAAAATACAAATAATTATTCTTCGTCAATAAATAGTACTTCCCCTTAAGTTAACCAAAGAGGCTACTGGCTCATTTCGATCACACATGAATTGAGCTGGACGTATATAGCGTTGGGCAAGTTGAAAATGAATCGCAGTGTTGGTGACTTCATAGCTAATTTGCAACAACCAACTTTATATCTCGTTTTAGAAGTGCTACCAGAAGAATACACCTCTGCACTTGGAGGAACTGAAAGTACTACAATCATTCTTAAACAGTCATCTTCACAAGCCTGTGACAATAGAGGCATAAGGATAAGAATACGTTATACCTCGTACTAGTCGCCACAAATTGCCAGGTTATTATGATTAGAGCATTTTATTCCTCCAGTAAAGAAAAACCTTACGTAGATAGAAAGCTATCCACACTGCCCTAAATAGAAAGTTCTTCAAACTGTCCTACCCTGATTTGAAGACGCTTCAAGTTAAAACATACCGGTATATATCTTTGATGGGGGAAAACTGATAATTGGTATGACAATTTTCCTCGGAAAGTTCTCAGAAAAAAGAGAGAAAGATATGACATTTATGATCTGGTAAAAATGAGTTGCCGCAAGTCGAACCACTTATAGTATTATATTTTATTTTACTCCTTGAACACGAATACAGTACTTTGAACACAATAACTGCACAAGTCTACAGTTTACTCACATTCACCGAAGAGGGCAGTGTGCTCGTTTCGTACAATACATGCAAGAAGAGGAAGAAGAAGGAGAAAGGGTTCGATATCAACGTGCATTAGGAGTGATAGCACTGTGGTACAGTGGACGTCTTGGTTACGTAAATCAAAGAGTCAAGAGTTCGAACCCTATTGGCACGTAAATCTACTACAGGTGCAAACTTTAACATTCAAGTTGATTGCTGCTCTACTTCCGAACGGTCCCAGTTTTCGCCAAGACTTTATTATTAAAAAAAAAAAAAAGGAAGTGGTAAAAAGACGGTAGTTTTGTGCAATGAACCACACTCTGAATATGAAATCTTGGGAAGAACAAAAATCTGTCTGCGATGAAACTTTCCCTCCTTCCCTCTGTACTTTGCTAAGCTTGGTTGAAATAATTAAACTTATCTGCCATCAAAAAGTTTCCTATCCACATGCTGTCATTAGTGTTAGTTATTATCAGATACCTTCACTTTTACAAATCCCACGAGGGATTTTTGCTTTTGTTTTTAGGCTCTAATATTTGACATGAATAAAAGCATGTTTGAATAATTATCTATGTTAACATAGTATTACCATTCTGTGACGTCAATCCGTCTTATTCCAGTCTGTGGATTGTGTTCGTATGTCTGTGTGTGTGTGTTTTTGCGTTTGCTCTTTGTGTGTATGTGTGTGTGGGTGTGTGTGTGTGTGTGTGTTTGTTTGTTTGTTTGTTTGCTTTTTGTATGTATGTACCTGCAGTCTTCCAATTAACGTGTCGCTTCCGCGCAGCACGCGGCCGTGACCTTAGTTTATAGCACCAGACTGACCGCGGATCTAGACAGATTAGGATGTTTTCGGGTGCGAAAATTGCACCGTCATTCGTGTAGACACGTCTTCAATATCAGTCACCCTCCTGTTTTGTGTGTGTTTTCTTTTTCAAAGTACATCCCCTACAAAAAAAAGAAAAAAAAAAGCGAGGTTGCTTGCATGCTTTTCAGACCAGTCCTATTTGGCGCCTTACGGTGAAGAGGGCTGGAGCATACATTGTATTTATTGCACATCAGGCCAGATACATGGACCAACGAGAGAACGACCTCGGATTGTTCGCGGAATCGCTTCAACATCTTTTCATGCATGTGGCAACGTGCGTTTAGTGCAAAAGAGCCCGGGACTTATGTGTTTAACAATAACAATGGGCATTCTAAACAGCGGGGAGACATAATTAACGCTACCCTGCGACAACAAACTATGCGATAAATCGATTTTCGTCTTCTCATGGCACAAGAGTGAAAGACGCACACACTCTTGCCAGGAACTCCAGATATTGAACTGCTCAATAGCGAACAAAGCGGGCGCCAGATTAAATTCTGTGCCCTACAGCTGGAGTGATAATCATCTGCTGAACTGCCTTCACTAAACTGACGCCTCACCCTACGCTCTGTGGGGACTCATATAATAACTTACCGCACAAGACATTGTTGTCCAAACTCTATTATTGACTTCATCATGGAAAATGGATTATGGTTGCGGTATCATTTGCATCAATCGAGGTTTAAAAGTGGAGTTTGATCGTTTAGGTGGTTACGCCTACCTTGTTTTAAAGACAGACATGTATTTTGATCTAGACATAGATTGATAAGAATTGGCTGCCTATACGGTAATAGAGTATTGTCTCTCAAAATTAATGGAGGTGAGACATTTACTATGTATGTATGAAGGGAAGCGTGCTACCTTATATCATAGTGGATTATGTGAAGGTGTAACACTGCATCATGATTTTCCACTGATGACGTGGCAGGCAAATCATACACAATATAATCATAATTAATCATCGTCACATCATATCACATCATATCACATCACATCACAATTATTGTCATATCATTACAATACATCAAGATATGTAGTTACCTTGCACAAATTGACGACACATTCCATACTTCATTGTTCTGCTAGACACACCTAGTATGACAACAAATCTGTCGTGACGACCAAACGACTATTTGAGAAATGTATGTATAGTTGCCACAACGAACCTCTGACATATAATATTGTAAAGCAGGTCTGTGGTAAAAAAAGGACAATGTTACATAAAGTGTAAAAACAAGTGTAGAAAACACACATTTCACTGTACGCATAAATGTGTAGGTGTCTGCAGTCATGTTTGTCACTTAATTTCATAATCGGGTCATCGAATATGTAACTGGATCTGAACAAGCCTTTAATTTTGTAAGCTGATGTAAGTATACTTAGGCAATGTTCCAGTTGAGATTATGTGAAAGGAATTGGTTTTGCCAGTGTTCCTAACAATGCTGTATCATTAAGTCATGAATGAATTTTTAGCTTGAAGTCACAACTTATATGTGACTTATCGTCGAAAATCATGAAGGCTGATGCATTCAACTCAATTATCAACTATCTTAAGGAAAACAAGTCCATTAGGGTTAATACTGATCCTGGAAGGCTTAAACACGATTACACAATAACAGCGGAAATTATTTTGCTCTCAGACTTATCCTATTGACGTCTTCTAACCACGTCTCGAACAATGCGAGATTAATGCGAGCGGCGGTATACGCTCGTTTTCAAAAGGCAAGTGACGTTGGGCCTTAGTGTCTCACCCCTATCATCCACTTTATAGATCAATATTACATAATCTAAAAACGATTTGCAAATCCCTCGGCAGTACATACCACGTGGCGCTCTCCTTTGAATACTAGAATAGGAGTATATGGGGGAAACTCGTGAGAACACATTGGTGGACATTGGTGGACATGCATTACCAGTAACTCCCTTCGTTGAACGTCGAGATATTTGTCAGAGCAAAATACCAAGACACACGTCATTTCGAAACCAGCCAATTAATTTTGAAAGCGCATTTTTCGAATGGCCGGGCCTATGTTTGCTCTGGTTCAAAAGAGCCCACTCATAAGCCCACTCACAAACTCATAAGCATGTTCCTATTTTAGACGCATAATGTAATAATGTATGAGGATATCTACACTAATAAAGTCACGAGCTAAGCAATTGTAGCAATGATAATGATAGCAATAGTTGAGATTCTACAGCGCATATTATAACAGATCAATGTTCGTGGGGGCTTTACAGTTATCCATTTTACACACATACTGACACAAAAACATGTTGACATATAATTTTTCAATACATTCAATGCATTAGATAAGCTACAACATGGACAAAAATTAATTCATGACCTGAGTTTTTATATTACATTAACGACCAGTCCAACCTCTACTGTATAAATATCCAGTTCATGCTCCAATGAATATTTTATTTCCACCTCAGATTGAATATGAGGAGGGAAAATGAACCCTTTTTGAAATAATATTGTCAAAATTTCTTGAGCATGTACTGTAACGTCGACTCGACAGATGTTTTTGACACTACTCAACCATGCACATATGAAAAAAAAAAAAAAACCCACAGGATTATGACAGGACGCAATTTTCAAGGCCCGGTGATGCCAGTAATGAAATCAATTAATAAGTCCACCTTTTGAAAACTGCGTTTCGTCAGCGTTTGTTAAAACATAACATGGCCAGGGTGGCGTGACGCTTAATAGGCAGTACTCCGCCACGCGTTTATGAACATACTCTTCAGAGAGCCTCATCCGGGAGACATGCTTCTTGGGCGGGAGAACAACAGTGGATCAGTGTATAATGACAGTTTCACGTGGGTCTGCCAACCACATATTATTTTCATATTGACACATGTTGCTATGTGATGTCTGTTATGATATTACGTGCGTGAAGTTCAGAGCGGGTCGGGGGTATAGGGGTGGGATGGCATCCCATTAAAGGCATAGTTTACCATTTGCAGATAAAACAAAAACACAGTATCAGTGCTTTAAAATAGTTCTAAATATGGGTTAGGGATAGAAACAACCACTGTAAAAATCTTAATCAGTAAAATCGATGTTAAATATACAAAACATGAACAATAGTTATAATAAAAATATTTCCAGGCTTACCGTCTACAGTTTAAACCGTAACTGTAGACGGTTAAGCCTGGAAATATTTTTATTATAACTATTGTTCATGTTTTGTATATTTTATCGGTTTATCGTTTTATCGGTTTATCGAGCAAAATACTGATATATCCTTACATTTTAGGCTTTATTGCGAAAATTTTGTATGGTAGGATATATTGTGGTACAACAAACCTACGCATATGCATCAAATGTGATATCTTGAGCATTTTTTAAATCACTGCGCCCAAAGGTAAATATGATCTTTGATGTGCTGAAGATTACCGTGATCCAGTGATCCAGTTTACCTTGACCATGACAATGAAACAGTAAGCACATCTTTTTTCTTCTTTTTTTTTTCAAATTGTTTCTTTTTCCACTTTCTGTGTTTTGAAGCGTAGCGTGATGTATCAGCTTTTCATGTTATTTGATAAGTCGTGCTACACTACATCTGCGTCACGTATAATGTCTGGTTTGATTTGTGTGAACAGAACGCAAGTAGACGTCAGAAGCAAAAGAAAAACCTTGTCGTCGAATGTAATAAACATAATGGCGAAAATATGTTTATCTGTTACACGGTTACCCAAATCATCTCACTCCCCCTAACGACAGGATGAAAGCATCAATTTTGTCTCGATTGTAATATACATTTACCGGTACTTCACAACGCCATCGCGTTCACAATACGGCGATTAGAGGAGTTTTTGAACCAGAACAGTTTGATGCAGAAACAGATAACATCTCTCTTGCAAAATAGAAACCTGGGGAATATAATAGTGTGAGTTCTTCATATGTGGTAGGAGTTAGGTATCGGCTTGACAGCGACATCTGCATGGATTAAACATTAGTGTATGTGCTGCTGTCTTGCAGGTGGCAAAATGAAATGTATAGGTGTCAGTACAATATTACGTTCGTCAAACCTACATTGAGATCAAGTTACCGTTTGCAGTCCTCCTCTACGTGGAAACATAATTTTACAAATGCAGGGCTCGACACTAACGGTGACCCGGTGGCCCGGGGCCACCAAAATTTCACAAATGAAGAATTTGGTGGCCTGATCGGGCCACCAAAAAAGGTCGGATGTTTGCCTTTGGGCCACCAAAAATAAAAGTTAGTGTGGAGCCCTGCATTATGCAATGAACAGTTTACACTAATTACGTTATTTGCTCAGTGTTTGTGTGTATGAGGGGAATATAACGTTTACAAAACGTTCACTTTCATTTACTTGGTGCGGATATTTGGAAGAAGTTATGAAATCTAATTTCAGCAAAATTATGCTAATTAGATTGATGTTTGCACGTCAGCTATATCACTTCATACAAAGTGAGACTCAATATGTTTGGAACATGAAATTCAACAAATCTAATCTACTGTATGTACACACTGTCTCTGTGCATACTGTGTGTGCATGTGTATATTATGGGTACGGCTGTATTAGTTAAAACGGTGTTCACACGCTCTTAACGTTCGATCTGCATGCGAGTACTTAGTTTTGAAAGAGGAAACACGCATTCTCAAATTAGAAAACGTAGACCCTGGCCTAGAGAGGATTATCTCAGGCTAAAAAAAAAGTAACAATGGTTCTCATATCGTTTGCAAATCTCCCAGGCTTGTGTGAAGTCTCACGAACAAATACATGGCATTTGGATGTAAGGCGGAAACCTTGAATTTTGCCCCTCTTCGCGGCATTTTTCGCACATTTGTCGACACAGGACACTTTTTAAGTGTCGTATTTCCTTTTTGAGAAAGAGAAAGTGCCTAGTCACATCTTTATCTGAATCAAAAGTCAAATGGAACAAAGTGTTCACCGTCCGAATTATCCCGAAGTTATGGAATTTCGCTACTTCCTCATGCAGTTCATACAATTCACCTATATGTAATAATGTGAAATTCTTGCTGTTTCTTTTTGATATGGTTATTATTACGGGCTTGCAGAGCTTCATCAATATTAGCAATAATGTAAGAAGGGACAATGGTTACAACAAACACGGGATTGAATGACAAAAATAAAAGGAAAAATAAAAGGAGTGTAACAATTATTTTGGCCGAATTGAGACGGCACTAATAGCGAGTTGAACTAGCATTGAGAGTCTGTCTATTATGTCTAATTTATTTCTGCCTCATTAAGATTAAATAGATTAGCAAGATACATAATACAAACACACACACACACACACACACACGCACACACACGCACACACACACACACACACACATACACTCTTTCAAAAGCTCTGTTTCTCCCTGCATATTTAAATAAAATGAATAAATGAATATATATATGAATGTATAAAGACCTACTGCATATACCCTACACGTATAATTGCATTTATAACTGCATTCGTATTCATATTCATAAATACATACTATATAAAATGGTCATAACGGGAGTACTAAGGTAATGATCATCAGTGAGTCCATACTTGTAATGACCATCATCTACATTTATTAGAAAGATTAGCTCAAATCAGAATCAACTACTGATCATATCGCAGACACCAAGGAGGTAATAGAGCTCGCCTATTTAGTACCTCCTTAAAGGAACTTAGAACTAAATAACCATCGCTAGAAGCATTGTTGCTCTATATCCTTTATACCAGCCCTCCAATCCCTCATCGTTGAGTTTCAAACAACCAATGCAGGTCACACTAAGCGTTATGACCTAGCTGACGTCATGATAAGGATAATTATGATACTGCTTACATTCACTCCGAAGCAGTAAATGGCGTGATAACTGCCTTTGCGTCGCTATTTTTTTAGCTCCAATAACCCTCTTTGGATCCACAGCTAGTCATGTCTCAACAGCCACTCAGCTACACACAACGATTTCATCGAAGAGAGTATGGGAGAGAGAGAGAGAGAACGGAGACTTCCTACTTCCCATTCAAGAGCATATAAACATTATTGAAAGCATCAATGATATTACTGTATATTCATAACATAATAATAACGTATTGTGTCTTTCCCGTTACGAATCCTTCACAAATTCTCTCCGTTATCATCGTCCCTAACACCGTGACTATTAAAACGATTAAAAAGATATAGGTTCAGTCCGTGTACAAGAAAACTTCGAGTAAAGAACAAATTTAAACAAACTGGGAAAAAATCATTAAAAATATGAAATGCAACGTACTACGGAATTATGAGGTTTCACGCACTTGTATTACTTGTCTGCGCTATAAAGTAATATTGGTCAATATCACAATATGCAAAATAGACGAGGTACTCCAGTAATAAAGTTGTTAACTCTGAATTCTCAACTTGCTCAGTAAATGAAATAATGATTGAACTAATTTTCACGTCTGCAAAAACTGGGCAAATTTGGTCTCATCTGTAAATGGTCAGTTTTGCTGTGGTATTACAACATTAAAATCATTTTGATTTAAAGGATGATTAAGTTTGCCTTTTCCTCCCCTGGCAACCGGCGGTATGCATCTAGAATCACCACATTCTTCATATGTTATATGATTTTATATTTGTATTTCATGTTGAAATGCCCAATAATGATGATAACTATAACAATCATGTATGTGTATTAAACCTTTCAGAATTCCTTAAAAATGACAATGAGTGTAGATTTATGAGCACGCTAATTGAAAACTTGTGAGTTCATGACGTCAACAGCTCATCTAATTTGCATATTATGCTATTGTTGACCGATACGGCTTTGTGGTGAAATTCCGTGATATTGGTAAATTTCATCACTTTGATAACTTCGAAAGCATCTTTAATGAGCTCTTAATGTTCAGTTTGTTTTATTTCTCTCGTCTGGTTATAGAATCAACATGACTATCAAGTGGAATTTCACTTCGAAACTATCGGTCTAAATATAGACATGATAGATCAGAGTGGCATCTTTTTAAAACGCACTGGATTACTGGCACAAAGTGGAACAAGGGTAATACTCCTCGCTATCTTTAATTTAAAGCGTCAATTTCCTCTTGTTTTGACAGAGGCGGCCGCCGCCATTCTTTCGCGCTCTCTCAAAACCCTATTGTCAATCCGACCCAGCATGACAGTGGCCGAACGACGTTATTATCGTGGCGTCAATCAACCCTGGTGTACATTTCTCTATAGTCATCTATAGTAGGTGAAGTTGTAATCTTCGGAATGCCAGCACTTGGAGTAGATGGGGTGGGGGAGGGGAGGAGACTCGCGGGGTGTCATTGTAGGAGGAAATAAAGTGTATACGTGGGTGAAAATGGGTGAATTTGGTGACAATCTGTCAAGTACAGCCGTGAATGGGCGTGCAGTAGATTAGCTAGCAGTCATCGAACTCTTCCTCAAATAATATCTTCCACTCAACCTTAATCGCAGGCAGTAACAATGAGCAGCAGAGGCTAATTATGGGACATGGGTATAGATAGGGGGCTCATCGCTGTCAATAAGAGACCCTTGATCACCCGCTGTGAGCTCGAAGCACCAGTCGATCCGATTGTTATGATTACTCGAAGCTTGAAAATACACTGCTGTCTTGTATATAACGGTATGCCGATGAATTCAAGCTGAAGCTATTCAGATACTTAGGATTTTGGTATAGTGGAAATAGGAATTCAGAGCAAAAGAATAGTATTGAACAAACGGGTCTGCCACGTTAAAGCTTGTACAAACGACTAATGATAGCAATTACTTTTACTGTAAACATATGAAAACAATGTCCACCACTCCATCCAGTCCAGTTGGGTCAATATTTTCTTATGTTAAACATTGGCAGTCTCAATGACACGTCATCGTAAACATGGATTCTGCGCAAACATATCTATTTTCCATGAAACAATTATGATCTAATGAAGATACGTAGGTGAAAAACCTTCAAAAGTCTAGATACAAGCAAACACGATGCAGTCATTCACTACTCATGTTGCTTGCTGCCGAATAGAATAGCTTCGTGCAAATTCTACGTGGAATTAAAGCATAATTCCACATTTTATTCCAGTTTGTCATGTTTGTTTGAATACTTGTCAACTTTGGTAAAATCAGAACAACAGAAAGACCGAAGTTTCATCAAAATCACACACAAAATAGGTAGTTCAAGTACCTTGAAGTCTCGCATGCCTTTACCGAAGAGTGATATTGGTCGCAAATCACACGTCAAATCATCTACAACTCTTTCGTGGGTAAATTTTTATAAGAAATAATATTATCATAAAAGTCAATGTTTTGTCGATATTTTAGCATCTACACCCCCTTTTTGTCTTCTAGAATCATCACTGATATCACTGTTATCACAAGACTACAATAACTTGATGCGAACGATACTACTTTTCGTGTTGGTTTCAAAAAGAAAAAGGGGGAAAGAATATATGGAAATGACTAAATGGAAGGCTAGTGAAATGATGACGTCACTACCAATCACCTCCTCCGGTCTGCGTATGTGGTGTTGCTTGCTATGATAGTTTATGTTTCCATAATTTTCTAACCTTTGATGTGGTTTTCAATGAAACCTCTAACATTTTCTCTTTCTCTCATTCTATTTCACTCTCATTATCAAAGCTATCTATAATTTGGTGAGGAAAAGTGCAATTTTGGGGGAAAGTTGACGAAGAATTAGATCCGAACTCCAGACCTGTTTGGTACGTAGACGTAGAGTACCTTAATAACTACCTTTAAATATTAGGGTGTCTGTGTTGCCTTCATTATGTTATTTAACACTAGCGTGTTTTCTCAGTTTCGCAGTGGTATGCCAAAAGATATATTTCGCTTGATGCAAAGAGGGTATGGATAGTTTATCTCTACGACTTTGTTGCCAAAAGCAAACAATAGTGTACAAAATACCCCAAAATAGTTTCGTTTCAGACATTTAAATTTGATGCTCCTCATTCACTGACATTATTGTGTTCCCATTTATGGTATTGGATTGCGTCATTTTTCCACCATTTTGAATTATTCTGTTTCAATCGATTGCTTTTTTCTTAAATCTGTTGACCCTCAATCCTTTTCGCTGTTGAATAAAACCTGACAGATGAACGCGAGAATTTTATTCGATATAAGTATCACATGCAATCATCTAAGGCGACTATACAACGCAAATTTGAAGTGTTTAGTGATAAGCTCCGATGCAATAGCAATTTCAATTTCTTTTGTAATTGATATTCATCTGTTGATAATGCAATGGTTACCTGATGTAAGTGATTACACGACATGCTGACTTTTTTATGTTGTCAATTTGTGATATTATGTCCCATGTGTGTAATCAATGCCAAAAAAAAAGTTACTGTCTCACTCAGCATAATGAATTAAGTGCTGCGTTATATACACAACATGGTTGAGCAAGCATGTGTATACATGGAAAGCTAATTATGATGCAATGATATCCCATATCTCTTTAGAATAGTATACTCGCTATGACGTCAGTGATAGAAAGGGAGAACAATAGTTGTCTTTATCACTCTGGTACCTCTGGTCTATTGATATTGAATAATAACGTGTAATTTCCTCTGTACTGTTAGAACCAAAATACGGCGTGGGTGTTGACTTCTTTAGTGGGAGGAGGGGGTGAAAAGTTAGTAACGAATTAAGCGCATTTTACTATTATTTGATGGCATATTCCTTCCTACGACTTGGTATCTACTTTATTTCAACTTCAATGTTCTAATTGTTAGAATCATATGATGATGAAGGATCATTTTACCCTCCTCATCATGATCATCATCATCATTACTAATCATTAAACATTCAGCGTCTGCTCTGGTTGGCAGTGGAGCATTCCTAGGAGTGAGAGTTCTTTCTGCCCCCAAAGGAAGAACACAGGCGCGAATAAAGAATACTGATTATGCAATCAGCATTGAACGAATTATTAAATTGAAATATCGAGTATATTTCTTGCTTGTGTTGACCGTTATCCAGTTATGAAATGCTTTCTGATGTATCGTTTCCACACGAGACGAGCGAAAATGCAAAATGGTATGTACATCAAGGTTATAACACAACTACAGAATACATGTAGGCCTTCCACATTCAAACATGAAGGAAATGATAAAGGAAAAGTAAATAAATCAGCTGCACTGTAGCTTGTCATCAAAGCAGAATATAACACTTTACTGTATAATATTTGTACTCATGTATGTAAGCATACACTCCTACATCACACACACAAATACATACACAAATATGTATTCCAAAGTACACTGTATGTGTATATTCACATACATGAAAGGGCTGGTATAGTTTTGGTTGAGATGGGGATAACTTTTTGCGAGATAATTAGAAACCGTTTTAACGAAACATTAAAGGGCATTCAAGAGGAATTAAAAGCTTTTGATGAAAATCGGTTTTGAAATGGCTGAGATATTCAACAACAAAGTGGTCCTAAATAAACGTGGTTCCTTCTTTTTTATATTAGGACCACTTTGTTTTACTTTTTTTTGATATCTTAGCCATTTCAAAACCGATTTTCATCAAATAAACTTTAATTCCTCTTAGAATCGTATGCTCTTTGATATTTCATAAAAGTGGTTTCTAATTATTGCACAAAAACCAACCAAAACTATATCCGTAATTAAAGATGGATTATATACAGACACTAATTCATCAGTATTCATGTCATTCATTACGACTCCTCGGGTTATCTGCGGTTAATGTACTACAGAATAAACAATACAACTATGCTCAAGGGACCAAACTTGAGGCATAATATAAAAGATGTTGTTTCTGCCTTTCCCCACACCCGGTTTGAAAACCTACCTTTAAGCTTCCGCTTGAGGTGGCGATGCTGCTTGACCAGTTTCAGGTAGGCCTTCATGGCCTGGACCTCGAATTCGATGGTCTCCTTCAGTTGTCTCTCCAACTTCTCATTCTCCTCTCTCAGTTTCTCCAGCTCCGAGCTCCCCTCCTCCTTGGAACTGTCCCCGTTCGGTGCGGTGGAGTCCACGGCCGTATTTTCTTCCGTTGCCATGACGACGTTGCTCTTATTGACAGCATCATCCAGGGTGTGGGCTCCGCTCTTGTTCTTCGAGGAGCAAACTGATTTGGGAGATGCGGCAGGAGATGTTCTCTGCTCCTCTTCCACCGTTCCCATACTCTGTAGTTTGAGAGCGAGCAATTTCATCGCAGCGAGGTGGAGGTCGGTCTGCGTGCAAGAATCCACTCGCGATCGCGTTGGTTTGTCCGACACCATGCTCGAATCCAGCGACACAGATTTCGACGCCGTCTTCGATTTGGCAGGTTCGACTTCCACGGTGGTCTTTGACAGAGTGCCGCTGCCGGAGCTGTCGTCTGTTTTGTCGGGGAGTCCTCTGAGATGCTTTCTCCTGCGAGATGGAGATGGCGTAGCTGTTTTAGAAACCGAATGAGAAGTCAGGGGATTTGTATCTTTGGCTGATTTCGGCGCTAATTTGGATTTCTCTGGCCACGTTTCATGATGAACATCGGTTTTTTTCCTCGGAGATGTGATTGAGGTTTCCACTTTTTCTTTCAAATTTGTAAGCCGTTCCTTGATATCGATTGCAGGCTTGGAAGTACTAAGTGCTAATTTTTCCTTGTCACCTATTGCTTTGAATTGCGAAAATCTTTCCTTGGTGTCAATTTCAAAGTTAATTTTATGTTCTGATTTTACTTTTACCCTCCTCCCATCATTCTCACCTTTTGATATGTTGGGTTCTGTATCTAAGAGCTCATTCAATCTGGATCTTAGTCTTTGAGCACTCATGTCAGAGCTTTTTACACTGCTGATGGTGCCTACGCCGCTATCACTGCGTTCCTTGTGAGACGCTTGGTCTTTCCGCGACAAAGGCTCCAGGCCATGGCTTGCTGATTGGACTCCGCGTGAGTTTATGTTTCCGACATGATCCGTCCTTTTTTCTTTCACTTTAACCCCACTGTCGTACGTACTCACCCCACGGGATGCCCTGTCCTCCCCATCGTCCTCATCATCCTGGGCCTCATGGAGTTTGTCGATGGAGACCACCGTCTCCTGGATCACCTGCAGGGCTGCAAAGGCGGTGGTTTCCAACTGCTGCAGCTTGTCGGGGTCCAAACTGGGCGCCTCCTCGGTGAGTTCCCCGACAGGTGGTGGTCTCTTTCTCTTCGTTTTCGGCGTCTTAGCCACATGACGCTTGTGGGCTCTGGGTCCCGTCGGAAATTTGACTGCCGGTGTGGACTCTTGCTTGTTGGCATTGGCTTCGAATTTTGCATCTACACCTTGTAGGTCACTTATTATCCGATCTAGGTCGCGTTGATAGACGCTGATCGTCCTCCGCGGCGGATGCCGTGACTTCTCCGACATCGTGTCTCACACCATTCATCAACTGTATTGACGCTTTAACTCATCTTACATCACGATACCAACATATGGACTCTTTCAGAGTCGACCAAACTTGATGTTTCGCAATCATAAATACATACTGCACCAAGTGCTGATATTATAGTCTCACTCATGCCCCTTGCATCTTAGATCCAAATATTATGGCTGTTCTTGTGTTCAAACTATGTTGCTCCTTCGACATGCGATTCCGGTTCGGTGAAATACACGCACGGCTACTCTCCCGCGGCGTTCTGAGCAGCGCTTCATCTCGGGCAAAAGCTTGGTGATAGCTCACAGCGACAACGTCGCGGAGATTCACACCTTCTCCCCGAAAAGGCAGGTGGTAACGGGTCGCGTGTAATCCTCGTAGCGGATATCGCCGTTAACCCTCGCTCTCTGTCGTAATTTTCATATTTCCGTCCTCTTGTCTCCGGTCGGTCATAAAAACAGGAATGATGAGGCGGCCTGCCTTCTAACTGCCGTCCCTGTATGTCACAAGTGGGGTTCACTTTCTACAGAGAGTCGTTTACAAAGCGAACAAGGATTTGATTACAACGTGGGGACCGTAATGAATAGGGCGTTTACGCTTGATAGACCAAGTGTGAAGCAGTCGGGTTTAATGACATACGTTGACGTACACGTCTAAGGGGAGGAACGTCTTTGACTTACTTTTTTTCCGTGCTAATTCAGGAAGCACTCAAGTGAGCAAATTATGAACTTTTTTTCCATCTTGGGGGTAAGAAAGGACGGACATGAGACGAAAATGTTAGTGTAATAGTGCGCTTGTGCGCCTGCGCGATTAGGCCGTTACGGTTCTTTGGTTTTTCACGTCACGTCAATACTCCCTTTTCTCCGGCCTGAACGCGACCCTTCACGCGGAGAAAGGGGTATGTGAATGACTGAACGATACATTCGATTGAGCCCCCTTATCCAGCCACACAATTATAGGCGATGTTGAAACGGGCATGAATGGTGAGCGTTTATTCCTACCCGAGCCCCTTGTTAAATCGATACCTCGGCGGTTTGACGCGTGGACAATGCGGATGTGTGCCATACTCTTTAGCACGTCCCCATAGGCACAATGGCATAAGTAAACAAATTACTATAAATGCATACTAATTTGCAATGGGACACCTTGCGGAGGTGTCATCTTGAAGCATCTCAACCGTACTGATTTTTCAGCCCTCCCAGCGGCTTCAGCCTACCAACGTAACTTTACATTGCCCATGGCGGCGGCGATGGATTGACGGTTGCCCTGTACTTTTAGGGTTTGAAATGGGTGACTTCATGTTTTGCGGTGCGTGAACTGGCTTACGCCCTCGCTGCTCGCCACTATCTAAGGTGACTTTAGTTTCCTTGTAAACATGCCAACGGATTAAAGACTTTGTTTGCAGATACATTATTTCAAAATAAATGTTAACAAATAACAATAACATGGAAATCCACCCACATGCAACCTGTTCTCTGTCAACTAAACTGGCTTCCCATCAGGTCCAGGATCCACTACAAGATACTTCTACTCACTATCAAATGTATCCACGGTCTCGCCCCACCTTACTTATCCAAACTCATAACCATCCGTCATCAATCCCGGTACAACCTCCGCTCCTCACAAGGTATCAAACTGAATCATCCAACCTCCAAGATGCTGGCCACACTTGGTGATAAAGCATTTTCATCTGCTGCTCCCAAACTGTGGAATCAACTTCCTCAAACTCTCCGCAACCACCAATTTCTCACCATCTTCAAAGTTATTATTATTATTATTATTATTATTATTATTATTATTATTAGTAGTAGTAGTAGTAGTAGTAGTAGTAGTAGGAGTAGTAGTAGTAGTAGCAGTAGTAGTAGTAGACAAAATAATCTGGTGATAAAGAACCAAAATAATGTATGTAAATATATTCGATAAATAACCTTCTTTGATTTAAAAAAAAAAAGTAAATGAAATCTTTGATTTTCTAATGCCGAGGAAGAGTCAATCATGAGCAACTGCTTGAGACGTTATTTGCTGATCAAAGAAATAAATTAATACGTCCGAATAAAAAGGATTCAAAAAAGATATGCAGTTACGATAGTATGCCTCTTTGCTTAATTCCAAAGGAAATTACAGACGTTTGTGATGTGCATGGAAAGTGTGATGGTGCGGTAATGCATACTGCTGGGAATTTTTGCTTTGCGGAGTAATGTCACAATATTGTTCGGGGGGGGGGGGGTGGTTTAAGAAGCAAAGAGTAGATAGCACAATTTCGTCTTGACCTTTAAATCAGTAAAGTCATCGTATTTCAAAGTGAAATGGTCCACACTCTACTGTTATGGGCAAGGGGAGAATGAAAAGAAACAACAAGGAAAACATCTTGCAGCACTTGTCAAGAGAGTATGGCATACCAGAGAAGAGCACATGTAAACTTGAATAGAATATTCACTATGATAAAAGCTGATTCCAAAAATATAGACGTGTATAGAAACACACTGACCAGCGGGAGAAACGTAGCTAAT
This sequence comes from Diadema setosum, assembly GCF_964275005.1. Classification (NCBI taxonomy): domain Eukaryota; kingdom Metazoa; phylum Echinodermata; class Echinoidea; order Diadematoida; family Diadematidae; genus Diadema; species Diadema setosum. The sequence continues at coordinate 9,911,937 of NC_092686.1, forward strand.
ATTAGAACGCGGTGCGGCAAGAAGTGCGACAACAGATACCGTAAAAGTTCGTGAAATATACGGTGTATATCCAGTGAGGACGCAACACCCTCGAAATGAACCAACACCTCCCCCCCCCCCCCTTTTTTTTTTTGGTCTTCTTTGATAGAAGACCTTTTGGACAGATGACTTTCTTTGGTCATTGTTATTATTATCATTATTTTTACTTTGAAAGTGTCTACAAAAACCTGCAAGCAATCCACGGAAAACAGATTCTAGTCTCATAAAGTGACTAGAACGATAATGTTATGGCAATGAGGTACACAACCCCAAAACGCAAGATGGCGCCCTAATAATTTTCTACGCTGGAAGATTCATTTAAAAAAAAGAATGGAATTGTTATACTTACACTTAATATATAGGGTACCGATATATGAGTGTGTGTGTGTTTACACACATATACTCTTCTCAATTACAGATAGACAGCATAGAGCATAGATAGCATTTTTTTTTTTTACGGAATTTCACTGAAAAGGGATTCGAGATATTTTTAAAGAACGTAAAACAAAAAAATTACAAAATTCATGATTGAAGATTCAAATTTATGCAACTCTTATCGCGAAACTCAGGATAATTCCAGTTAAACTTCTTCATCGGGTCTTTTACACAAAAGTTAATTTGTTGAACTATGGGTTTGGTTCGGATGATTGTTGTTGTTGTTGTTGTTGTTGTTGTTGTTGTTGTTGTTGTTGTTGTTGTTGTTGTTGTTGTTGTTGTTGTTTGTATTATCAAAGTAAAGGAGGTATGAAAGTCCAGGAGTGGTTAGCAGATCATTATCCAGAAGTTGGGGTTACAAATCAACTTTTTCATTCAAATATTTCTATCATGACGTGCTGATATTGTAGTTGATATTCAGTTATCCAGTTCAACAACGGCTAAGAAAGTGAAATATGAGTACGTCTGTGTTCTTTCACCGAGAATGATGTATAGTTTTCATTCTTACTTTGCGTTTGACATCTATCAAGTATATCAGTCGAAAACATAACTTTATTGAAGTTGTCAATTCGATACATTATGACTAGATTTTAATGATTTGAATGAAATATCAGTAAAGACGAAAAAGTTTGGTCTGAAGGGTAAAAAACAAAACAAAACAAAAGCAAAAACCGCTAGAACTGCATATTTGGATTCCCAAAGTCCTATCGTCTTATCTTATTCATTGTTTTCACCGAATGAAATCAGCTTGTGACAAAAAAAAAAATCTTCTGTATCAAATGTTTCTAATGCCACGATAACAAAGCAAAATAAATAAATGAATAAATAAATAAATAAGGGGAAAGGGACTAACCGTTGCTGAATTGGCCCAAAAAGAATTACTTTTAAGATGCGTACAAGCCATGGAAAGAATAATGAGACGACATCAAATTCATCTCAGCTAATATGAATATACCCTGATGGCCACTATTATATCTTTTCAGTATGTAAAAATGAAAGATGCAGGCACTTTTCGATTTAAGTCCGCTTTTTTTTTTCTTAAAAAAAAAAACACCCTTTTCAATTCTATAATTTGATGTTTCTCTCTTTCAAAGCAATATTATGTGTAGAATTGTGCCATGATATCCATCCTCACCTAAGTTTAAGTTATATATTCATTAATATCTGTACGACATCACAAACTAAAAGCAACAAGATTGGCATGTTAGGTAATCAGAAAGTGTTTCATCTTGAGACACTGATGAGCACACGAAAAACAGCCAATTTATAATTCCTCTTGCTTACCTTCACAAGACCATTTTATAACCTTTGCGCCTTTTTTCCCATTTCGGCTAAGAACCAGAAGGGCGTTAATATCACAATTTTGGGGAGTTCTACGATCCTGATCATTGATATCACGTTGGAGAGCTTGATATCCTCTACATTGTGGTATCAAGTTTGAATTATTTTCATTTTCAATAAAAAGTTGAAAATAAAACACACAAGGGTGCTATTTTACCCATTTGGGGGAACAATGCTTATAAAATATAATTCACCCACTCTTGATTAAATAAGCTTTTATGTTTCTTGAAAAGTGATTTTTTTTTTTAATGCTCAAATCTAAGAATACAACAGCGCCTTTCTGGTACTCAGCTGACGAATTGCTCATCGTAACGCGTGTACTGATTGAACCGAAAAAGGAAGCATACGATAATGTTGCTTGTCTTCTTCTGTGCGATGCAGTAGATCGTGGGGATGACCTCGCCCAAAAACCTAACTTTTCAATCTGAATTTCTCAAGAAAGAGTAATAAAAGTTGCAATTTATGTCTTTACAAATCATCCACGGATTAGTGGCGGTTGACTGCATGTAGCTGTTACCGTTGTTGTTCATATCTTTTTGCTTTCTAAACAACGCCAGACGACTGTGTTGGAGAGACGGTCGACAATGCAGTCTCACCATTCGCAGTCTCACCAATGAGTGCATTGATAGTTGACGCCATTTCACGGGTGAGGATACCATATCTTTGCGTAAGAGCAATTATGGGATTTTTTTTTTTTTTTTTTTTTTTTTGCTCTTCTTATTGCTTGGATACAAAACAAGAATATGAAAGAGGATCACAGCAATTTCTTTGGCGATTTGACGTGGCTCACTCCGCGGATAACATTCGAATGATTCGTACGGTCAGCCGAAAGAGGGCGTGTAATCACTTATTCTCCAAGGACTAATTAATCACCGTCATCGGGGGGCCTCCCTGCGAATTACGGCATTTATAGCGGGAGGATGAATGTATTTTTTTTTTCAGAGTTGATTTCTTTCTTGAGAGTATTGATACGGATCAAGAGTGGTTTAGACCTAATTATTCCGTGACTTGTTTACAGAAAACACGCAGCCGACACAATACGAGTTACATAACAGTATATCCTGCCGTGCATGCATAACCAAGCGTCCACACACACACGATTCTGACGACGCCAAATTTTATACGCCAGCAATCAGTGGATATTGGGTTACCACAGTTCATGCATCTGAAAAGACTTTTACTCACACGTAGACATATAGACCCGAATTCACGAAGGTGGTACAAATGAAACCATGGTTTAAACCATGGACAAAAATCATGGAGCGCCAAGTGTCGCACGGAATATTTCGTCACAAAATCAGTCATTTCGTCGATGAAATTATTATTTTGTAACAAAATGACATTTTGTAACTAAATGAACATTTCGTCCACGGAATGATAATTTCGTTTACGAAACCTGTCATTTTATCGACGAAATGACCAATTTCGTAACGAAATATTCCGTGCGACACTTGGCGCTCCATGGTTTTTGTCCATGGTTTAAACCATGGTTTTGTTTGTACCACCTTCGTGAATTCGGGCCATAGACTCGAATTTGTGTCCTCTAAAACGTAGCTCGATATCTGAAGTGGTCATAAGATCTACTTCACTGAAACAAACAACACGCACGCGCGCGCACACACACACACACACACACACACACGCGCGCACACACAGAACAAGACCTTATTTTGGTATGGTCATACTGTGATATGATGTGGAGGTCGCGGCCTCGGATAATGTAGGCACAATACATGTGCCCAAGCAAAAATAAAACAAAAAAAAAATGGATATCTCAAACAAGGCAGTGAAATGACAGCACACGCCTGTCAAAACACAACAAAAACCCAATTTACGATTCCTCGAATGTTGTTGGGGGATTACAGGGGAGCATTTCATGAAGCATTTTGTAAGATTTTTTTTTTATTTTTTTTTTGCAAACTGTTATAAGCTACAGAAATCCTTGCATCTGATTTGTTGAGAGCAAATATGTTAGAAACAAAAAAAAAGAATATCCGACTAAAATGCTTTACGAAATGCCTGCGGTCCGCACTCTCAGGTTCATGATTTCAAAAACATATAACAAATACATAAACCGACATGATTATAATGTCAGTGGATACTTCATTGTTAACTGAGGGATCTCAAGTACAGAATACACATGTCCTGATGTGTGGTAACGCTGTAGATGGGACACTCGTTACTTTTCGGCGCAGACTGGTTCTCAAAAAACTACCGTGGTCGTTTACACATCTCTAAAACAGCTTACACCAATGGTGCATGCAAGAGAGTCACATAACCAAGGGACACACGTGGGCCTTTCTAGCCCACACTGCGTAGTTTGTATGTACTAGTAATCGTGAAGTTCACTGGCGCCAAAGATGACTTTACTCGTGACGTCAATTTGCCTTTAGGCCTACTCCCCCAAAATGCGGCCCAAGGTAGTATAGGTCCGTCACTGCTCCCCCATTTGTGACCAAAAGTATTGTATAATTATGGTGCAATGTGAATGGCTTCTACTGAATACATGCTGTGTATTGTTGGTGTTCCGTATGTGGTAAACATGTATATAGACATCGATGAAAATATAGCGAGTGGTGGTATGTCATTTCATTGCCATATCAAAACTTCTGAAAGATGACGATAATAATTGAAGGAGATACATACGAACATACAAACATTGTTGGCTTCACTAGACCAACGGGTTTCTTTGACAGATACTAGGCCCTATATATTAAACAATGACTGACGTATATTTGGTGAGAAAAAAAAAAACTTTTCAAGAGAAATCAACGAAATATACCTGAGGCAAAAACTTGCAAATTTCTGATGAAGTAGACCGTTTGCTGAAACAAGTTCAAAACGAAAGCACAGAACTTTCATTTCAGAGTGAAAAGCTTGTAAAATTGGCACCAAAAAATTTAAACAGATGTAAACACAGAAAGAGACAAAGACAGACGCGCGCACACACACACAAACACACACACATATGTATTATAGTAACCGGGATGAGGCTGGGTATATTTACTGCCTATAGGAGGAAAATTGGGGAGAGGTATATGTACTGAACCTCATTAAAGTCACATCTTACCAGGTGTTTGTGAAGACCATTGGCTCTGGGCAGCCTTGTATAATTATGCAAGCCTATACATGAAGATTAATATTCACTGTGCTGTATATGTAAAGACCATCTCAAACCCATCGCTTGAAATGTTCTTATTGTTCTATTCTTTATCACCTTCGATCTTATCGGTATAATATGCTTCTTTCGTAAATGACGTCGTTATTACGTCTATAACAGACGCATCGTTATTTTAAAGATGTGGGACTAAGCAGTGGGAGAAAACCTGTGTAGTCTTTGTGTGTGTGTGTGTGTGTGTGTGTGTGCGCGCGCGCGTGGGATTAGAGGTATTCAGTTTGAGAATTTTGAGGTTCGACAAGTTTTATATGCTGATGATATGACTTTATTTGTTAGACATAGGTCATCAATTATCAGAATACAGGAAATATTTAAGGATTTTTATGAATTATGTGGTTTGAAGGTTAATATTGATAAAACAAAGGTAATGAGTATAGGGAAGAAAAAGGGAGAACATGAAAGATTACCTATGGGTAATGTTGTAACTGAAATAAAGATTTTAGGAGTGTATTTTGCATTGGATATTAAGGACAGAGAAGAAATGAATTATAAAGAAATACTGAGTAAGATTAAAAGACTTTTGGGATGGTGGAGACAAAGAGATTTGACTGTAATGGGAAAAATATTTTTTGCTCAAAACATATGCTCTGTCTAAATTATATTATGTATCTTCATCAATAGAGGTTCCAAAGTGGGTAGTGGCAGATATCAATAAAATTTGTTTTGAATTTATATGGAATGGTAAAGATCGAATTAAAAGGGTTATTTGTTATCAGGATTATAGTGAGGGCGGTCTTAGAATGACAAATTTTGAATTGTTTGTTAAGAGTCAACGAATTATGTGGTTGAAGCGATTGTTATATGGTGAGAAGCTCATGGGATGGAAACTTTTCTTTGATTATATTTTTAAGACTGCGGGAGGAAGATTCATATTTTTGTGCAATTATGATATACGATTTCTAAAGTTTAATGTACCATAGTTTTATTTAGAAATTTTGAGGGCATGGCAAGAAATGGAGAATAACCGGAATTATCAAGAAGGCAAGATTAATCCAATTTTTTTTTTAATAATAAGGATTATTTGTGTAAAGGGAAAATGATTTTTTGTGAAAATTTATATGGGAAGAATATTTATTTAGTGAAGCAAATTATGGAAAAAGATCGTATGAGATCAGCAGTATATTTTCACAGGTTAGGACTAGATAGTGAAAATATAGTTAAAGTTTGGGAAATAGGGGAGGTTGTTGTAAGAAGCCAGAAATTTGAGGGAAATATATATGATTTTTATTCTGTTGATAAAGAGGAATATAATATTTCTTTGAAAATTTTTGAGAATGTAATTTTATTGAAAGATGTTTCATTTAGAAAGGTGTATGAACTCTTTGTTACAAATTTACAGCAATTGTATGTTTTACGAATGAAAGATGGCCAAAATGATTATTTGTTTTCGAAAAAGGAAATTACACATATATTTTTAAGACCAAGAATGACAACACTTCTAACAAAACTTAGGGAATTTCAGTATAAATTATTACATGGAGTTGTTTATACAAAGGAAAATCTTTTTGAGTTTGGTTTCGTTGCAAATAACCGGTGTTCTTTTTGTGAGCAATCGGTTGGGATTGTGTGTATGTTAAGAATTTGTGGCAGGAAGTGATAGATATGTTTGAGATGGCAGATCTTCGAAATATAGAGTGGAGAGACGTTCATTTTGGTGTTACGGGAAGGGATCCAAAAGTAAAATTTTATAATACAATAATTTTTATCTTGAAATATATTATTTTTAGATTTAGGTCGGAGGGAAAAATTCCTACTTTGGAGGAAATTTGTAAAAGAATAATAAGTTTTCGGGATGAAGAAAAAGAAATTGCTATAAAAAGAAATAAGTTGGGATTACATTTGCTGAAATGGGAAAATGTTTCTGAATTTGGAAGTCGTTTTTATTAGGAAGGAAGGTGGTATCGCTTCGGGTGTGTTTTGTGTGTGGGGTGTATGTGTGTATATGCGTTTTTGGTGTTGGTGTGTATGTGTGTTGGTGTTTGGGGTGTATGTGTGTGGTGGTTGTGGATGTATGTGTTTGGGGTTGTGGTGGGGGTGTGGGATAGGTTTGAGTGCATCGGGGTTGGTGGGGGATGGGGATTTGATTTCAATGAAATGATTTCATTCTAGTTTGTATAACGTATTTTTGTTGCTTTTTTATGTATTTACCCTTATATATATATACCCTTACATACTCGATTTATAATCGAGTTGTTATGTTGAAGAGAGATGATTGGCAGTATAGGTATACCATAGTCAAAGATACATATATATATATATATATATATATATATATATATATATACTTTTTTTTGTACATGTCAATACTTTCTCGTGAAGAAATGGTCAGTAGGATTGATTTATAATCGAGTTGTTATGTTTGAAGGGTTTTGCTTGGGGTGTATGTGTGTGGTGGTTGTGGATGTATGTGTTTGGGGTTGTGGTGGGGGTGTGGGATAGGTTTGAGTGCATCGGGGTTGGTGGGGGATGGGGATTTGATTTCAATGAAATGATTTCATTCTAGTTTGTATAACGTATTTTTGTTGCTTTTTTATGTATATACCCTTGTATATATATACCCTTACATACTCGATTTATAATCGAGTTGTTATGTTGAAGAGAGATGATTGGCAGTATAAGTATACCATAGTCAAAGATACATATATATATATATATATATATATATATATACATTTTTTTTTTGTACATGTCAATACTTTCTCGTGAAGAAATGGTCAGTAGGATTGATTTATAATCGAGTTGTTATGTTTGAAGGGAGATGATGGGCAGTATAAGTTGGTAATGGATTTGTCTTTTGAATGGCATTTGTACCGTTCTTATGTTCATGTTACACCCAGAATGGGTTGATTTATGATTAATTTGAATGAAATCAATAAAATATCATTGAAAAACAAAAAAAGTGTATTTTCGGAAGAGTCCATCAATTAGTGTACAAGATTATGTCAGCCTTGAGTTTCATCAACACTACAAAAGTGTAAAATTCTTGATACGACTATCTTGGAAGACGACGGCTGCAAGTCAATAACGAGTAAGTTATTGTTCGATTCTATATAGAGGCAAATTAGATTCAGAAAGTGGAAAGATTGTAATATATCAGTATGAGTTATTAATTATCCCCGTAAAGAAGTTATCACAGGAATTGATATGAATTGATATAAAACCTATCGTCTGCCGGGCAGGGGTGCAAGGTAAGTGCAAGCTGAAGTATATTGCATTTGAACTTTCACTTGATCAGTACTTACAGGAGAATTCCAGACCGCACAACTGTTAGTTTGAATAGAAAGAGTAACATTTTACGTGTACAATACTGAAAATCAATTTGATCAAAATCTGATCGAAAATGACGAAGATATGAAATTGTCGTCAATTATTTCAAAATGCATCTTAAACACTTGATATGAATAATCATTATGCAAATAAGTGAGGTGATGATGTCATTACCACACAATTTCCATGAAATTTCATACACACACAACAACAACAAAAAAGCTATCAAGAATTAACATTTTCTTCTAGAAAAGTTCAACACATAATGCTATTTCTGGCTAATAACCTCATCATGATCGATCAGATTTATTTGAATTTGAGGCTGGGGCATAATTGCCTTTGAACTAAAAAAAAAATGGAAATTTCAAGATTTTATGTACAAAGTTTATGGCAAGTTGTGTGGTGATGACATCATCAAAGCACTCTTTTGCAAACTTATCTATTGACTGTTCAAGCAGTGTTTTGTGAACATTGGCGAAATTTTGCGTAACTGCCTTAATCTTAACCCAATTTTGGTCAAATCTTAACTCTTTCTTGTCAGGCTAACTTTTGAATGGTCCGGAATTCCCCGATAATCTAGATGTAAGAGTAAAAACCTTACGCGATCTTTGTCGTATGAAAAGAAAAGTTGATTTCACCATTGCTGTAAAGTTGGTTACTAACTTTAAGGATATGGAGAATGAGAACAATTCAATTCCCAAAGAACTATTTTTGCTAGGCTCCAAAACGATATATTCATGTTTAAAGGACAAGTTCACTTCATCAACATAAGGATTGAGAGAATGTAGCAATATTAGTAGAACACATCATTGAAAGTTTGAGGAAAATCGGACAATCTGTTCAAAAGTTATGAATTTTTGAAGTTTTTGTGCAGTCACCGCTGGATGAGAAGACTACTGCAGTGTATGATGTCACATGCGTACAACAATATAAGCAAAATATAAAGAGAATTTCACACATTTTCATCTTTTGAAAAAAAAAAAACACATTCCCTCAACTCGTTACAGACATATGTTATGGGTAATATTATTCTCATTGCCTTTAGAAAGAGGCAAGTCAGGTACTCTTTTATTATGCGATAAAAGTGAAAATATGTTGAATTTTCTTTACATTTTCTTTATACTGTTGTACTCATATGACATCACAAGCCTTAGTAGTCTCTTCATCCAGTGGTTCCAACACAAAAATTTTAAAAATTCATAACTTTTGCATCGATTGTCCAATTTTCCTCAAACTTTCACTGATGTGTTCTACTAATATTGCCACATTCTCTCAATCTTTATGTTTATGAAGGTGAACTTGTCAAATAAGTGTTTAAGGTCCATATAGTGCTCTGTTGGTAGGTGTCTGGGCCTACCTGATCTCGAGGCCGACTTCCCCCAGAACAAGTCTGCGAATCTTCTGAAAGGCTGGAAGCAGCCTGGCACTCTCTGTCCAGACTCTAGTCCCTGGCCCAGGGATCTTAACTGGCCCGAAACTTGGCCAGGGCGTCTACCAGTAAATCTCCTCTCGCCCGTCAGCGGTCCCACCGACCGCGCGTACTTCCGCCGGGCCGGTCCGGCGGGCTGCAATTTTCTCCTGTTGTAGCCATAATTCACCCGCGGAGAGTGGTGTTCCACCCTGCGACTTCCCGAATGCATGGTTAAATTCCGAAAATGTATAATCCGCAAAGAAGTCCTGGGTACCCACAGCACACACAGGTATCACCATTTGCGATCCATGGACGAGCCCGCCAATCTATATACCAAGCACTATGTTTTGCTCAGACGACACACAAGTACATGATATCCTCTCGTATCAAATTTTTCTTGCTGCATCTGAAAGTCCAGATATCTACGAGTTTCTCGAAAGACATTCCGAGTTTTACGTCATCAGAAATAGGTATGGTGGAGACTGGTCGGATCCGAATTAAGAAGTAATGAAGGATAACGGGTTTGAATGGGCTCTTGAACAGATTTACCCATTGGCCATTGTCCAGATTTGCAACAAAAGCTGGTCGCCGGTACAATGATTCACTCTACGGATTGTTACGCGACTAAGTGAGTCCAGTGGAATGAGAATTGCTCCCAACAGGTTTTTTCCACCCCCTAAAAATTACCAGCTATCAATGCATAATATGAGCTACTTCATGTATTTATTCCGCATGGTACAAGTCTCAGGAGGCATCGAAACGTACGACGGCGATGTCTCAACAGTCAAACCAGGTCTATCGTTACCATCACGACAAGGATTGTTTGTTTTTTTTGTCCGCGGCTAAAATTTGCCTTTACTGCGCCACTTCATGTCACTTGAATTCCACTCCACTCCCCTAGCAAAATAAGTCCCGAAACCTCCATTCAATCATGGTATAGCACACGATGTGTACCTGACAGGCAGAAGGTGGTACAGTATCGTGACGGAAATGTAAAAAGTTTGTGATGCGCAGATTCGATCCCTCCCTGTCATGTTTTTTGAGATGGGTTTCCGTTTTTTTTACGCCTGAGTGTAATATGATGTCTTTCTCAAAACAAGACGAGAACGAGATGCTAAAACACGTTCGACTCACGGTTGGAGAAACTGTTGACGAACGGTCCCTGCGATGACGCCACGCGCCACGCCACTCGCGTTAATCGGCGCCGCCGGGGTTTCCGTAGCGTGATGCATCACCCGTCACTCGGACATGAATCTTTACCATCATCCTATCAAATCGACAACTAATCATGATAAAAGAGCGCTCTCATTCCGACGAACGCATATCGTCAGCGCCGGGAGAAGAAGAAGACGACGAAGAAGACGAAGAAGAAGTCGCGCATGTAGATGAACTCTTGAGAAATGTGCCTACGCATGCCGTCAAGCGCGCCGTGCAGCGGAAGAGAGATGTCACGGTACTCCGAGGGCTTGTTTTCCACTGCCGAGAAATCGGCAACGGCGCATGGCAATCAGCGCCTGCCCCAGGTACTGCTTGATATCATATTTATCTGCGGTGGCAGTTTACGTTTCTCGCTCATACATTTACGTCCATAATGGATCAGCAGCAGTTCCGTCTTGTGCTCTTCCCCCTGTCTTCCTTTCCTTTTATTTTTTTTTTTAATTTCTGTAGTAAGTGAAGTGACAGTTAGCAGTCATCAAAAGAATGCGACGGTGTGAATCGAATAAGCGAGAAAACTGCCGTGTATTTAGAGACACAGAAGATGAACAGAAATAACTGTCATTGAACGTCATACAACGTTATGTCCACCGTATACCACATCTGGAGATATCACATCCAGGGAAATAGTATAAACCTCCCATTTCAACCGCTCGCGAAAATCTCTGCTGACGCTGGTAGAAAGACTCCAATCTGTCGAATTCATGTTGACAAGGTTACAAATAAATACTTCCTTACGTTATCATTTAGAAAATATATGACGTATTATTATGTAAAGGAGCACGCCTGGGAAACGAAACTTCACAGCTTTTGGAAGAAAATAGCTCGTTTCTTTCCAAGGTCTAACCACGCACTTGTAACATCACGATTAGATAATTTACACGATGTCCAAAGTGCCTTCATGTCTTAACACACAATCATGACAAATAGAAGAGGCGGACCCGAATTGTCGTATTCCTGTACCCTGATTCATTGGGAGTTCAGATTACCGCATAGCCACGCCACGAGTATTAGAGATTTGATACGGGTGATATAGCATGCACCATTCGAGGTCATTGTCCCGGTTCAAAAGCTATCTCCCAAGTTCGGCGCACACTCGGTGGGTTTGCTTCACTGAAGCGATTTGTGGATCTCCCCTACTAAAAGTCTCCGGATACAGTGGTAGTCATAAAACTGCAGTACTAGTATAGATTCTTCACCTGCATTTTGACAGCCTCTCTCCGTGTAACAGAGGATACTATAGACAGAGATGTTCTTGCTCTACCTAACGGGTGAGAGTTGGGTTTTAGTGTATTAGAGATCAGAGAAGAATTTGCACGCGAGTATTTTACACACTAATCGCTCCCGAAGGTTCTTTCGTCTTCGGAGCAGAAAGCCACTTGAGACTGCCAATCATGCCGTTCTTTCATCCCGGTATATCCCAGTTCTGCAGCACAACCACTCACAGTGTAGACAAGTCCGTACATTTGTTGTTGTTGTCGCTGCTGCTGTTGTAATGTATAACATATCGATCGATATTACAGGGTGAGGGGAAAAACAGACGTCGCTTGAGTAAAAGATGCACTTTTTAAAGATGCTGTATTGACGGATTTTCGTAAAGCCGAAAGCTTCATCAATAGAAAAGACCCGATCGAGAGACATCATATTATATAATGTGCTCGAATTCGTCCAAAAAAAAAAATGCAACTGCAGTTTTTTTGCAACCTGTTATAGAAATGCTTCTCAGTTGCTTATATTGGCTAAGAGGGACTTTCGGCGAATAAAAGAAAAGTCAAGGCGGCAGTATACGGGAAATGTTGTTAGTTTTGTTTCACGAAGAGAGAGGTTTAAAAGGGGGAAACGAAGTTAAGTAGGAGGATTTTTTTTTTATTTTTTTATTTTTTTTTTTTTTTGGATTCCCTCCCTCGTATTGCACATAGCACATGCCTGGATATGTATACGTTGTCAGAGGGAGTGATATTTCAGACCCTTGTTTTTCCGCCACCGTGGGAGAAGGCGAGAAGTGGAAAAGATACTTTACTCGCTTGGCGCTTGGTTTAGAATCGCCGAATTACGGTGAGGTCAAGAATTCACAAGTGTTCCTCTATATGCATAATCTTCCTTTCAGAGCTGTTAGCGCGTTTTTGTTTTGCTTTGTTTTTGTTTTGTTTTGTTTCTTTGTTTGTTTGTTTTTTGGAAGATTTTTTTGGCAGTCTCAATTTGCATTTCCGTGACCTGGCAACCACACTCCCGACTCATCGTCTGTATCTTATTCGAGCATTTCAACCAAGGAAGGCGAACTATCTTTTTTTTAATTTTTTTTTAATAATGTTTCATTTTCGGTTTTATGACCTTTTTGCTCCACGCCGATACCGGGCGAATCTTACCAATTCCAGTGTTTAGGTCATATGTGTAGAGAAACCGCTATAGGATGAATCGAATGACAGAGTAGTTGTTATTTTCGTCGACATGACCTAGAGTTAACTCCAAAAGTAGCGCTTCCATCCAGCATTGATATCTATCAGTGTTAGTGCAGATAGGACGTGTTTACACCTCGCGTGTTGTATAGCTGAGAAGCATTGGTAACGAGTTAACGCACGCAGGGATGAAATGAAACACGTCGCGGCCAGATTAATACCACTGAAAAGACGTCGTGTGATCACAGTTATCATACGGCGCTTCGAATGAAAGGAACGTCTGCTATCTCTTCCTCTCTCAATATCTATCTATACATTTATCTATCTATCTATCTATCTATCTATCTATCTATCTATCTATCTATCTATCTATCTATCTCTATCCCTGTCTACCTGTGTATCTATATCCTGATCTGTCTCAATCTCCCCCTGAATCGCCATGCAAAGTTTACATTTGCAAATTAAAAGATCCTCCGGCATCTCTCGGATTAAGTGGTCTCGTAAGAAATAGCATCTGACAGAATATAATCAGCGCGGCTGTGTACTAACGCTCCTCAATTGTCACCTGGCTCCAGCATGCGTGGGAGTGTGTGAACTCACGCCGGTGCGTTGCGTTAATGTCAGAACTCCATTTATTCCTTCAGGTGAGATATATCCACGAATCCTTAGACAGCCACAGACATTTATAGTGAGACGTCTTAGCTCTTGGGACTCCTGATGTCTTCCATAAATTCCCCACACGGCAACAACATCTGGACCTTTGTTCGTGTGTCTTGGTCTCCGTAGAATGAATTGTTTTCCTCTTCCTCAATAGGCCCGTGCACACACAACGAAAATCGAAATTACAATCGCGATCCAAATTTCGATTTTTTTGTCGACCGTTCATACACAAGGAAAAATCGCACTTCGCATCAAGGAAAGAACGATCAGTGGCCAAATTGCGCATGCGCGAAACTTGCATGACCGAAGACTGACCCCGCGGTCCCAAAAATGTTGACGTTCACTTGTTCACGCGCTACGAACGATGGGATTAAAAATACCGATTTCCGAATCTCGATCGCGCTCACACACACGACGCTTGGCAAATAATTGCGATTATTCTTAAAAATCGCACTAATAGTGCGAGTTGGATCGCGATAAGGATCGCGGTAATTAGTGCGATTTTTCTGTCCACACTGGAAAAAATTTCGAAATTTTGATCGCGATAAGAAAACCGATTTTTAAATCGCACTTTTTCCCTTGTGTGTGAACGGGCCTTATAATACTTGTTTTCGGCCGATCCGACGCAAAATGAGATGGGTCGGGGCGGATTCTGAGTGTCAGGCCCGTTCACACACAAGGGAAAAAGTGCGATTTAAAAATCGATTTTCTTATCGCGATCAAAATTTCGAAATTTTTTCCAGTGTGGACAGAAAAATTTCACTAATTACCGCGATCCTTATCGCGATCCAACTCGCACTATTAGTGCGATTTTTCAGAATAATCGCGATTATTTTGCCAAGCGTCGTGTGTGTGAGCGCGATCGAGATTCGGAAATCGGTATTTTTAATCCCATCGTTCGTAGCGCGTGCGAAACTCTATTGGGACTGCGGCGGGGTCAGTCTTCGGTCATGCAAGATTCGCGCATGCGCAGTTTGGCCACTGATCGTTCTTTCCTTGCTGCGAAGTGCGATTTTTCCCTGTGTATGAACGGTCGAAAAAAAAATCGAAATTTGGATCGCGATTGAAATTTCGATTTTCGTTGTTTGTGAACGGGCCTGTAGTGCGATGTAGATGAAAGTAATCCAAGCTGAGGCCCGCCAGCGGGTTACGACGTTACTCATCATATGTTACTGCACCTGCAAAATCTCTCGACAGACGAGCCTTACTTACATTTTTCCTACTTTGCCGCTTATTAATGATGATGGTGAAGAAGAAGAAGAAGAAGAAGAAGAAGAAGAAGAAGAAGAAGAAGAAGAAGAAGCAAGAAAGAAAAGTGAAAGCCTACACTTACAGAGAATAGCGCGGAAGAAGTTTTTAACTCCTCGTCTTTTGATCCCTCGGTTATAACTCAAGCACTCCTGGTCTTAGCATAGATAAGCGCATCTGCTTGTTATGGTCAATAGGTTCTGAACAATACAAACACTGTGCACATAGTTAATACACGGGTTGGGTTTCAAGACGGAACGATTCATTCAAGCCAGAAGTACCCTGCCCTCTTTAGAATCTTTATCATCCCGTTAGGTCTTTCGGCAACAGAAAAAGAAGCAGCTCTGTGAATTCTCCTCTTCCATTATTATTTTCTTTGCTTCCAAGTTTTAGTAGGTGACCAGAGAAAGTAGTGTTAAACGCATATTATACGTCTAATCATTCCACAGTGTGCTTTAATTGAAATACCTTGTAGATTTTTGTTTCCATCTTATTTACAATTATACAGCTCAGTTAAATTTACATTAATGCCATTCTTTTGAAAGACAGAACAATAAGCAACTCAGACGGAAATATATCAAGGAAAAGTCAAACATTTATGCAATAAGCGGCCTACAACTAGACTGTATCAATTACGAGGTGTTGAGGCGAGAAAAATAGGGCATTTTGTATAAAGCGTAATTTCCAACTGTCAGCAAGGGAAAATTAACCTATTAGGTCCATGGTTAATGGTGCTGCATCTTTTTTAAAACAGTTTTGCTTTTTTGTTTGTTTGTATTTTAGCCATCGTAAGCATAATTATCAACGTACAATAGAAACTAGCGTTGTGTGGTTGCAGAGTAAGCAATATGATCTAAATTGGTAAACATATCTCACTCATAATAAGAGGGCAACACACTTTAGAGAATTATGATTGATGCGTCTACCTAAAGTCGGGCAGATTTTTGTTGGTTTCTCGGTTTTTATGCAGCTTTTATAAATTTTTAGCCACTTAAATCTAATCGTGTGTGTTTGTTTGTTTGTTTGTTTTTGTTCATTTCCATCTGAGAAGATGGTTCGATAGCCCATATTCAGCTACACTAAGCTGGTCTTCCATGGGGTCCAGTTGGATGTGAGGTGGGACCACTTCACCGGGTTAGACACCCTGCTCTTTGCGACGAATGAATGAAGCGGGGTCTTTTACGTGCATGAGCTGTGACTCTCTCATACACGGGACCTCCATTTTATGTCCTATCCGAGGGACAGACTGTTTTGCCTCTTGCTAGAGGGGACGGTATGTTTACAAACAACATTGCTCAGTCCAGACTCGGGTTCGAACCCGGGTCCTTAGGATCGTGAGGCAGACGCGCTACCGACTGAGCCAACTCACCGCCCTGATTTCAATATGGGATATGCAATAAAATTCATAGTTGCCAATTTAATGAGCATAAGACCATGCTTCCGTACTGTTATTATTATTGTCCAGTAATATTGTTAGTTATACTGCCCACGAGGAGACTGCAAAATGCATGCTTGGCTTTTCAGCACGTCTCCTCCATTTTCTGCAACTTTAACATCAATTCGATATCATCCCAAAGTGATGCGTATAGTATTGTTAATTTCACAGTATTTTTCTTCGTTGCTGCATTGTATTGATATTGTGTTATTATGTGTATATAAATGTTTTGTATTGCTGGAAATGAAATAAAATCAATTGAAATTAAATGAATGAAATAAGTTTTCAAGCAAAATTTCCTCAGGACTTGATGGGTCTCGGAAAGAAATACAGTGAAAGAAAAAGCGAGAGAGAGGGAGATAATAAATACACAAGTTACGGTCAAGATCGGACTGGCAAAAAAAAAGATACAACACTTTTACAAAAGTGAATTTTTTAGGTGCGCATATAACTAGCAAATATGCTCTCATTGCTATGTCAGATCTGTAATGTTTGAGGAAATTGAGGATCCCATTCAAAAGATATGATCTTTAATTTTTGTTAACATTTTTGGTAAGATGCGTCATTGCAGGGTAAGGAGGCTATCAAAAGCAATTCATGGTGTCACAGCAAAAAACGCATTTAGAATACTATTAAGTTCAGTTCTGTCACTCGACTGACAGGTCTGACCAGGGAGGTACCCACCTCCCTGGTCCGCCCGAGGAAGTGGGTCTGGATCGGACATACCCTCAGGAAACCAGCATCCAGTGTACCACTCCCCACAGGGTACTCCTGTGGAACCAAGGTGGTATACCTCCTTGGTGGAGCCCGCAGGGGAACGAAAGAGGGGTCGGCCAAGAAACAGTTGGAGGTATGACACAGAGACTGAACTGAAGGAGAGAGATATCACCTGGAAATACAGAAGCAGAAAGGGCAGCCCAGAATCGTGTCAGGTGGAGGATTTGCCTTCGATGGCCTAAGCCTCCGCAGCGTAGGAAGGGGCAAAATGATGAATGGAAATTCAAATGTTCATTAAAAGTACAGATTCCCTCGACGAGTAATAACATTCCCTTCACCATCTGAAGAAAGTAAGTCAAGTGTTCTTTCATTTTGCTATAGAAAAATGAAATAGAATGTGTTCTGATAATATCAATGCATTCACTGCATCTACTTTTTATATATCTGGGTAAATCTTTCAAGTACATAAAAGTCATCAAGAGTATAACGTTAGCAATGTATCCTGTGACAAATCAATGTCTTATAACAGCGCACTTCTCACCAACACAAACAAACATACAAACAAACTAAGCTTTACTTTATCTAGCAGGTTGGCTCGCCATCTCCTGTTGCCCGTATAGTTCACACGTCACAATTCAAGCATTTTAGATTGCACTGAACTTGAGGGAAAAGTGATAGTAAAAGTAATGGGCTGATACTGTTGACGAGTTACAAATCGATCCGATAATGTTTTGGCTTGTGCTGCTCCTACTAAAATAAATAAATGAATAAATAAATCCTTGTACACTTTAATGTATATACGATAAGAAAAGTGGAAAAGATATTCAAAATTATGTACAGCTTTCAATTCTCTTGGCTTCGACAGATATTACAAGTGAGAAAAAAATATATGTATAAAGAGGTGAAAGAACGAACATAATTAGCTTAGCTTGCCATCATGGCATAGTCAAACAATTGTGCTCTCTTTCATGTCCTCGCACGTAAAATAATAATAAAAAAAAAAATACTGTTCTGAAGATTTTTTTTTTCCCTGAAGATCAAAATGTACAGAGGCCTTGATGTCAGGCTTTGCTTCTTCCATTTCCCTTTTCTGTCGCGATCCATTAATACACAAACTCATTCTTGCAGACACATCCATCCACAAGCACACAGGCTCACACACGCCTGTTTGTACATTTATTATTTTGTAGTATGCGGATTTGTTTGTTGTGTGTGTTTGCATGGAGCTAAAATGTGCATGCGTACTTAGATATATACCTACCTAATTGTTTGTGGATGTGTATGCATGTATGTGGGTATGTATGTATGTATGCATGCATGTATGTGTGTATGTGTGTGTATGTATTTATAACTATATGAACAGTTACAGAGTGCTCAAGCGCAGTCCAGTCAAACGAATTACTTATCGATACTGATCTCCTCCACCTGTGTACCTCAAGATGCAATGAAATATATTATGCATGTATGTATACGTACCCTATATAAAACAGTTAGTTATATATATATTTCTTTTGAGTGCTCATGTTTATATTTTGATGTGAAAATTGTTGATTTTTGTCGTATCGATATTATTTGTACAAGAAATAAAGTAAATATATTGAAACTGAAACACTGAAACATTCTATAAAAACAATCGTGCGCCTGTCGCAAAGTACATGGAGCTCCTATATGCCTACAAGTTTATACCAAGACACGTTACACCAACCAAGAAGGTATAGGCGAACCTTGTACACCTTAATTTGTACCTTCTTGCACCAAATATATGCACTGAAAACATAACAGCTGATTCAATTCAATTCAATTCAATTCAACTGAATCATACTTTATTTCTATTCATAATACACTGAACAGATGTACATGCAACTCTATTGGTGGCGTCCTAGTATTTCCGAAGAAGAGTGCATCGTTGGTCGGCAGAAGTGAAATGAAGGTCAAGGCTAGCTCCTCCTCCTTCTCCTAAAAAGAAGTCAGAGACCCCATTTTGAGTTACCACCAGACCAGCACTACAGCATTAGCGGAACGTGATTTGGGAAGAATCGAAATTTCCAGTAATTTGCTTCCAGCTTCCATCACCGTCTCTTATATTGTCACCCTGTTCTTTACAAGAGGCTATCCCCTTGCACACACTTCCTTGACACGGCTCATGGACATACAGAATCGACGTACCAGCATGTCATATACACTCGTGCAGGATTAAGCAGAACAAAACACTTGAGTAAGACAGCAATTTGATATAGGTTTACAACAACTGACGGAAGAAAATATTAAGTACGCATACTGTAGCCCACGCACTTTCATTTTCACGGTGAAATGCCTTTAAAGAGATTTTGCAGGGGCGGCATGCCTGAATAGTAAAAACGCTACATATTTTTGTATCAAGTTCACTGTGCTTTCCTTCTGTCTGTCTGTCTGTTTTGTTTTGTTTTTGTTTGTGTGTGTGTTGTTGTTGTTGTTGTTGTTGTTTTTGTGGGGGGGGGGGGTAAAAGTGATAATATGACATAATATTATGAGCCGAGGTACCCGCCAAGATAGTCATATACTCGTGGCAGAAGAATCGCTTTACAAGACTTTATAGATGATGTAAGACCTGTAGCTGGGAAGGCGGGGGGGGGGGGGGGGATTACAGAGATGCCTAGCGTGTACACCACCACACCAATCTTTTACTAGGATTTATTATAACAGTATAAAATCTTCCATCCTATTGTTTCATTTGGCAGTATCGCTATCCTTCTGTGTCTTATGCACCATGATAAAATTATATGACGTATGAAATATGGTAAATATTGATTATGATCTACATGATTATGCTAAAGTCCATTTCCCATCCTGTGTTATAATGTGATTTGCAACGGTTTGTGTTGTTAGTACACTATGATAATATAATGTTAACCGATGAAAGAGATTCCCATTGTGATTATCGCTAATGTCACCATGTTTTGTTTTACAATGTATTTACCTTCCAAAATCCATTACAGTTCCACCTCGATTATCCGGCCATGTCGGGACCGGCGCTCATCCGAATAAGCGAATTGGCCGGATATGGGAGACACAATGTTAATGTATAGCCACCGTCCAAGCTGCCGTCCCAGTGCACTGGCAGCTAGGCAGGTAGCGTACCCCGCAACGATGGTGTAATCTATGCTAGCCTGCGCAAATTTGTAGTCCCTTCTCCACAAAAATAAAGTATATCTTTATGTGAAAATCGTACATGTTTTACCTCATTAGATATTGAGAAACCTATCATGCACATCTTATGAAATTAGTAAAATAGATCCATGAAAGTCACTGTTTTTTCTCAATTTTTGGATGAAAAAAAAAAAGTCCTTCACTGCGTGAACGCGTCCGGATAATAGAGATTTCCGGATAAAAGGAGGCCGGATAATCGAGGTCGAACTGTACTTCCTCATTCTTTGTGTCATGTTATAGATATGTAACCTGTTGTTTTTTTTTTCTTGTTCTTCCTACTGAAAAGAAACACAAGACCTTCACGCTAAGAATTAAATTTGAGACGCATCAGGATAAATATTACCAAATTAAATAAACTATAACGGCACATGAAATCTGCACGAGAGAGCAAAATATCACGTTTCATTTTATTTCACATCAATATTTCTGCAATCATCTCTTTGGAATGGGAAAAGAGCAATCTACGCAATGGAACAATTTAAACAAAATGTTACTCACATATTCTTCAACTATCAGCTTTTGCTTTGTAAACGATAAATCATACTTGATTGTGGAGAGCATTCACACAGGCCATTTTATTAAATGTATGGATCCAGAAGTATTTATGACTTCTTCTTTTTTTTCCAAAGAGAAATGAATACTACTCGTCTCTCGAAATAAGACTAGAGTGATGGGTTAACCGCAGATGGTACCCGGTCAAAGCACCTTAAAGGACAAGTCCACCTTCACATACATAAGGATTGAGAGAATGCAGCAATATCAGTAGAACACGTCACTGAAAATTTGAGGAAAATTAGACGATCTTTTCAAAAGTTATGAATTTTTGAAGTTTCAGTGCCGCCATTGCTGGATGAGAAGACTACTACAGCTTGTGATGTCACATGCGTAGAACAATATAGGAATGTATTAAGAAAATGCAACATATTTTCACTTTTCTCGCATAATGATAGAGCACTTGCCTTGCCTCTTTCAGAAGGCAGGAGGAATACCCTTAACAGATATATGTCAGTTGCGAGTCGAGGAATGCATACTTAAAAAAAAATGAATAAATGAATTTGTAGAATTCTCTTTATATTTTCCTTATATCTATCTACGCATGCTACGTCATAAACTGTAGTAGTCTCCTCATCCAGCAGTGACTGTGCCGAAATTTTAAAAATTTATAACTTTTGAACGGATTATCTAAATTTCCTCAAACTTTCCATGATGTGTTATACTAATATTGCTGCACTCACTCAAACCCTATGTATATGAAGGTGGACTTGTCCTTTAACTCTGCTATTGCCATGGCTGCCTGTTTATTAAATACCAACTGACCGTGTATCATTCTGCGGCAGTGGCCCATAGAAAGGTTAAGCAACATAATGGGACCTTGCTGAGAATGTTCAGCGAAGATTGAGGTGCATTCGCGTGTTGGATTTGATCGACAGCCTTCACCGGCTAGACCCTCAAGTCTTCCCTGCATGAAAAAATATCCCCCAATTAAAGGGTAAGGGACCCTAGAATTCAAGATGGCCCACACTTTACGCATGCAGCATCTATCTTCTGAATGCTGAAAGTCCGAATAAAACCGATTCGTATGGTGAGTATAAAAAAGTGTTTTTAAAAAAATGGTTGAAACAATATCTAGTCCACTTCGTCTCTTGATTCGATCCGGTGTTCCAGGCTGGTTCCACTTAATACAAGCGGATCCTTCAAAGACAACGTTTGCTTGCTAGCTTGCTATCCACGGAAACTTGCGTGTAAATGTGTGTAACGGGCACGTGCAGTCGACGAACTTCTACGTTAACAGGGACTTTTCGATTTGCACGTTGAGCCAGGCGTCACCCTGTTATGACGTAGTTTTTACGTACTGCGCATGCGCGAGTGTCGACCCTCGGCTCATCGCACAAATTTCGAACGCGTTAACCCCGGGTATCACCGTCCACCCAAATCGGTTGCGCCGCGCTCAACCCACCTTGCTATGACGTCACACTCCTCTCGGGTATCGTGCGAAAGAGCACGATGAGTCTCGTGAAATCCGTGCTCAGTTCACCTGTTTTCCTTTTTCTTTCGAGAGAATATTTATATTCTAATTACATGAAAGCTTATGATCTTGATACGTCACAGCAGCAGCGCTGACATACAAACTACAGCCTCTGGTACCTACTTTATTTGCCCGTTTTCACTGTTTCGCACTTTGCAACTGCCTACCTAGTCCCACACATGCATTTACACGTAATGCTGTACGCAAACAGATCTTGGTGCTTTTGGCCTAGCTAGTGCAGCAGCGCATTTGCCTAGTAGTCTTACCATGCATCATGTTTTAAAATCCACATAATTCCTCCCAGGATACGCATCTAGTCAAAGACAAAATAAATATTACAAGTACAGAAACGAGTCACAAATTCCGCTTATATGCACGTAAGGCACAGGGCCTCGTTGCCTCCTGCACACGCCACGAGACGTGACGCCGGCGCCCGAAATCGAAATGTGTTTAAGTAGCGGGTCAACGTACGGACGTGACGCCTTGACGTACGGTTGCGCCCGGCGGCACGTCCTTCTCGTTCACCCAATCGAAAACTCCCTAATACTAGTTCTCGATCTACATAAGATCAACATGATCGGTCCAGTCCAACACGCGCGTATCAGAATCGTGGACGACTACTGAACCTGCACAAAAGAAAGCGCACGCAATACGCACCCGCGATTTACCTTAATTAACAATTACTTGGCATTACGTGGTCGATCTGCGTAATCATATAAAGATAGCGGCGATCATTACAGTTATCCACCACTGTCCTCTTGAGTCCCGTGTATCAATGTGCCTTTAAACATCTCTTGTCATATATACTGGAGATCAGTTGACCCCATTCTCAGGCTTATGAGGGCAATGTCAATCTACATTGAGACTGAAATATGTGTCGATTTACAGTTGGCTTTAAGTGCGTACGTGTCGATGAAGTGGAGCAATGGCAAATAATATAGTCTCATATCCTATAATTTCGTTAGCCTCTTTCGGGTAATTTGTCACTTTGCCCCCTGAGGACCCTGTCCTTATTTTCATTACTACCTTGAAACATTGCTACATGATCTTCGTGATCGCTCTAGAAATGGGGCGACGACGCACCCCTCACCTAGATCCCCTCTGAATTGTGACAAACCGTGCAGTAAACCTCCGACTCTTCGAGATTGTGCATTCGCTATGAATAGCGAGTGAAAAGAACTTATATTTACCACTTAAGTAATAATTGTACACTCAATCGATAGCAAAGTGTCGGAGGAACGCATTGTGGTAGAATATTATGAGGAGAGTAATAAGTTTATCAGACGCTATCGAGGAAAAAAGAATCATAGTCCGAATCAAACGGAATAGATTGTTATACTGCTATTCAGACTGTTATGGTGGAAAGTTTCCTGCCATCTTAATCCTTCACCAATGACACGCTCTAGTGTGGATTATAATGAGGGAAGCGAAAAGAAAAAATGAAGAGACAACAAACCGAGCAGAAGAAGAAGAAGAAGAAGAAAAAAAAAAAACAGTGGTCCTGACTCCGTGAGAATTTTAAGTCTGCTTAAACTGAAGGTAACCGGTCACGAGTATTTCTCAAAGTCTTTTACATCCACAGGGCATGCAGGGCGCATCGTGGATGAAGGATCCGTGTGAGTTACAACCAAGCTCTCTCTCTCACACACACAAACACGCACACACGCACACACACGCACACACACCTATACCTACACACACACAGACACAGAACTAATATGTGTATCATGATAAAGAGCTTGCCCAGTGAAGGAGCGCAGCTTATCCGTACTTACAAAGGGCCATTACCTTGATAGAAGATTCCGCAATATTTCTAAGGTCACCGCCAGTCTTACAAATCAACCCCATTCAACCACACTGCATTGGAGAAGCGACTTATTCTGACTAAGCGTCATTAGCATACTTGTACCGATACGGAAAGAGCTACATAAGCCGGAATCTACATCAAATTCTCCTTTTAGTATCAATAGGTCGTCTGAAAGTGGGAGCATGGTGCGATCTCACCAACGCACTTCAACTCCGATTGAAACTGTATATACACACACTGTCGTTATCCCACTTTTTTATGCACCTCGCTCCCCGGAATTATCATTTTGAATGAATTGAATGGTGAAAGTTTCTTGGTACTTGTTGCCTTCTAAGCAAACCCTCATTCCGGCAAATGATGACGCTTGTCAAGCTGATAAATCAAGTAATCATTTTCTGTTATGCTTTCGGTTTATATATAGGAAAACGTATTTCTTCTTTTCGATTTAAGAAACAAGCACCAACAATGCTCGTTTAAGCTACTGACCCTTTCATTCAAAATTATCACTATAACTCTCTGTCTGTCTGTCTGTCTGTCTGTCTCTCTCTCTCTCTCTTAAAGGGGGAGAGGTGGAGGGTTGGCCACTTACTTTAAAAATCTTGGAACAATCAGACTTGATTTATTGCAAGAGAGAGACTAAAGAGAAAATTAATGAGAGAAAAATCCCAAGAAGCGTCACTCTTTCTTATCACTTTCCAGCCATGGGACTGTGTGGCCTTTAGTAGGCCTACTTGTACATAATTCTTCGTTGCAATTATTATTTGATATAGAAATTAAATTAGACCTTCAAAAATGTTCATGAGAAGATCCCTTCATATAGCTACGACTGTCTATGATATACTGTTTAATCAATCGAAATTGTTCATAAGGTTTCTATACTTGCAACAGTGCTAAGGATACCGGTATTTTTAGCATCATAAGTGTATGTGATTCTATACAACTATAACTATGCGAAACAGAAAATATCACACGACATCGTGTTGATTCTGATATGACCATAGAAACTGCCGGCCCACACTTTCAGACTTCCTTTAGAATGAGAAAAGTAATTATTGCAACAGATCGACAAATTGCCTCTCATCGAGGCGTACAATAAACACCGATTATTCAGTGTTTTAGTAGTAGCTATGCGTTAAAAAAAAAACAAAAAACAAAAACAACCAGAAATACCCGAGTATAATGGCCATACTTTTTTAATCATGCTACTATGATTATTAAAAAAAAAGGTGAATAATCGGTGTTTATTCACGTCGATGAAAGGCAATTTGTCAATCAGTTGCAATGAAAACAATTCGTCGCAAGAATTCATTAATTTGGATGGGGAGCTGTAATTACAGAAATCCTAGCGCAGAGGGCGCTCTTAATGATCTTGCATCATCTTGCATTAATCGGTCATTGCCACACCATCCATGTTGACAACCCTCAAGCTTGTTAAAAGATAATCTTTACGCAAACAAAAAATTGACATTATGTCGAGGCACTGACGCACAAGCAGAGCAAAAATGAATATCTTAGACAAAGTGGAAGTATTAAAGTGGGGAAAAGAAGCCTCGCCCATTCGAGTTATACGCCAATGAAGTTATCTGTTTATTTTGCATAGCATTAAAATGGAAGCCTAGAAAGAGTGGTTTTAGAGAAACTATACCTGTATGAACAATTTGTTTCCGCCGGACTGAGCTCACTTTCTCGAACAACAAAACTCAGAATGGCACTGCTGAAATCACAAGACAAAAAGACTTAACTTTACACTCCCACCCCACCCCGACCCAAAAAACAAACAAACAAACAAACAAACTATAGAGTTGATTCCTTCGTACAAGTATCCAGAAGAGCATGTTGATCTCTATGGTCTCTTTGCATACACACACAAAAAAATATATATATGATTTTCCACGCTGTCTTGTAACGTCATGATCATGTGACCAAAACCACAACATTTCTAGGTATCCGCTGATCGCCATATTTTGGTGTAAGATCTGCTGGCATTCAGAATAACACTGTACTACATGAAAACGGAACATAAAAAAACAAACGTAATGTCAAAGACAATCTACAGGCGAACATCAAAATAGGAAATCTCTCCCCTGTGCAACAATGTGATCAAAAATGATTAGGGGAGCTGAGCTACTAGTAATCTTTATATTCTAAGAAGTCAGTAGCTGATTTTACACGGAGAAAATAAGGCGGAAAAGATTACACAGTAGTTGCAATGCATGTGAATGTTATGATGAACAGAAACTCATGGCTCTTTGCCTTTCCTTTTCTTTTCTTCATTTTTTAATTCCGCCATCTGATAAACCCGGGGAATCAGAAAAGGGAATTGAGAATTATGGAAATGGAGGACAATTAACTCCTAAATTACAATGATTTACGGTATAGAGCGGTCACAGTGTGCTTTATCAATGAATTGAATAAATGAAAGTTGGGGACTTTCCTGATATGGAATGAAGGTGTATTAGGTTTAATCATTGTCGCTATCAATGTCAATGTTTATTTCTGCAGCTTTTTCAAGAATACAGTACACAAACAGACACGACTATGATTATGATGAAGATGATGATGATGATGATAATGATGATGATAATGATGATGACTATGATGATGACGACGACGACGACGACGATGACTTTTTTTTTCGTTCTCTGATTTTAGAAACACAACTTTCATCAACGGTGAAAATTTTGTTATTGTTATATTACTGCCGAAAGTACCAAGACAAACGAACGCGATAGTGATAACCCGAGTACAGCTCCCTCTTTTGTCGAACACTAGAAAGCGGACGAGCCATACTTCCTCGTTTACTATCAAATAAAGGCAATGATCCTGGGTTGCGACGGTTATAAAATGTATTCGAATCATTTTACCAGCTCACAAACACTCTAACTACAGATAAACTTTATCATCGCACAACGAACACCTGCACTTCACCTCTGCACAGCTGGGAGTGGCGAGATTCATAATGCATTTGATGATAGTCTATCATGTTGCAGCATTATCTTGGGTCGATCTTCCTAATCGAGATCTGCTGATAAAGATGATCCTCTGCATTGCCAACCATGTTCTTAAAATTTTATTGGAAGAGTTTCCTATGTTAGTGTACCTTAAATCTGAAATTGTTTTACCTATTTTCTTTATACGTTTTCTTATACGCTTGCATTGCATAATGGTGGCGACGCTAATATTTTGTTGATTCTTATTTTATTGTGCTAACAACGAAATGCAGAAATAGAACTAACCTGAACTGAATTGAACTAATATAAACCCTTCTCATGATATCAAGAACAATAGTGATTATGATGATGATGATGATGATAATGATAATATTAATGACAACAATAATGATAATAATAATCTGATAATAATCATAATAATAATGATGATGATGATGATAATAATAATCATAATAATAACCATAATAATAATGATAACAATAATAATAATAATAATAATAATAATAATAATAATAATAATAATAATAATAATAATAATAACAATAATAATCATATTCATAATAATAATAATAATAATAATAATAATAATGATAATAATAATAATAATAATAATAATAATAATAATAATAATAATGGTAATAATAATCATAATTATAATAAAGGATATAAAGGATAATAATTGTCAATCTAATACAGATTAATCTCTATTACTTCCTTAAGAAAAAGGGTAAATTCGAAGTCAAAAGAAGAGATAACGAGAGGTGTGGATTGATATTGCAGGAAAGACAGGCACATGCAACGTACGCACGTACAAACAGATAGTAACATAAGTGAATATTCATGTGAACTAGATACATTTGCCCCTTTCTCGCCCAACCGTTGTTTTTGTCCCTTTCCATGATTGTGTATACTGTACTCGCTATAGATTGCTTGGTTTATTGGATACATTCTCCATGATCGTAAGATTATGCTTCAAAACATTCTGGCGAGGTTGGACGCGATGAGGAACATGTTTTTCGATTTCGAGAGACTGATTCATGCAAATGAATAACATTAACGAGAGCGCGTTCGCGGTAAATTCAATTCTGGGACCTATCTCATGGCGTGAAAACTTCAACCTTTATACCCGGAGTGTTTTGGTGTCGGGTAAGGTTACCGCTGGCGCAAACGAGCAGAACCATTCTCATTCATTGAATTCGCTTCACGTTATACTTAATTGGTGTGTATTCCGTATCAACACACTGTCACTTGTCGGGCCGTTGTTGTGCTCACTTAGAACAGCCTACCTATTTACCCATTGTTTTAATTATTACTGGGTAATTAATGTTTTATGACTTCGTATTGGTTTTACTGCCTTTATTATCTAACAATTCACTTACACATGTACATATTATTGATATCTTTGTATTTATATAATCATGTTGTGTTTATGGTTGTAAATATTCTTTTTTTGTTGGATGCGAAAAATGAATAAAATGAAATGCGTTCCCCATATCCGCCCTCACCCCCCCCCCCCCCCGCCATCCCACACTCAAGAATCTGAGCTACATGGTCCTACAGTCTGTCATTCTGTAATGTTCAGATATGAACAATCGCGCTTGAAAATAAGTGTTAAACCCTTCACACAAAAAAACCCAAAATTGTAAGTGATTGAATACACCTGACTCAAGATTTCCTATATCGACACCTAATGTTAGATTAACCAATTCCAGAGCTGTTTACTGGCATGGGGATATTCGTTCATAAGTATCTCGCAAGTGATATATCTAATTTTCAAGAAATGCCCTTCAGCGGTCTTGTTTGCTTCATCCATTCCAACATCATCAAGTTGCTTATATACAGTCAAAGTTGATGGACTTAGATGTGTGTGTGTGTGTGTGTGTGTTCTCGTGTGTGTATATTTTATTCTAATTGAGACACCAAAATATCCAACAAATCCTTTGCTGCCCCATGGTATGGAGAATGCTCTCTGTCTTTTTTTTTTTCTTTTTTTTTGACAATTCAGTTCAGTACAGTTAAATTGACATCTATTTCCAGTCGTCTACAAAACAGTGACAAAATATAAAGTATACATGCCAGAGTCATTGTTTTACATCTTTTTGTAGAAAATATACATCATAAAAGTATCATGAAGTATAACCATGGACCTAAGTAGGTCCATGGTATAACAAACAACGACGTGTAATTCCTTAGTAATGACAGCATTGAATTCACCACACAAAGCGTCAAAGAAAAAAAGACTTTTGTAATTTTTTTTTTTTTTTTTGGGGGGGGGGTCACTGATCACTTCAATATTCTTTACGTCTCCCAGTTCCATCATTATTATAGATTATTCCAATCACTGGCACAATCATGTTCATTACCATGAGCTACGTGAACGAGGAGTCTCAGGGAAATTAATCCCGCAAATTATTTACAAGGTCAAAAGGCACTGACGTACTTGTATACTCTGGAGAGGTCATGTTTGTGGCATATTTTCACTGATAAAATGTTGTTCATCGTTCCGTGTAAAAATAGTACCAACATCAACGTGAAAAATAATCAGTTATATTAATCGTAATTTTATGTACATTCTGTAGATTGCTAGACATTGTTGTAGCAGCATAAGCAAACGCATAAGACGAAATTTACATGAGAACTCAATGGAGTACAATGTAGTACAAGGTACTTGGTTCTTCCTGACTGCATATTAAATAAAATGATTATTCTCTGAAGTATACTGTATTACTTTTCTTCAATGCTGAGATGAAGCGCTTGATATCAGTTTTGTGTCTTCACAGACACAAAACTGATATCAAGCGCTATAAAGTACTTACTTGCATTTCTGTGTCCGGCTTTCAACTTCAGAGACATAATCTTCATGCAGAGGCTTTTAACCACGCTGAGATCGAACAAATAACCAGAGATGCGAAAGCGCAGAAGAGGTACCACCACTTTTCGTCGTCCAAACTATAGTTTGACGCAGAATCCTCACAGAGAGACAGAAACAATGTTCTCCACATTCACAAACTACCGGATATCTTGCGATGTAATGAGGCACTTGTGATGAGTGTCTGTGCGTATTTTTTTTTTTTTTCGTTGCATGCATGTCTCAACTCCACACTGAATCTCAATAGTCAGTTAACCCGTTCCTTACTGGAGCTGGGTGTAACCTGTATACATGTTGTATGAAGAATCACCATGTTGGGGGGGGGGGGGGGGGGGTATAGCGGGTTAAAACACGCGGTCGCCTTTAAGGAGAGAAGTAAAGCAAATACCCCGGAGGAATTTTTGTCAATTTCTAGGGTAATGAGATTGTTGCCCTTATTCCGTGGTGCTATACTAAAACCTCTTACCGAGTGCTATGTGTCATTTCACAATAAAGAAAGGCATTAACGTGTTCATTATAAGGGATCGAGGCGCCAAATTGTTCTGCTCAATCCATCATACAGATAAAAGAAAGTTACATTCTGTGCGTAATAAACGACACGTTTGATTACACAATAACATTCTTCGAAGCTTGAAGGACCTCGAGTCTCGTGAACACAGACAATGGGTTCAAGTTTTTCAACTAATCAATTCTTCGGGATCTGCGAAACCAACGCTTTCTGAAATTTCCCGAATTTAGGATTTCTTGTGGCGGCCCATAATGCATGTATTGTTGTCATTCTAGCTTGAAACGGTCGTGCATATTCCGCATACACACACGTCACAGCCATAGTTCACAGAAACGCCACTGATACATCACTGCCAGATAGACAAGGACGTCGCATAGTTGATACTGAAGTGCTCCTTATATTTCACACTAACCGGTGAACTCCTACACCCTTAATGGGGGAGTACCTTTCCTTTCTTTCAGGCGATGTGGGGGAAAACATCACATCACCCCCGTGAGGGGTTGCTATGACAACGCAACATTAACCTCCTGTCTTTGCCACATTTAACGGTGGTATAGGCGCGTCCTCGCGATATCACCGAACATCCAAACGACTCGATCACGCCAGGTAAGCTTGCTTGGATTTCATGCTCGGCTCCGCTAAAGAGCACAATCAATCATTTTCTCCCAGTCAGATTTGAGGGTCGACAAATCCATCACGACCCATTCAATTTGACAACTGCGACACTGCTTACGTCCTCACAATGTAAGCCCAAACAATACAACCGTACTATATGATATAATATAATCTTCTCAGCTTTATTGACCGAGACGAAGGCAGGAACAAGAACATTTCCAGCTAAGTTCCTTTTTCGTTTGGATCATTCCATAGTACGTAGGACATCAACTTTGGCACTTGCCATGAAGCACAAATCTCAAATGGCGATTTACCATGTTAACCGGGAAGTATGTCTGCTCAAAAGGCCACATGCCATTTTGTTGCTCTTGTCCAGCGAGACGTCGTGTATATAGTTGTATTGCACATGTTGAAATCACACATTACGACAAATGATATTTCGGTCGCAGATTGAAACTTAAGTATACAGTACATGGCAATTGACACTTCTGTGGTGAGTTAGCACGGACCCGCCTGTGTGGTATCTGTATCGATATCCCTGAAACTTGACACGATAAAAAAAAAAAAAAAAAAAATGATTAAAAATATAGCTCTTGTTCCGTATGGTTGCATTGAATACTTGGCAGACACATCACTCACAGTTTAGGCTTAATTGCGTTTATAATACACATGAATTAGTTATCAAAGAAAATTCTCTATGACGAGTGAATATGTATATATGTGTGTGTATGCTTGTATGTGTCTGTCTGTCCGTTTGTCTGTGTGTTTAAGCGGTGCCGTTCGTGTGCGTTTATGTCTCCGGGGCAAGTATTATATACCTAAATGTGTACGATCTACAGACATGACAGAGGAAGTATACGTACTATTTACGAACTGGAGAACAATAACCACAGTTTGTCCTCCTGAAACCCATGCAACCAAGGGGGGGGGGGGGGGGCAAACATGTCATCCCCCCCCCCCTTCCCCCATAATTCCTGAGATGTGGAAGATTTCCTTGCTTGCTTTTTTTTTTTTTGATAGAAAATTGTTCCAATATTTCACCCAATTTAGTGTGTCCCAAGACTATTGAATTTTTATTCTAAAAGTGCAAAATCTCCCTCATGTAGGATGGGGTAATCCCCCTCCCTCGTTCGGTCCCTTTCCATAGCCTTTTTACGTGCCTGGGATTGACAAATTTCTGAATGTTTCATGTAATTTGTGCACCAGATCTGTCATTTCAATTCCAAAAATACAAAAAGTTCTCTCATGTGGGAGGGGAATATCCCCTTCCAATTAACCCTTCCCCCGTCCGGTTCACGTCCATCTGATTTAGCGCACCTTTTTTTCTTTTTTTTTTTTCTTTTTTTTTGGACAATTTCCCAAATATTCCATCAAAAATGTGTGTACCAAAGACATGTGCATTTATTACAATTCCATGCCCAAAATGTAAAACCTCCCTCGTATGGAATGGGTTTGATGAGTGCCCCTCCCCCTATCATGAAAACGGATCGACGCCCCTGCATGCAACACATGTTTATGTTTTCCTTTTCATGTGCTGGTCGTATGTATAGACTAGGCAAGACACTAATCTAATTGGTAGGACAGCATATCAGTATCGTCCTGTTGTCGCATATCTTTGACGAAATCCTGTTCATGTCGTCAGATAGACATCAACTCCCAGATGAAAATGCGTTATTGTTGGTGCGGTGTATGTGTACGATCTGCTGGTAGAAATTATTGTATACTGTTTGGAATTTAACGTCACCATACTCGACTTACGAAAGATGCAATATACCGATATATTATGCTTTGCTACGAAACTCTCTTATGTATTGATGCACTTAACATCGTCACGCATTGAATCTTATGATATGGTAGAAATGAAATATATAGTACCATGTGACACATTTCGTAAGTGCATTGTCAGGGAAACTAAAGTCTAATTTTTGCTCTCTGTCGCTACTTTAGCAGATGCTATATTATCATCCTATGTTAAATCTTTCTTTCATCGAGCGAGATCTTTGTTTGGAAGTCATCAGAGTGCTTATTTTGTGTGCATTGCACACTCTATAAAAATGAAATGGTAAATCAACATTTTACATGTTGTCACTCCTCCGACCTCATTGTAAATGCTAAATCTAACACTAAAAATGTTGGAGTTACACTTTCTGAAATGGTAGTTCAAAATTTTGAGTACCAAATCTAATATTTTTGAGTGTTAAATTCAACATTTAAAGGTCGGACCAGTGACAACATTAAGAATGATAATTTACCAGTTCATTTTCTAGAGTAAATGTCTGCAATTTGTTTGATCACGTAACATTCGGACCAAGATAACATCAGCATGCATCGTTTAACCCTTTCTCTGCCACAGACTTTAAACAATAGGACAACATGTACAAAGCTATAGGGTTTCTGTGATAATCGGCAAGCATAGCATACAAAGAGTTAGAGACAATGAAAATCTTTTAATTCGTCGCCCCCCCCCCCCCCACACACACACACATACATACCGCCTACACACAATTTTCACCATTTCCTCCGTTCAACCAAAAATGCATGAGCACGCATTATGGTATATGATATCTAATGTATGACGTAAGCAGGCCATGTACAAATAAATATTATTATTCCTTTAAAAAAAAAGAAAAAAAAAGCTAACCGTAACTTACCGGAAGAAGACCCCGGTCACGTGTCTATAATTGCTGGTAGCGGTCCGCCAACAAAATATTGAAACATAAATAGATACGCTTCACAAAACACTTCCATTGTGGTTTCTATTAATAAAAAAAAAGTAATGATGATAACAAGAATCACTGTTTTGCACTATAATTGAGCAAGCCCCGAAACGCCCTCTTGTTCAACATGAAAGTCGGTACTTCTTAAGTTATGACAACTCCCAGGTGATTTGAAGCGGAGGACACAATCCATTCTTTTCGATCTTTGTAAACAGAGGAAATTTAGTAAATATCATTTTGTGTGTATTGTGTAAACGGGGAAATATTTTAATGATTATATCATTATACCTCAAATAACTTGCATGGATGAACATGACTAATTTCACTCTCTCGTGTAAACATATTGAACATTAGAAACAAAAACGTCGTCAAATTTTAAGCTGGTTTCAGTTTTTGTTTGTTTTGTTTTGTCTTGTTTGTTTTGTTTTGTATTTGTATTTGTTTTATGTTTTTACTTGATGGGCTAAAGTTTGACGAATGTTGCTGCATTGAGATAAGACGTAACGTCTCTGAAGCTACATTTATGTGTTATTTTCATACATGTACTTGCTTCTCCAGCACGACATAAATTAGAATTTCGACCAGAGAGTGCCAACCAATTAAGCTGATACCACTGGGAGGTTTTAGCGCCCCCTCAAACGCCTTTGGTCAGTCCTTAACCAGTGGGTTTTCTATTTCCCCCATCTCAGCAGACACTATCTATAGAGGCGTCGTATCCATAGGGCGCGTAATGACTTTTCTATGGTAATGATATGCGGGACGGGAGCATTTTACGCAATCACGTAGGTGATAGTGATTATCATCATTATCATCACGATTTATTTATCATTATTATCATAATTTTCTTATCATCATTATCACAACTTACTGATTATTATTGTTATTATTATTATTATTATCATAATTTGGTTATCATTATTATCACAATTTATCTATATTACCGGTCACTGTTTTATCATTGTTGCTATGAATATCAATTCCATTATCATCATCATCATAATCATCACCATCATCATAATGTGTCTAACAAACTCCGGAAGGTTATTTCTTCCGTTCAAACAATACGGAAAGCCTTATTGTAAGAGTGAGAAACTGAACAGGGCAATATTCAACGACTTGATTTCACTCCTTTAACTTATACCAGCATAAAAAGAAACAAAAGTGATGATAATCAAAGAACTCTGGAGCCTTATATCAGCTTATTGATAGAACATGCATGAAAGCGGATTCACCCCCCTCCAGATGCAACAAAATTAGCAAAACGCATACTATAAAGCTTACCATAATGCGGGCAAAAGTTCACTGTGTCGTTCGTGGGAGGAAGAGGAGCGTGACAGCCTCGGGTGGGTATAGACTCAACTTAGTCGTTTCAAATTACAAGATGTGGGTGGCAATAATTATATAAAAAACAGGTCATATAAGCAATATTGAGCTCTACTTTAACGAATGCAGTGTGCTCTTAAAAGTTGAAATATCCACTCAAGCTGGCATCAATCAGTAGAGTGTACAATAAAAACAAACGGAACTGTAAAATTTACAATTGAGATCGAGTATGTATGGCATTAGAAAGTATATAGCGGAATTTCAAATGCTGCAGCATCACATGTTTCCAGTACCATTGGTCACATGATAAATACGTAGAAGATATATTGATGTTGTTGTCATCTTAGACGCATGGCTGACTTGTGCACAGAATTAGCCTTCACCAAATTAATTTTGGTGTGTTGCTGTTCTTTTGTTGTTGTGTTGTCGCCGTTGTTTTCCGGGTAATATATAAATATTTTTTTAGATTCTGAATAATATCATTGGCACGAAATATAGTTGTATAATGACTTGATTTGATTTAATTTGATTACATTTCATTCCTGCATTTCTTTTTCAAAACGTGGTTATAACACAAAGTCAACTGAACAAAGCTATTGAGTGATATTTTAATCTATAGTGCTGCAGTGGAAACACTGGTCTTGGAAACAGATAAATGATTGACTCAGATTTACAACAATATAAATGCAATCTCCATTATAATACAAACGAAGGCGAGCACAAGTCATTATATGCACATTCAGATTTCAAGATTTCCCATACCTGTGGTTCGAGAGACAAATTAAGCAAATCTAAGTGTAATAGAAATGCAGGATACCATTATAATTTTCATAATCATAATTTACCATATTTTTATTAGTATCTATGCTCCAGAAAATAAGACCTAATGCAATGTATTATATAATTATGTTCAGGTTTTTCCCCATTCTGCTCAACAAAAATTGTACTTGTATGTTCTACTCCCCGTTCTGACCCCCCCCCCCCCCCGTAGGTTTTCTGGGCTGCCACGTGTTCAAGCATCCGTTCTCCTTCATGAATTCTCAGTTAATGATTTGCAAATTCAAAATGATATATATTTTGTTAATGGAATTAATTTGCACATCTATTTTCTTTCTTCGAATGCATGTACATTGTAATCTGTAAACTGATGTTTTCTGTGACATTAATGAAAATAATTTTGATTTATGTATGCAAAATATTATGGTGAAGAAAATAAATCAAACAAACAAACAAACAGATAAGCAGATGCTTCACGAGGATAATGGCATCATAAATACGCAATACACGATACGACAAAATAAATGGATAATCAAGTCACCACTCACCGAGTTGGAAAATTGC
Organism: Diadema setosum; assembly: GCF_964275005.1. Lineage (NCBI taxonomy): Eukaryota > Metazoa > Echinodermata > Echinoidea > Diadematoida > Diadematidae > Diadema > Diadema setosum. The sequence continues at coordinate 9,948,622 of NC_092686.1, forward strand.
GTGCTTACTGATACCTCTTTCTAATGAAAACATTATTCACACTTCAAATTCCAAAACTTTACAATGTTGTGTCAACTTTTGATGATACTTTGATTGGTCATTTTCGTTTCATTTTGCCCTATTCATCAATTTCGTCTATTTGAAAACAGAGTGCTTCTTATTCTTCGGTTTGTTTGTTGGTTTTTTTTTTCACGTAAACCATGACAGGATATCGAACATCCGCATTGAGTTTTATTGTCAAAGACACCGGATTGTAAATTTTAAGCAATGAATAATAATAGCCATGGCTACCGGCGTTAACGGAAAATGTGAAAAAACAAACAAACAAACAAACAAACGTTGAATTAAGCTTTAAAGCCAAAGAACTACGTGCATAACTACGGGAAGGATGGCTTAATGTAGCAGTCTTTTATTTCCTTTTGTTTTGTTTATATGCTCTACTTCTCTGTCATAGTATGCACCGACAGAAAGTTTGATGATTTCTTGTAGCTATGAAAACCAACACAAGCATGCGCAAACCCACGCACGCCTGGCGTATAATCATTGCTACGTTGCATTCATGTGTTATACGTAATTACATTATGCATAATATAGTAAATAATGTATTTGTAACAAGACATGTGATTGGTCGAATTGATACTACGTGAAATTCAGTGAAGGGGTAGGCCTACTCTATTAATTAATGCAGCTCCTTCATTATTCTTTACCAGTGGGAGAAGATGGCTGATGCAGCGTATGGACGTATAGCTACAAGTTTCAACGTCGTTTTTTATATAACCAAGCTTTCTGTCTGTTTCTCGGAATCTTCATCAGGGATACATAATGTATATATGCATCAATACACTCTATATGCTAACAGATATAAAATAACCAACACACACTCATGTTTATGATGTAATACCTGATTTATCTTGTGTTATGTTTTGTTGAAAAAAAGAAGAAGAATGAAAATACATGAATTGAATTGAACTGAACTGAATACGCACGCACACACAATGACACGTGCACGCACTGTTTCAGTGAGAGACGCACACGTCCGAATCAATAACAGCTCCGTGATGCAGAATACGATATTTTGCAAATAAGCGTGAATGATATAAGTCACGCGTTGCTCTCACACCTTATATCACACCTTATAGTGCATGGTATACACAGTTACCATAGAGACGGGACAGACGTCTTCACACTTGCGAAAAACGAGAATTGTCGTCGTAAAGTGTGACAATATGAACAGAAATTCTTAGCTGTGAAGCCTGCTCTACTGGTCATAGTTCGTTATTCCGAAGGTTCATTAATCTGAAATTGAAATGAGGTTCGTTATTCCGAAGGTTCGTTAACCCGAAAATGTACAAAGGTTCGTTATTCTGAATGTTCGTTTATCTAAAAAAAAAAAATGAAATACAGTTCGCTATTTCGAAGGTTCATATTAACCCAAAAATGATAAAAAAAGAAATGGTTTGTTATTCCGAAAGTTTGTAAATCTGAAAACGGAATAAGGTTTGTAATTTGTAAGGTTCGTCAGTACGTACTTTATTTGTTTGTTTGTTTGTTTGTTTTCATTTTCAGATTGACGGAAATATACGGCGGACGGACTTAGATTAACGTGCCTTCGCAATAGCGAATCTTCTTAGATTTTCGGATAAATGAACCATCGGAATACCATCATAAGTGTTTGAATAAGCGAACTCTATTTTCATTTTTGGGATAATAGTGTGTTTAGGAATAACGAACCTTCGGAATTACCAACGTCACCTATTTCTTCCATATTATGTTACCTGATGATTTTTTTTTTCTTTGGGGGGGGGGGAGCTTTTTTGGGAAAAAATATACTTTGAAATTTAGTTCACATTTGTAGAGTTTAGGGAGAATGGAAATTATAAACATATGATCATTTCCGTCAGCTGTTTTAGTTGTGACCATGGCAATGACGCAAGTAATCTTTTGCCGCCTGGCGAGGAAACTGCGGTAATACGCGGAGTGTGCGTTAGCGGCTGCTGCCCCGTCAGAACATTTTCCCCATGCAAGGTTGCGGTTTATTGATCTCTAAGGTAAGAGTATTTGTCCGAAATCTGCCAAATTCCAGTCAAATAGGCGGCACAACCGCGTTGCTTTGTGTCTTTTCGTTATTTTCTTTTTGAAAAAAAACCCTACATCTGATGATGAAATGTTTAATCAGTTCCTTCATAAATATCTCTTCTTCTTTTTTTTTTTTTAATCTAGAATGACACGCGCGGTCTGGTACAGTGTTATTTCGGTTTGTTTGTTTGTTTTTTTTTAAGCAAATTGTCCTGATAAAACAATAGTCCTGCATCACTTTTTTATTTAGTTAGTAATTGTCTTCATAAAGTTGTGAACAATGGGCAATTCATTCATAGTTGCGACTTGTTATTCCAATTATCAAATTACTTATTCTAATTTGGTCACACCGATTACCTTTCTTCATCATTATTATCTTTCCTGATAACAAATATATTTGTCGTGATATCGCATAAGCTACTTAAAATTCTCATTCGACCTATCTATGAATTAGGATTTTATAGCAAACAATGAATCTATGATTATCTATTGTCGTAAATCCAGTCATCGTTGTTGTCATTAATTGCGTTTATGATGTTTATCGAAAAAAAAGCGCAGAAATGGAAAATGGAAATAAAGCCAAAGTCAAGATTAAAAAAAACAGAGAAATGATAATAGATATTGAATTATACTTTATTACTATCCTATATATGGTAATACATGATACAAAGTAAACATTTGACAAATTGTATTGTCTAACAGTATGTGTAAGAAGTATGAGTCATAAAGTATAAAACAAATATATGTATAGGAATAAATAGAATGAATGATAAGAGAAAAAAAGCATACAATGCAATAGTGGCAAAAAGTAAATATAAAGATGAAAAAAAAAGTGAAGTAGGGCCTACTGAAAAGCGGAGTGTGTACTTGTAACACATGATCACTCGAAAAATAATATGCCAAGAACATATTATGTTTATCCAAAATGTTTCTATGTACAGTTGGTGAATTTGATAAGTGATCCATATAATCATATATAACAAATCAGTGAACAAAATTTTTTTCTTTCTTTCTTTGTAACATGCCTCTTTTTGGGAGCAATGATATTTTTTTAGATCCACAAGCCACTAAAAAGTTTTTTTTTTCTTCTAAACTTGATATTCTGTCGTATCGGATGCCATTGTTTGTTCTATTTTCGCTGAACAAGGAAGGTTATCGGTCTGAAGCGCAAGTTAATCGTGCATATATCGTCATCAATCAGTCAAAGAAAAAACAAAACGAGAGAGATGTTTTCCAGTGACTGTTTTAAACACAGCGTTCATTCCCCTAGCAGCAGCTGTGCAGCTGAACGCATGCTGACAACATGCTTACCATATCGATCACGTGAATCTTATCCTGGAAGTGTTCTTCTCTATTACACTTTGTATTTTCATTGTTTATATAGAAATCAGTTTGATAATAGTCCACTCTTATTGATACATTGTGTTTGGGACTCTATGTGAACATTATTTTTCTACTGTAGTTAGCCGCTACTACACCTTTTATTCTCTGCGGTTGGTTTTCTTTTGTGACGTGAAATAATGCAGACATTGTGAGCAGCTGGTGAGATTATTTGCACAGATCAGCAAGGGTTACATTCAGACAAATTGCATTTGCGTTAGTATATCCTGCACTGTTATCCTCATATCATACTGTTTTGATCCCTGATATTACCGTATTATTCTATGCTCGCATTTTTTCATTGTAATTGTGCCTGTCATTCAATCCGCTTTGAGTTGACTTTTGATTTTGTTTGCACTCGGAACAAATAAAACCTATTGTCATGCTGTGTTTGCCAGACGGTATAATTATGTACGGAATATAGACCAATTTTTCAAATAATGCGTCATCGTATTCTGAGAAATACACAGGACATTAAAGGGAAGGTAAACCCAAAGAGCAATGTGGATTGAGTGAAAGCAGCAACATTAGTAGAAGACATCAGTGAAAGTTTGAGGAAAATCGGACTATCGATGCAAACGTTATGAATTTTTAAAGTTTTGGTGTTGGAAACGCTGGATGAGGAGACTACTAAAGGATATGACGTATGAGTGGACAACAATACAAAGAATATATAAAGGAAATTCAACAAAAATTAACTTTTCTAGAATTATGAAAGAGCAATGGACCAACCGCTTTCAGAAAGCAGGGGGAATAATTGCTGCCCTTAACAATGTCAATATCAAGTTGATGGAATTTGTAATTTTCATGAAAAATGGATTTTTGTAGTATTTTCTTTATATTTTCTTGGTATTGTTGTCCACTCATACGTCATAACCTCTAGTAGTCTCCTCATCTAGCGGTTCAAACACCAAAACTTTAAAAATTCATAACTTTTGCATCGATTGTTCGATTTTCCTCAAACTTTCACTGATGTGTTCTACTAATGTTGCTGCTTTCACTCAATCCACATTGCTCTTGGGGTTTATCTTCCCTTTAAGTATGGCCCACTTTGGCTGACTTTTGCGCGTGTTTGATCAATGAACACATGGCAAGGATATCAGGGAAAACATAATGAACATGATAATAGCAATAACAACAATGCGGGTCATCATGAGATTAACATCGACAATGGGATACATGATGGCATTTGCAGAAATGACAACAATATGCCGGTCTACTCGCGCGTTCAAAGTTGTGGATATTTTCCCTCAAGGAATCTGATAACCGGTACATTCATGGAAACCATATATCCATTTTTTTTAATTTGTTATCTTTTTATGTGTAGAGTATTTTTTCTTTCTCCAGCCTTTCGTTGTTTATATTTGATGATAACACAATATAATAATAATGATGATGATAATAATAATGATAATAATAATAATAATAATAATTATATATATATATATATATATATATATATATATATATATATATATAATGATAATAATAATAATTATTATTATCATTATTGTAATAAGATCTTCTTTATACAGAGTAGCCTCTTCAGTGTTGCCACTGCTCTACCACGGAATCCTGCTACCCATTTACACACCTGGGTCGAGGGGTGAGGGACACGGTGGATAAATACATCTTGTCCATGGACGTCAGCACTGAGCTTGAATCGAACTCGGGTCCTCCGATTGGGAGTCGGGAGTCTAGTTAAATAATTTTGATTTTATACGATGAATATTAAAGAAAAAAAATATGCATAAATGAAAAATAGTGCCAAAAAATAATTTTACTCGTCAATATCAGATATAAAAATGTTAAAGATGATAAGGTGGCAATGTAAGCAGTGATTACGTGAAGAAAAGTTAGAAAAGGGGGATTTTTGTGTTCTTATTAACGTGGTATTCCCCTATAATCAGCCTTTAAAATCTTTGTTAGTGCAACAGGGCTTTTCTCACATGAACTTTTTTCTCCAAAGAATAATTTGATGAGTGAGAACATGTCCTGAAAACACCGGCTGTACTGTGTTTCCATTTAAAAGCAATGTTTGTGTGGGAGTAAGGCTGCCAAGGTTTCCGATATCTCCGATACTCCCGCGACACTTTGTTCCCCCCACCCCCACCCCCACCAGACGTTTACGTATTCGCCCTTTCGCTGTTTGTTAATTAATTGTTGAGATACAGTATATATCGTGAACGCATGAACGAAATTGTGTGATGAATAGACCAAACAATAGCAATAGCTACTGGCTTTACACATGTACATTTATGTGCTAACAACACCCACCGAAAAAAAAAAATCGCCTCGAAAAACGTGACTTTTTCAGCACTCGCAGATCAGGAAAGACCTCTTAGTTGTGAGAGTTTATTAATTATGGGGGATGGGGCTGGGGGGGGGGGTGGGAGAGTGTTGTAACACGCTTTGCCACGTACTACGGCAGTGTTAAAGGACATTTCACCCAAATTCAATCATGTGTGGATAAGGCGAATGCAGCAATAAGGTCATATTGGTAAAACAAACCGTGAAAATTTGAGGAAAATCGGACAATCCGTTCAAAAGTTATCAGTTCTTAAAGTTTCTGTGTAGCCTTCGCTGGATGAGGTTTGTGATGCCACAATCGAAGAACGAATATAAAGAATATAATTTATAAAGAAAAATCAACTATTTTCACTTTGACCTGCCTCTTTCAGAGAGCAGAGGGAATATGATTATTTGAATATGATAATAAAACATATGTCAGCAACAAGTCGAGGGAATGCGTACTTTTCACAGAGAATGACATTTTCTCTATTGTGCTACGTGATATGTGACGTCATATGCAAACTGGAGTAGTCTTAAATCCAGCAATGGTGGAATGCACTGAAACTTTAGAAATTCAAATCTTTTGAACGGATTGACCGATTTTCTTCAAACTTGCACAGTTGTGTTCTACTATTACTGCATTTACTAAACCACACGTCCTTTAAGGGACATTGTATGTGCCTATGTCCTGTCGTTTCTTTGTTTGTTTCTTCGTTCATTTGTTTTGCTATCGAAACTGGGCCCAGTTCAACCGAACTCTTTCCCAGACAGTTTTTAGGCGGCACATTGAGAAAACCCGACATCCGTTTTACTCCGTCATTACCGTGTTGACGGTTAATCCGGCATCTGCTGTATACCAGTATTCTAACCAAATAGCAACATGCTTTATCACCTGCGTGAATGAATGAATGTAAGGTGTCTTTGGGGAAAGCCTGTCCAATTTTTGATATCGAGAGCAGCCCGCATGCCACTTTACCATGTTTACAACAAAGACGGCATATTACTGGTACTTCTGTATCCATCAATATGTACGAAAAAGTTTCTTTTTTCCCCCGTAAGGTATTCTGTCAGTGAGCACATTCCAGCAGGTAAAGTATTGATGAGATGCAATGGCAAATACACTTGTTATGTGAGCACAAAGGCGCAATACTATAGTAAACACTGCAAACATAATAATTGTAGGAGTCAAGCTAAACAAAGCATTTCAAAACTTTAGGTGATAAATTCAAGGTAGCACAAAGCGACACAGATGGCTTACGATGATGAATGGGCGCTCTCTATTATCCATTGAAAGAAAAAAAAAACACGAAGTTCTGAGCGTGAACCTGTGTGTATTGGTAATTAAACGTACATCATTACACGACGCTTTAAACTTCAAGCTTGCAATAGGTTAACATACGGTCCCTATACATTTTCAGCAATGGAATGCTAGTGTTGAATGTTATATATAGCTAACTGCTGAATCTGATCGTTATATCCGTATCTCCAAATATTTTTTTTTTCTCAAGATAATGTTTATGACATTGCGCAACACACAACTGGACATCTTTTAGTTAGAACAGGCATGTTAATTTCAAACTGAAAAGAGCTAACAATTTTGAATAAAGGCAATCTATAACAATTGTGAGGTATAGCCTTATTCACTTGGTAGACGCTCGGTTCTGTCAGCCTTGTAAGATGGTGTTCTCTTCCAACTGAAACCAACACTTTTGAAACTCGCTGCACAAAGTGATGTTGCCTGATCTAAGCCGGATCAGTCGAGAGTATAATACGTCCTCCATTCAATTTTGTATTTCGGTAGGTTTTGATGACAAAAATACCGTACTAATGGTGTATGCGGAAACGTAACCAGTCAGTAAACAGACACAAGATTCTAGTTGTCCGTCACATTCCCCTCACACAAAAAGACATGGAAAGGTTATGGGAAAGTCGGACAATGCGATACATGTATAAGTGAAAGTGTTGACTCCGGTCTTCACTGCAATTGATATTAATGGTTTAGACATTGCACCACTCACACCGGCAAATCATACGTCGACCCTACCAACTTCTACAACGATGTTTTGTTTTTTTCTTGACAAGTTGCCATGACTGAAATACCACCAAGGGGAAAGTGTGGAGTCATTAATGTCATTTGTCACATGATACCATGGGCGGTAACTCTTCTTTTCCTTAGTTACTCTCACAATGTAAACTCATCGATAAAGTGAGACACACTGGAATCCGATGCGTCGTTTCCTTTGAAAAACGAAACTCAAGACAAAACACACAACAGATAGTGTAGTGGCTTACTCAGTCACCATGGCGACCTATAATGTGCTTCATCTGCAAAAATGAATTTTTGAGAACTAGGTCAAGCTATCAACATGGCCCCGGATCATAGGAAAGGAATACGCAAGATATCATTAACTTTTACCGAATACCGTCGCTATTTTTCATGGGTGATCTATCATGGTCTACTCCCACTTCGTGTTACAGCTACTAGTAGTAGCTGTTACACGGTCTAAACCCACATGGTCTAACTCCGTTTCGTCTACAACCACTTCGTCTAATGGCTATTTAGTCCTGCCACCATAGCCTCATTATCAGACGGTCTATACTTCCAGATGGGCTCTGCCCATTTCGTCTCATGCCCACAGTTTGTTATTAGACAAAATGGAAAAAAAAAAGGAGTCAAAATTGCAATTAGACCATCTGGTCATTAGATGAAAAAATGATAATTAGCCAAACTGGGCATTAGACCAAGTGAGGATTAGATCAAATGGGTATTAGACGAAATTGATAGTAGACAAAATGAGTTTAGCCGTAGTGGTGTTAGACGAACTGGGAAGTATACCATCTGATAGCAGACCAAATGGCAATAAACCGTTTTCCTTAGTGACACTGCATAAAAGAATGATAAAATATGTAAATGCGAATGTGAATAAGAAATCGGATACTATTGAAGTGCCAGCGGACCTTCTGGTAACGTTCCGCAAGAAATTTTACCCGTGAATCTGCTTTGGTGATTTGCGAACTGCCGTGTGTCGAGAAAGCTCTGCGGCCTGTTTTTAGTGAATATGATTAATTGCTAGGAGGGAATACGATTTGGTTCTTCGTAGCAGAGAAAAACCCCCATGTGTTGTATACTTAAAGGACAAGTGCACCTTCATTACACATGTGAATTGAGAGGATGCAGCAATAACAAGTAAAATCGGACAATCCGTTCAAAAGTTATGAATTTTTGAAGTTTCTGAGCAGTCACTACTTGATGAGAAGACTACTATAACAGCTTGCGATATGACATGTAAAGAACAAAGGAAATTATAAAGAAATAAAAATCATTTTTTTCCTTTTTCTCGCGTAATGGAAAAGCAATTGACTTGCCTCTGTCAGAAGTCAGGAGGAATGATATTACCCCTAACATACGTCAGTGACAAATCGAGGAAATTTCAAAAAACGATATCTTGGGAAATTCTCTTTATATTCTAATTTTTTATATTGTTCTACGCATGTGACATTATACCCCAGGAAGCTATAGTAGTCTTCGCATCCAGCAGTAACTGCTAAGAAACTTAAAAAAAAAACCAACAACAACTTTCGAACTGATGGTTCGACTTTCCTCATACTTTTACTGATGTGTAGTATACGTACTAGTATTGCTGCATTCACTTGATCCACATGCATATTATATGAAGGTGAACTTGTCCTGCAAGTGCGTGCTGTGTTGACAACATTCACCTCAGTGTTTTAATGCGTGATATCCATTCCATGCAGAGAAGTGAAAGACAGGTTTTCTTTCATTTTTCTTTCTTTCTTTTTTCCTTTCTTTCTTCCTTCCTTTCTTTCTTTCTTTTCGTCTTTCTTTCTTGTGTAACGCTGACCTCAGAATGAATGCATACGGTAAATCAAATTTATTGAAATTTGAGAATTCTTGATGAAACACAGAGCTCTGTCTGAACTGAGAGTCATAGCAGAGCTTCGAGGTCAAAAGATACAATACAAGCATGTATTCTGTCTAGACTTTATATCTTTCTTTTTGTCGGTAAGCTTGATTTTTCATGTCACAGTTTACAAGATAAGAAGGATTATGATTCTGAATCGTTTAAAGGACAAGTTCACCTTCATAAACATAAGGATTGAGAGAATGTAGCAATATTAGTAGAACACATCAGTGAAAGTTTGAGGAAAATTGGACAATCGATGCAAAAGTTATGAATTTTTAAAATTTTTGTGTTGGAACCGCTGGATGAGGAGACTACTAAGGCTCGTGATGTCATATGAGTACAACAGTATAAAGAAAATGTAAAGAAAATTCATCATATTTTCACTTTTTTCGCATAATAAAAAGAGCACTTGACTTGCCTCTTTCTAAAGGCAATGGGAATAATATTACCCATAACATAACTATGTCAGTAACGAGTCAAGGGAATGTGTACATTTTTCAAAAGATGAAATTTTGTGAAATTCTTTTTATATTTTCCTTATATTGTTGTACGCATGTGACATCATACACTGCAGTAGTCTTCTCATCCAGCGGTGACTGCACAAAAACTTCAAAAATTCATAACTTTTGAACGGATTGTCCGATTTTCCTCAAACTTTCAATGATGTGTTCTACTAACATTGCTACATTCCCTCAATCCTTATATTAATGAAGGTGAATTAACTTTGTCCTTGAAGGCATGCTTACGACTTAACACTGGGTGACAGTAGAAAGATTGTATGATTGTTCAAGAGTCTGATTATTGCCTTCAGATCTCCAATTATTTCAACGACAGACGAACATTTCAGTCAAAACGGCACGAGTCAAATTTTGTTCAAAATACCCCATGATATATTATGATACAGACATGGAGCCATAAGGTCCCGTGCGTTAATGTATTACTATAATTTTATATGTTCGATCAGTCTCCTTAAGTATAGTTGGAGTACAGTTCATGCTTTGTTACAACCATCCTCTAGTTGCCACACACGATCGCATTTGTGCATCGCTATGTCTGCCTCGGCGTCGTGAATGTTATTGTTCTTCGAATGTATCTTTCATAAAAGGTCAACATCAATGTTTTGTCGTTGTTGTATTCACAAAAGATTAATGCTTTTTATCTCTTCCGCGCGCTATTTAACAACATCACGTGGCGATATTGAATTCTGCACGTGAAATTTTACTTGGATCTAAAAAAAAAAAAAAAATGAACACGGACTTGAGTTTACTTGCCGAGTTATTGCTCAAATTGTATAATCATTCTTTATGACAATTCAAATTCAGTTCGAATCCATGACTTATCCCTTGAATGTTGTAGACCTCTCTCGTTGTTGCCGCCCGCATTTTTAAGTTTCTGTGATAACCTGTAACCTGTAATGAATAACATGCAGGTCGAATGACCTGGATCGACTGCATGACAGGTGAAACGGCATTTATGATTTTCAGAGTGAGAGCCAATAATATGAAATGATAATGATGTCGACACTGGCATCTGGGTGGGCATTTCACGAAGCGTTTTGTCCGACAAGTTTGTCGGACGAACTTGCTCTTAGACAATCAGATGCAAGGACTTCCGTAGCTTATAACAGTTTGTCAGAAAAAAAAAAAAATATCTGACAAAATGCTTCATGAAAAAAAAAACCTGATAGTCGATAGTGAGAGGGGTAACGGATCCCCAAATGTGTTTTATACCTATCAAAGCACCTTATCTGTATACGCTCCGTTTAAGGTTGCTATGGAAACACACACGATTACAAATACACAATGTATGTCATCACAATAAAGATCAAGGCAAACAAAATGTTAATGATGTTGCTTGTATGGTAATGATATTATGTTGCCACTGATTATTATAATGTGACAAAACTAATCATTATTTTGATAGAAGCGAAATGTCGTTTAGAAAGAACCCAACAGCATCGTCACTCTACTTCCTTGGAGGCATGGATACTGCCTACATGGCACTGGCAGATATACATGTAGTCACAGGATTTTGCACCTGGGTCGTGGGGGACATCTTGGGTGTCTTGTTAGCGGATGTATAAAGCCCACGTTCTGGACAGGATTTAGAACTAGGAAACCATTGTTTTAAGACTTTAAATTTCTCTCCACACCGCCATGATTTTGTATTAAATCTTGTTTGTTTGTTTGTTTGTTGTTTTTTGTGTTTTGGATACCTGTCATCTGTTTTGTTTGGTTTTGTTTTGTTTTTTGTCTTCGCGTCCATTAAATCACGTGTGTGCTGCATGGCACAGAAAAGCGAAACAGTGACATCACGTGCCGTCCACTGAGACCGACGCCAGAGAGAACTTCTGGAAAACCGCTATTTTCGCGAACAAATATTTTTGCGAATGATGAAGTCACAGATATTTTTGCGAGATGTTGCTTTTATAGCGAATTGACGCCAAGGCTACTGTAAATGCACTATCATCCTATCACATGGAGACATTTTCACGTATTGTTAAAGTCGCAGTCCAATTGTGATTCGCAAAATTCGCAACAAAAAAAAAAGTAAACCCTCGCAAAAATAACAGCTTATGAGTAAAGTTACCGGTCAGAGAGGGTATACATAATTATACTACAAATCGCTTACTCAATGACATGATGTCGTTCTGCACTCCTGATAAAACAAGAGAGAGGATAAAAAGACAGAGGACGAGGAGAAGGAGGACACGGAGGAGAATATATTTATGGATTTATATAAAGGAGGACAGAAGAACGACAATCATGTTAGGACAAAAATGTAAATATATAACAAAAGAGAGGAAGAAAAGACAAGAAAAGAAAATAATGGAGGCAGAGGAGATTATTTCTCTAGCTTGTTGCCGTCAATTCAACCGATACTTGCATTCTTTCCACAGGTATATTCCCCGCAGAACTCTGCATAGAGTTGTTCCCGCGTTTTGAGTCGGCGCAGTTGAGGGGGAAGGTGAAATGGCAATCATTGAGGGGGGGGGGGGGGAGGAAACGTTAATGATTGGCCAAACGTCGATTGAATTGTGACCAATCAGCAGACAGAGAAAAATGAAAAAATAAACAATAATGTCTGTCAAAACTTTCAAGGATTATTTCTTGTTATTTGTTACTGTTGCATGTGTCTTGGGATGTTATGGATTTCAGATTTAGTTCCCGATGAGATGTGGAGGAAATCTGTGATGAAAACGGCGGAAGGAATTCCTGTTTTTGCAAGGCCGTACTCGGAAAACACTAGTTCAAAGACTAGTCTTCACAGATCAGGGTCGGACTATAATACACTCGCATAGAATATGTCATTCACTCGCACCGGATAAAAAACACTCTTCAATCTTTTTTTTTTTTTCCTTCTTTCTTTTAGTCATTGAGCTGGCTCAGCACCTGGGCTCAGCATATATAGTCGTACCACGTACAATGTATGTAATGCGCCACTTTGTATTACAACATATTTACAAATCAAAATCAAATCTTAGTCATTATGGATGTCGGCGAATCAAAAGGATCAATTTGGTCATAGTCTTCCTATCCATCTTTTATACTTACCCCACACAGCCTAACCCTGCGCTGAAACTTGGGCTTCAAATTTTACATATAAATATTATGATGATTTTTTTTTTATTTGCCATCTACTCAATGTGTGTCTCTATAATTGGATCTTGTCAGTGTTGAATAGTATGAAACAAATTCTAAGTTTAAACACATTCACATTTAAACTGAAGAAGTTGTTCATAAATTCTTATATAGTTGAATGAGTTATATTTTAATTAGCCTTAATTCTGTGCTCTCTTTTATATTCGTTATATTCACTCTTTTCTTTTATCTATTCCTTTCCTACATTATGTACATATACCTCGGTGATCCACCGCATCATGTGCCTCGCGTGTGCTGGTATAGACCCTTCATCTCTTCTCCTTTCTCGCCTTTCCCTGTCCTCTTGTCTCTTTCTGTTTCTTCTTTCAAAATAATTTCCTCTTTTCCTCTTTTTCCTTTACTGTGTTTTGTTTTTTTCTCTCTATCTTTCTCTTTACAAGAGAGGTTGCTTGTATTTGTTTGTCCGTCTGTTTGTTTGTTTGTTTGTTCATATGTATAGGTCTGTAAGTGTTGTACACCGACATATTATGTCTAGCTAATTGCTTTTTGATGTTATTTAGTCTTTTTGTCCACGAGGAGACTGCAAAATACAAGCTTAGCTTTTTAGCATGTCTCCTCCATTTCCTGCAACTTTAGTTTCAATTCAATTTTCATTGTTTACTTTGCTTTTGTGATTTGTAGTGTTGTCAACTTCACGTATTTTTCTTTGTTACTACATTGCATTGATGTTGTGTTATTTTGTGTATGAAAATGTTGTTGGAAATGAAATAAATGAAATGAAATGAAAAAAAAAATGAAATGAAATTAAACTCTTAGTATTGTCTAATCGCGACCGGTATAAACTTCAATCTATAAGTTCAAACAATAGTGATTAAAGATGACCATGATCAATTAATACTCCGATATTGTCCGAAATGAAACAGGTTACTGTTTCCAATGTTTCTGTCACATACAGTTATATGTAACTACTCCTCCCTCCCCCCCCAAAAAAAAAAAAAGAAATCACTTCAAAATCTAAACGGCACTGTTTAACATTGTTTTCAGATTGAAAAATCCGAGCATCGTCCGACAGTTACACAGTTCGTTATTCCGAAGGTTCTTTATTCCGAAGGTTCGTTAATCCGAAAGTGAAAAGAACGTGCGTACTAAAGAATGATTCGGAATTACGAACCTTATTTCGTATAACGAACTTTCGGAAAAACGAACATGCAGGCACCTGGCCTGTACACCGCCGGCGCCACGTTTTCAAAAGTGGGGGGGGGGGGGGGCGCCATTTCCGGGTTTCATAAGCTAACAAGAAAATTAAAAAAAAAAAAGACCTTCAGCGCAACTTCTGGTACCACTTCCGGGTTTCTTCAGCTGACAAGCAAAAAAAAAAAACAAACAAACAAACAAAACAAAACAAAAAAACCAACAACAACAACAAAACAAAACAAAAGGTCTTCAGCGCATCTGGGCTCATTTTTTTTTTTCCTCTACTGCCACACTGCTACACTTCACTTCCGAGGCAAAAAAGAGTGGGGGCCCAAAGTGGTGACACCTTATGTACTGCTATGTACGGGAACAAAAAAGGGGGCGAGACCCCACCCCCCCCCCCCCCGGTTCCGCCGGCCATGGGGTATTACCGTTGCACATGCTACCAAAGTCTGCTATTTTCTAAGTGTGAAACTAATGTATTATGAAAATAAGGTGTGTAAGTAATCGCTTTAATGTTTCCATATTAAGTGAAAATCGTGAATGATCGGATTAACCACTCTCAATTTATTTCCCATGCACTGTAGCGGTAACAGAATAGACACTGACGGTATAAGTTAACATGGCGATATTTGAAGAGTTTGTTTGCAAAAACCGATAAGTCCATATTTGCCAAATTGAGATATTTGCGATTAAAGGTCAAGAAAAATAAAGAGAATAATAAGAAAATTTTTGCTTCTTTTGACCATAACTTCAAAAATATACCTTTATATGTAGTGCCCGATATATCATTTAAAAGGTATTATTTTGTACTTTATGACAAAGATCGTACTTCAAAATCTTCAAAAATGGACTTATCGGTTTTTGCAAACAAACCCTTCATTTGCTCATATAAATCGTGTGGTATCGACAGCATAATTCTCACAATTTTTGCATGTATACTGGAGTGCATGTTTTCTCTCGCATTCCGAATAGCATGCATACAGCACATTCAGCAAAGCTGAACGCGTTTCTGGAATGATATTGAGCAACCACATCGCTAAACACTGGCACCATCCATATCCTTTGACTGTATAGGCAATAATTGCCCGTTGTCAATGTCACAAAATGGCAACGATTGCCTGCCAACGAAACTTCACAGACTGCATGCCTCCTTCCGCCAAACACACACACACACACTCTCTCTCTCTCTCTCTCTCTCACACACACACACACACACACACACACACACACACACACAAATCAGGTCTAAAACACAACGATCTCATAATGTGGTCTGTTACATCAAGAGCAGAAATACGTTCTTGTAACTATTTAAACTGCACTTATTCATGTCCATAAGATATCTGTTGGTAAGCCATCATTTATTAGCTGAGCTGCACATTGATTCGAAGAACCTAAATGCAAATCTATAGACGATAATTCGCACCAAAAAAAAAAGAAACTAAAGCTGCTAAATAAAATTCAATAAAACAAAAAAAACCAGTGTTATGTAAAGCGAGCCGATACTCTTATTTTTCCCCATAATTAATATGATGCCGTACATTCCAATTTTATCAATCTATCAAAAATGCGACAGCTGTTCGTGAGAACACAAAGAGATAATTATGATAAAAAATAAATAAATAAAAAGGTGTATAAGTTGACCACAGTATCTTTATCTACCTGTCCATATATTTATTTCTATCTCTCTCTCTCTCTATCTCTTTGTTATTTTTTCTCAGATAACTATAGCAGGCTGTAAACACATGAAAGTACCTATATATACAGGACAAAAAGATAACAACAACAACAACACGATCCTCCTTTGACGTGTACAATTCAAGGTAATCAAGAACCGTGCATTACTAGGAGATAAAAGTACAATCACCCCTAGAAATATCGCCGTCACCATTATGAAATGCCTGGCGAGCATCACAGATTGCAAAAAGAAGACAGTCTTCACCGCAGCTGTCGGAACACACGCACAAACATACAAACAAAATGTTGTCACAACAATGTTGAAGTATATATAAGTGCGGGATTTCATTGACGTAGAGTACATTACCCATGACACACAAATCACGCGATGGCGGGAATACTCGCACTGATTTTTTTTTCTTCTTCTTCTTTTTAGCCTCCCTCCAGTTACAAACTCTGAGGAGCCTGAAGGAATTGAAAATGCGCTGGAAATTGTTCAGTCAGGCGTTCTGCGGAAAAGTAGTGCGCGAATTGTAAATTCAAATGATGAAAGGACACGCGCGGCCCGCCGTGGCAGAGGTGTATACAACGTCTGGTATGGGACAGTGCATGCATGCATTTGGGGAAGTGAATGGAGAACTGTTTCTTAATAATGTTCGGGTAATTCTTAACAATATCATTTTGTTGCCTTGAATCACGTAAAATGCGAGATATTTACGGCTCTGAGGGGCAAAATGTCCCCGAGATGCAATGAAAAAACAAAACAAAACACACACACACACAAAAAGAAAAATGCTGAAATGTCAAAGACAACCACAGATCACAGTGATGAGTACGCCAACACTTTCGATATCAAGTTCAGCTTGATGACTTGTGCAAAAACCAAACAAACAAACAGGGACCAAGGTCAGAAAGCACATTTTCTCAAAAATGCATTTGATACACTTTAGTTTCCAGGGGCATGTTACTTCCGTCTATACTTTTTTTTTTCTTTCTTTGGGCATCCATGGTATTCTGAGAGTTCGTGGGGTCACTCCACCCCCATCCTGTAATCACCATGGCAACGCTTTGCTTAACATATCCCAGCTAGCCACTATGCGGTTTCGCGCCTATCACCCAATGTTATGTGAGCCAGGTATATGGCAGTTACCGATGTCCTCTATATACCTGTGGTATGTAACCGCCGAAATTGCATACGCGGTGTTGAGCCAATACGGTACGTGTTGGCTTGTTTGCAAAGCGACAAGTAATGGTCATAAATTAAAATGAAAAAAAAAAATTTCAAATTCAGCAATTGGCGTCATTTCTGGTATGCGGTATTACAAGCTGTCTGTGAGTAAACATCGTTTCTGATATGTTTGAATTTCATCATTAAGCAAACTTTGTGTAAACAGTCTCTTCATGATAAATGTAAATATCAACACAGAATTTAAATTATGGTGTTAGAATGACGTCTTTATGAATATATTCATAGATAGGGCCTATATACGGATATATTTGTATATGAATATAATAGCAGAGAAAGAGAAAACACAATAAATTTTTCTTATATTGAACAAAAATCAACGTTTATAAAGATATAATCAAAACCATGCATACACACACACACATATATTATATATATATATATATATATATATATATATATATATATACATATATATATATACATATGCATATGCATAATATATATATATATATACATACATATATATATATATATATATATATATATATATATATATATATGTATATATATATATATATATATATAATATTACACACATAGTCATGATAACCATGTCATTCGTCAATTCTCTATCAACATATTTATGTCAGGCATTAGTCATTTAATGTATCCATGTCCATCATTATCTGATTATAGGCCTATTTTTTTTTTTTTTTGGCGCAAAGACAATGACAATAATATATACCAATGAAATAAAAATTTCATGGCGGTATCAAAAGTGAAATTTTGTGTTGCACTTCTTTACAAAATTAGGCTTGCTATCGATAGAATTTTGTTGAGCTGAGGATAATGCTTGTTTGAAGTAGGTCAAAGAAAAAATGTATGTGTTTTTCACGTAAGATATTGATTTATTTGTAATTGTTATTATGTATGTACCCCACAACAGTACTAATGACTGATATTTATGTCACAGGCCCGTATAATTAAAATTTTTGTGAAGTGATTTTAGATGTTTTTTTTTTTCTTCGTCATATTTCATTTAGTCTTGTTGAATAATGGTTTATAATGTGTGAGTATAATGTCACTCCAGTTTTGGTGTGTCGTTTCTGTTTCTTGGAAATCCAATGTTTCATTGACGGTAAAATCAATAGGACAATCTCTGCCATAACGGTACTGAGCTGAGTTGGGTTTTCAAGTCGTATGATAATAGGGGCCTATTGCAGTATTAATATCATATAATATATATATATATATATATATATATATATATATATATATATATATAAATTTGTATTGCGTCAGAGTTGTTTAAATGTTTTCCTTCACGGAAATAGTGTTAAATCAAATCAAACCAAGTCAGTGATCGCAGAATACACATGACGTTTTATCGCCAAAACGGCAATAAATATGAATATGGCTCATATATCAATGTTAGTCGCAATCAATAGTTGATTTTACCTCCCTATACACCCCCCATCCCCAAAAAAGTAAAACACACACACACACACACACACACACACATAAACAAATATGGTTCTGTTACAAGGCACTAGACTTACTTGCATCGAGCTTTCCTGCATCCCCGTTGCTAGGCAATCGCTTTCTCTCCTCAGCGACCTCGCCCCTGCGAGATCCCTTTCGAGAGAGGCTCCTCCTCAGCCGGCGCCTCCTCGAGCCTCCTCCCGACGTGGAGGACGCGAAGGATGACGACGAGGAGGAGGAGGTGGAGGCCGTGGTTGAAGTGGAGGTGGAGGATCCCTTCTGCACGTAGTAAGGATAAATGTCTCCCTCGTCCCAACACGACAGTCTCTCGCATCCTTTGGGCGAGAGTCGCCGCGAGTTGGACGGAGCGCGTATGCAGTTCATTATCTCAGCCGATGTGGATATATCTGGGTCTTCCGCGAAAGTAAATTTCCCAAGCGACGTCGCAGGAATAAACCACCCCTTTTTTGGCACGTCTGTTGTCACAATACCATCCGAGAAAAAATATGATGATAATGCATGCAGATCATCATTCCACGTATACACTGAACTATGCTGGTAGTGTGGTAACCAGCTTATGAGCTATCTCCGATGATTTAAGGTAGGTAAATTGTTAGTCACTATGGTTCACAAAGCAAGACGTATCCAGAGGTGGTACAGTATTTCAACAAGCTAAGATCAAAAGTGGAAAAACTATCTTGCGTGACGTGTTTATTTTTTAAATATTCTTTATCGGTCATGCTCTGCTGTAAATATTGGCACAGTCTGTTATGCACGTAAAATGTGTGTATACGCTTCAGAAAGGCACGACAAAATGAACACCGCGTTATACAGGGCATACGTTCGTGAAAGGCAAATCTTTCAAGTCACCTTTGCTGCGCTGATAAAAAACGGTGATATCTAACTCGTACCTGCTGAGGGGAACGTAATCGAACTTGTCGACCGAAACTGCATGGGCCGATTTGTTCTGACACTCCCCAAACACCAGCCGAGATGGATGCGAGTGGGATGATATTTTCCACTGAACGTTAACTTGGAAATCACCATGGCAACGACTTGATTTTGTGCACCGCCGCTCCTGCTGTAGTACCACGACGTATCTCCATCCGTCAGGAAAAGGACGCTGAGGGTGTGTAGGAAATTCCGCTTACATTATTCCGAGTCACGTCAAGTGAACATCACATTGGGATCAATCCCTGTCGTCGTATCTATTCAGGCAATGATTATCAACACCAGCTTTCTTGGTAGAGCTACAAAGAGAGAGAAGTGTAAGTTTCCGTTTTGCACTGGAGTTCACGCCAAAACGTAAGAGTGAAGGCTGCTCCTCTGTAGTAGACAGTGTGAATCGTAGTAATCGTGGTAAACGAAGTTTGATGCGCGTAATAAGCACTGATCGCACAATCTCGGGATCAGCTGAGATGGAACTAATCTCGAAAAAACTGTCAGAGATTATCGCTAAACTGTGCCGTCGAGCACGCCAAGGAATGTGACAACACTTTTCAAATGAAAAGGACGGAAAAAAACCCCCAGAAGATATGGACTACAGAGTTCCAAGACATGCAGAGGATTCACAACAACATTTCGCAACGGATTAAAATCAATGCAGAGGGATTCTTCCCTGTGTTTTCAAGATTGAACGCCAAACCGCTTCTCCGTTCGAAATCGATTCCGCAGAAAGCGCGCGGAAAAAAAGTAAAGTGACAAACGCAAACCGCGCGGTCGGTTGTCTGCCGCGGTCTGTGTATTTCCTTTTGGTGTTGATCGCTGCATTCGGTAAATCCTCGTGCCCCGATTCCCTCTTTGGCAAAACTTTGAGGCTAAGTCTCGTTGTATGTTTGCTATGTCCCAGATATTGTTATTAAAGGGATACTTCCGACTCGCAGTTGGACAGTCGAGTCTCTTCGAATCTGAATAAGCATTGCAAAATCTTCCGATACGCCGAAAGATTACGATTCACATTCCGAAATCATGCATGGTCGTTTGTGGCTTCTGATGTGAGACAACCTGGTATGTATTGTAGTTTGTTCTGCCTTGCTATGTATACTGAACGTGACATATTAAATCGAGAGATTTTGTCATACAAGCACTCCCCGCTTGATTGATCTTCGAACAAACATGATTTCTTTCCCCCACTGTGTGTCATAAACAAGTCTCTGTATCACCAAACGTCTTTGACCGAATTCTTTATAATTTGTGCTTACTCATGATTGTGCTTTTTAAAAGCACAATCATTTAGCTGTTCATTTACGCCATCTGTTTGGCGCGAGTAATACAGATGGCGTAGATGAACAGCTAAATTAATTTGTGGTTGTGTCTGTGTATATATACTATAATTATCTGGTTCAATGCGTGGGCACTGCGTTTTTTGTAGATGATCCAATTTGGCCAACAACTATCCCATCTATATCACGTTATAATCAGTTTGGCCAACAACTATCCCATCTATATCACGTTATAATCAGTTTGGCCAACTATCCCATCTATATCACGTTATAATATGATATTTAAAATGGTAGGGGCTGGGGACCGGGATCGGAGGTCGGGGGAGGGGGAGGGGGGTCAAAGTCAACTCCGCTTAAACGGAAAATATGTAAAGACGGAACTTTAGGTAAGTTAGCGAGTTGTGTTTGTTTATTACGATTTTTCTTTTTTTTTCCCGATTTTTTTTTTAAGAGTGCAAAACGTGGGGGGGAGGGGGAAGGGGGGGGGGGGGCTACAGAATCATGAACCTAAATCAACACTCAGAGCTAAACGCTTGTAAACGCTTGTTCCTTTGTCCATAACGGACCTATCAGGAAACTTTTGGTTAAAATCCGTTCATATATAGTACTAATTTTAACAGACAATACAGACAGACAAACGCACAAACAAACGCGGGAAATAACATGACCACCCTTGAGGAGACAAAGGCCGTGATCGAATGATAGGACGTACCAAACTTCAAAAGACGAGTAGGGTAAATCTTAGATGAGGAAGATGTAGGGACCTGTCAAAAGTTCGTCTGACAAGAAGGAGTACAGTTTTGTAAGCATAACAGTAAAATTTTGATTAAAAGTTTAAAATTAAGATGTGTGAAGTTTTGCTATTTTTTGTACAAAATAGTTCTCGAACAGTTGATATGAATAATGAGTGAGTTGATGACGTCATCACCTAACAATTTCCCATTGGCTGTGTACAAAAAAGAAATGACGAAAATCATCATTATTATTACTTTCATTGCTATTAAAGTGTAAAACAATTCTATTCCTGACTGAATAACTTAGAAATAATGATCAGTCAGATCTATAAAGATTTAAGACTGGTTTATAACTGCATTTGAACAAAAAAAAATGAAGTTTCAAGATATTGTGTACAAACTATATGGCAAGTTGTAAAGCGATGACATCGTCAGCTCACTCAATTGCATATTCATGTTTACTGTTCAAGAAGACTATGTTTTGTGAATATTAGCAACAAAAAAAAAACACATTTGCACAACTTTCTCATTCTTTATCCGATTTTATCACATTTTCACCGTTGTGCTTCTACAAGATTTTACTTCTTTCTCATTCCTCTTTAACCATTACCTGCTCACTTGGTTAAAATACTACTCTGCTCTATACGCACATGTTTTGTTTTGTTTTTGTTTTTGTTTTTGTTTTTTGTTTTTTGTTTGTTTGTTTTTTTTGGGGGGGGGTCTGTTTTTGTTTTTAGTGAGAGCAAGGTTTCTTCTGAAGACACGCTGACTTTGCCTGTATGTCATTTCAAGTATATACAGTAATGACTGATGATCCAACTAAATCCCCGCAGTTCGTAATTGATAGAGGCATTATAACAATGAGAATGAGGCAGAAATTGTGCGACATTGTCAACTATAAATCACAAAAGTTTCTTGGGTTTTGTCCTGAGCCTTGAACTTTGCCTCTCCTCCCTGAAACCGTATACGCAACAAGGGGTGCCAAAATGGCCCACCTGGTATGTTAAATGAGCTGACACGAGATAACGTCCCTCTCTTTCTTTTCTTTCTCCTTTTTTTTTTTTTCGTTTGTTGAACGAATGAATACAACTTTGACACGCGCACATAAGAACCTAACTTTGTAGGAGGAGCTGATCTCAATATTTACGTGAGCAAGGTATCAGTGTACAGTTATATCTAGTTTCGGCTCATTTCTGTACGAAAAGTACAACAATCTAACAAACACAAGAACGCATCAACTTTTGCTAAGGTAAGTTTCGGATGACTTATTAGGGGCTAAAGAAAGAGAGAGGGAAAATTGATGATAATTTTTTATATTATTCTTGTTGTCAAGTTGGATTCATAATCCAAACAGAATCTTATTATACAGTGCACAAAGTATACATGAATGCACGGGTTGAACTTTCATGTAATTTCGGTACAATTTTTCATGAATGCATGTCATATAAAGTACAGAAAAGGCCATGCAGAACAAAGAAGGCACTGCACAGCATGCTGGAACCAAAGCCTTGTTGCAAACTCTCGGATAGGACATAAAAATTAATGGAGGTCCCGTGTATGAGAGAGTAACAACTCATGCACGTAAAAGATCCCGCTTCATTCATTCATCGCAAAAAGCAGGGTGTTTAACCCGGTGAAGTGGTCCCACCTCACATCCAACTGGACCCCATGGAAGACCAGCTTAACGTCGCTGAATATGGGCTATCCAGCCATCATCTCAGATGGAAAATGAACAAACAAACAAACAAATAAGTTTTGATTGTTTGTTTTGCTTTTGTTTTGTTTTGTTTTGTTTTGTTTTGTTTTGTTATGTCTAAGAATAACAGATGAAGGAAGAAAAATGGAACACTTCACTCTACGAATGATTTGAGTCAGGACATGATTTTTGATTGACTATGTTTTGTTTTATACATGGACGTTAAAAAAAAAAGCAATGGATGCATGCTTGTAAGCAAGCAACCAAGGGCCAAGCATTGGGCTGTAAGTCCCTCAAGACATAAGGACTAAAAGCAATGAGGATAGAGTGCCTTGTTTATGAGGGCCTCAAAGGCTGCTGTTACCAGGGACTCGAAACAGGGACCTAACGATCGAAAGTCTGAGATCTTATCCACTGAGCCACAGCATCTCCTCCAAATTCAATAATTATCGTAGGAAATACACAAGCTCTGGATCCTGATCGCAAGGAAATGGTCTATCCGTGGTGAAAATAATAACACGTTTTAGCGATTTAGATTATAATATCCTCCAGGCAAAGTTATCTCTAATATGTTTATTATGTCTGACATCAACTCTTGAAGAAGTACCAGGTACATACAAAATACGATGACATTGATTTCCATCGTTTGGTAACTTCTACTTCTTGATCACCGGGTAGAGAGATTTAAAGTGGGTACCTGCATGCCGAAGCATGGGCGAACATGCTGAGAGATCCTTAGAGATAATAAGGAATTATAAAAATGAAAATAAAAAGTTTCATAACAACGAAAACAACAAAATCCCTTGGATTATATATACCAGTTTAATCATTGTATTTCCGTCCATTAGAAAATAAACCATTATGTTTTATTTATCATTAACAAATGGGCAAAATTACTGTGTATCAACGAATATCGTGACAGACAAACGGACTACTGTTCTTGTCATGTACCGATATGCGAACCCAAACCGCAAGATGGCAGTATTCACTTTTGTTGGAAGCGTCACGAGAGATTCGCCGGGCCACTACTCGCATTCAAATCTTGTTCTTTTTCATGTTACAGCGCTTGATGTCGTTGTTCTTGTTGAATCTATTTTCCCGTTGTTTTCCTCATTTTTTTTTCATTGTTCGTTTACCTCAATCAGGTCTTTTTATAATTATGAAAAGCCCCTGGGGTGATGGAGCCATGGAGATTGTATCTAGTCCGAAGATCAAGTTTGGGGTTGGGGATTTTATGGTAAAGGGAAGTTTAATGGGGCGAAGCAAAGTAGAGATGTGCAACTCAAAAACAAAATTAACAGAGATCAACAGGTCTCTGTCAAAAACTGCCCCCCCCCATGTCCCATCGCAAATACATTTCTATACTGCTTGTACGATTACATCTTCTTTGACTAGAAAGCCAAAGTTTACACATTCAATGTTGCTCAGGCCTTCATAGATCGTACATAGATTATTTACGTTAGTTCGGATCAGTTTAATTCAGTTCAGTTTAACTTCTGCATTCCATTTTCAACATAATAATAAAGTAGTTGATTTATGCGTCTGTTTCTCTTGCTAAATGTAAAGTGCTTAGAAACATTTCGGTCATAAGTGCAATATGAATTTTTCGTATTATCATTAGTATCAAAACTTAACAAAAACAGTGTCGGCATAACTGTAAGAACTATTTTCATACCTTAATACGCATGATGTAGTACAATCATTAATCACAGTGGGAAAACGTAAAAGAGAGAAAGAAAAAAAATAAGCAAAGCAATGCCAAATTGAATCTACACAAGAACAGAGGGAACCTGCACTTTGAATATTTTTTTTGAAAAAAAAAATGGATTACTTCAATATATTGGTATATCTAAAGAGTGAATAAATTTTTGCAATGCTAACCCAACTCCCCCCCCCCCCCCCCCACCACCACCACCACCACCACCTGTGACACCACCACCACCACCACTACACTGCAGTACCACTACTATGCCCCATTCTGGTTGTACCCTAGGAGCAGGCGATCGCAAGTGTGCGTACGCGTACACATAAACTGAAGGATAGAGGTGTGTACAGTATCATACTGCATGCAGAAAATACACAAAAACACGACGTCCCACTTTCCTTCCAAGATTGTAATCTGCAAATATGGCAGCAGAAGGTGCATCGCTAAGCGACGTGAGACCAGACTGCGACGGCATTATGACCGGAATCAAAGTAGATCAGAGGTAAGCAGCGTCATTTTCAGGTGATGTTGGGTTTCAAGGCTTATACATACCGTCGGAATTTGCAGGGAAAACCTTTAATGTGGTCGCGTCGTATCGCAGTTGTTGGTGCTCGAGATCAGCTGATTACCCATAGTCCCAGATGTAGTATTGTGTGTTTGTTTTGATTTGCCGTGTTTGTCATCGACTATCGTGTCGCATGTTGTAAATCTAGCTAGACTCTATGGTCTATTTGAACTTCGACTAAGTATGACGTGATCATGGCATCGTCGCGACCCTTGCTATCTTTACTCCTGCTGTGAAGAAGAGAAGCTGTGCCTTTGGAACGATCTCCCCCAACATATACTGTTCCAGTGCCAGTATGGACACCAAACCCAGCATAGTGATAAAAGGACAACAAGTTCACTTTTATAAATTTATTGTTACATGTGATGTTGATTGAGTGAATGTAGCAATATCAGAAGAACACATCAGAGAAAGTTTGAGGAAAGTCAGACAGTTCATTCAATTTCTTCTTCTTCTTCTTCTTCTTCTTCTTCTTCTTCTTCTTCTTCTTCTTCTTCTTCTTCTTCTTCTTCTTCTTCTTCTTCTTCTTCTTTTTGAAAGCCATAAGGTACCAACCCTTCTACTTGCCTTGGTGCTAGCCCTTCCTACCCTGCAACTAAAACACCTACAAGACCTAGGCAAAACTGATGATTATTTGAGTCAGTGTTGGCCGAAACATTAACTTTATTGCTCATTTTGAAATTATCACTGCAATATATTAATGCAATAAAATACAGCTATGTAAACAAGAGAAGGACTCTGAGAGCACAGACCTCCACCAAGCAGCTCATTTCCACCACTGGCACTGATCTTGTTCTTCCATAGAGATCAGTGATTTCCAATTCCACCCATACATATGCATGCTGAAAATTGCCCGATTTCCCAATATGGAAGCCTTTTGTTACACCATCAACTTCAAGCTGCGTGACGCGCCTCGCCCTAGCAGAAACTAGAGCACGCATTTTTGTGCGCATATGAAAACCACAAAAATGCGCAACTTGAACTCTCAAGTTCATTTACCCTACCTGCCAAAATATTGAAAATCCTTCATAATATCCGTAAAAATTTCCGGACCACTACTAAAATTTAATCATCTGTTCCTTGTGTCATTCTCAACCTTTCCTGCAAACTTTATCCAAATCCATTCACAACTTTTTGAGTTATTTTGCACACGGATAAACAAACAAACAAATGGTAATGAAAACATAACCCCCTCCCTTGGCGGAGGTAATGAAGAGATAATATTAAAGATTATCGCAACAACATTCAGAGCTTAAGACCTCCTCAATGTCAGCAAATGTCCACCAGGCTGTGCAGGCTTGCTCAGAACCCCTCTTTTACTTTGCACATTGAGCTACATTGTAACTACTAGTAACTCAAAGGTTGTATGGTACATTTGAAGTTTGCTTGAAGGATAAAAGAATTTATGGCAGTGAGGTTGTGTTAGAACAATATGGCTGTGGTTTGTATCATGAGTATAAGCCCGATATTAGAAATTAGTGACAAATAAATGAAACTGCCGCTAAACAATGTAGCACTCACGTGGTCCAGACCATTATTTTACTGCAGCCTCTTGATACCATTATGAAAGACAAACTGAAACTGAACAGACATGGTGATGGTTTGTGTATTATCTGCCTGTAACAGGGGCCGTAGAACATTTTTTAGGGTGGGGGCAGTGGGCTAATGAGGGTCGACAGTCAATGTACAATGTACCCCCCCCCCCCCACCTAGACTGAAAGAATCTCTGAGCACAATTCTTGGAGAGTCTTGGGAGTTTTTTCAGAGCTTTTTTCTTTTTTTGAGCGAGAAAAAAAATGGGGGGGGGGGGAGACTGAAGCCCCGATCCCTTCTGCAGCCCCAGTGTGACCCTTTGAAATGAATTTCCTTATATTCTGTATTTATGCTTTGCTTTGATGTAGTCTTACAGTTTTCATGATGACACTTCATGCTGTCAACACCTCCCCAATGTCATTGTTTTGATGCAGTGAAAAGGCGGAGACCGAATCACTGGAAGATGAGGAGCGGAAGGGTGAGAAGCGGAAAATTCTAGACGTTCAGTGCGATCAGGACGGGCAGACGTCGGCCCAGGGCGAGGAACGGCGATTAGGAGGTGGAACTGCGGCGGAAGAAATGATGGAAGGCGAGGAGGATGAAGAGGAGGAAGAAGGAGAGACTGAGCAGCCCAACACCGACAGTGATGAAGTGATAAAGGAGAGGGTGCAAAAGACAAAACTGTTCGTCCCCGTGGAGCCCCACCAGTGGCCCATTGTGTACTCTCCGGACTATAACATTAGCTTTCTCGGATTCGAGAAGCTGCACCCATTCGACTCAGGAAAGTGGGGTAAAGTGTACAACACTCTGAAAGGTGAGTTCAGTTTGAAAGGGCTATGAAACCTGTGTACATGTGGGTTGAGTGACCAGAGACTCCAACTCTCCCACTTTCGACGGGAGATCTCCCGCCGAAAGGCCATTTTCACAAAATCTCCGATTTTCCGCTTGAGATTGAATTTCTCCTGCCCTGGCTCTGTGTCTCTGGCTTGTATGGTTTGTAGATGCCAGTCAATTTCATATGCATGCATGAATAGCATCTGCATATAATGAAATGAAGTTTTATTAAGCTGCAATATATGATTTGAATCAATGAATTATTACTTTATACTTACACTAGTGCCATCGTACATTGTATGTTGAAATATAAGCCTGTGATAGCACGAGAGAGCAGCTAGAACCGTATTGACCCAAGGGCCTTCGCGCATATGAAGTTGGAATCTTCCGTTTGCTAGGGTTTCAGGTGGAAGAATCTCCAGATCAGAAGTTACTTGGGATTGGAGTCTCTGAGTGTCTGAAGCAATATTACTAGTTAACATTTGTGAAAGTTAGAGGAAAATTGCACGATCTGTTCAAAAGTTTTGAATATTTGAAGTTGTGGTGCAGCCGGCACTAGATGACAAGATTTCTACAGTTTGTGATACCACATATGAAGAATGATACCGGCATAAAGAAAATAGAAAATTCAACATATAAATTTCACTTTTCTAGCATAATGAAAGAAATCTCGACTTACCTCTTTAAGAAAGCAGGGGGAATAAGGTTACCCTTTCTTTCACTTTCATGTACATTTTAATTTTGCGAATCTTGGCTCCTCACGAAATGCGTGAAATTTTCATGGGCACAAAATTTTCTGGTTTTACCATAGTCACACAGACAGGTTTTCAAGTAATTTATGTCATGATTTCACATCTTGCAGAATTATTGTAGCATTACTGGGAGTTCGATAGTTAACATATTTGTGAAAGTTTGAGGAAAATTGTACAATATATCTGTTCAAAAGTTTTGAATATTTGAAGTTGTGGTGCAGCCGGCACTAGATGACAAGATTTCTACAGTCTGTGATACCACATACATGAAGAATGATGCTGGTATAAAGAAAATATATAGAAAATTCAACATATTTCACTTTTCTAGCATAATGAAAGAAAAATTGATTTTTAGTACCTCTTTAAGAAAACAGGGGGGATAAGGTTACCCTTAACATAGTATGTCAGTATTACAAGTCAAGGGAATATGCAGTTTTCATTAAAAAGGTAGATTTCATTGAATTTTCTTTATATTGTTCTTCATGATGTCACAAACTGTAGTGGTCTTCTCATCGATGGCTACACCAAAATTTAAAGATTCATAACTTTTGAACTAATTGTTCGATTTTCCTCAAACTTTCACTGATGTGTCAAACTTTCACTGATGTGTTCTACTGGTACTAGTATTGCTGCATTCACTCAATGCATTTGTATATTTGGGTTTCATTCCCCTTTAAGATCACCATCTCTTCCAACATGCATCTACAGTATATCATTCTATTCCTTCTCCTATCTTGAGATTTCTCAAGGTACAAGGAGATACAGGAGGTACAAGCAGAACAAATATCCTGAAACACACAAATAACATGTGTCCTTACATACAATTATATTGAGTTGTATTAGCATATTTTATGTTTGTAACTTCTCAATTTCACATACAAATACACTGTACTTGTACTGGTACATTTGCAAATATGTTTGTATAAAAAACAAAAAACAAGTGGATAAAAGGGGGAAAAGCTTCAATTTTGTTGTTATTCTTGTTTGTAAGGATTTATTTTTTTACCCCATGGAGCCCCTGACTCAAAAGCTACCTTCAAGTAAGTCTCCATTATTTGCTGCATATGAGCTTCCTTCTACATTCTATTTAATAGGCAAAGAGGAAATTGGATGTAGCGACTGTGGCATTTGGCTTTGTTGCCTGTGGGAATGAACAAATATATGGGCCAGTTTGGTGAATTTAAATGGATTAGCTAGCCCATCCGTGGAATAGCGTGCCAGTGAAGTGTAAAATAGGATAAAGTTGAGGACTAGACTGTACCAGCTGCAGCCCACGCAAGGTTGAAGATGACAGTCTGTATGTGAACGATGCCATTCTTTAACTGAATGATGCCCTGCTAAGTTTAAGTTGTTGTAAGCAAATAAAAATATCAAGCAAATGGAGGTGCATGTGGTTGATGTTTCATTGAATTCAGACTCAAAATACTGTTTTATAGACCTTGTACAACACGTATGAGTAAGGAGTTCTACATTTTCAGAAAATAATGATATCAGTTGCAGTTATATGAAACAATGAATTAGGTGATAATGTCCCTCTATCATTTGGGAAGTTTGGCATATTCTATGAGCCCTGTGTACATAAAATGTGACTTCAGAAAGGAAGCAATGCAAATACCTTCAGAGGCAATTTTTATGTTGCTTATAAACTTCTCCATAGGCCTATAATTGCTGCTTCAGTGGTTTTATGCCCACTTGTTATATTGACATGGAGTACTTGTTATTTCCTAAGCCTACTGGAGTACTACGGGATAAAACTTAAATATAAGGGAAAAGGTGGACATTTCAGTGTTACTTTTATTTCTTTTCTTTCTTTTTTTTCTTTAAATGGGAAGATATATCAGTGGAGGAGGTCTGAGTGCTGTCACAGATGAAGAATAACTCAGTCAAATTTGTAGCAATATTTTTCTGGAAAAGATTTTAACATCTCACACTAAACTTGAAACAGTTTCCTTCTGAAAAGTTTGTATCCAGGATCAGCAGTGTGTCCAAGGGGACATTTCTCCCAAGGACAACTTATCTCAGAAGAGCAGTGAAATGTAGTCGATTTTCCACAATACAAATTCATTAGTTAGGATGAAAGAAAGGACTTGAATTTGTAATGCTTGACTTGAACTTCAAGGTAAATGAATATCTGTGCAGGGGCATGTTTAGATGCTACAAATGTAGTTGAGCTGTATGTTAGGAAATTGGTAAAACTTCCACTACATTATGTACATTTGAAGATGAGCATTACAGCATAGGTTCAGAAACTCAATGAGTAACATGTATGAGTCCAAATCAGGCAGTGATGTATTTAAAAAAAAAATGGAATTGGTTAATTCTGTGTGTGTAGTCATAGGAGAAAGGGCTCTTTGATTAATCTGGAATGACTTGCAGTTTTTAATGTACACTGTATAAATTTTTTGTATGTGACTTTATATGAATAAACTTTTGTCACGTGATATCTAGAAATAATCCTTGATAATACCTTGAAAATTACTCAATGCATAAACTTATAAAAGAGTCAAATGTCAAGTAAAAATCCTCAATTCCGCAAATACCTGCACTCTGACATTTTAATCATTCATCCAATTGAACTTAGTTCTAGGAAAGTGAACTTTCAGCACATTTGTGGCAAACTTGTCATTTTTAATATTTTGCCAATTATGTGAAACTGTCATCACACATTTGCAAGACATTGTACTATAGACCTATTAGGAGAACCATGCATGATAGTGGAGGCATACCAGTCGCTGTAGCGACATTTCTAGTCATTCTTATTTCACCTCCCTTGATTTTTCCCCATCATTGCACAATATTTTCTTTTTCAGCTCTCAAATTAGAAAGCAAAAACAAAAGTTGGATGGTAATTATTGTACAACTTGACATATATGCATGTACCTGAGTGAGTGTAAGCTTGAGATACTGATTTTGTGCCTTCTACTTTAGTCAGCAACACAGAGCAATTGATGTGTTCATTAGACCATTTTAGGATTGTCGGCTGCTTGAAGTTCCAATATGAGTTGACTGCCAGTGTCACAATTAAGTAATTTGAAGCAATTACTGTCAGCAGTTGACATGAAAATGCTGTAAAATGCTGAAAGGATTTATTAAAGACATTTTGCCATATTGTATTTTAAGGAGGGACTTAGTTTAAAGAATCTAAAAGAGAGATGTACAAATAATCACATTGTGCAATTACTATCAAAGTACTTTGAACACCTGTGTGTATGATGTATGTCCAATATTTCTTAAGCACAGAAAAACCAGAGGAAAGCATTTGTTTGATTTTGATCAGTAACCTCGCCAAAGTTGGGTTGTCAGCAATTTGTCCGAAAATATTCACAGCATGAAACTTTCGCGTATTGGAGCCGAGGGCCTTTCTCACGGCCTGAAATTTTCATGAGTTGCCACCTTGGCATTCAGTGCAGTAGTGTAGACAAAAACTTTCATGTACATTTTACTTTCGCGATTCGTGGCTCCTCACGAAATGCGCAAAAATTTCATGCACACAGAATTTTCTTGTTTTACCGTGGTCACACAGACAAGTTTTCAATTAATTAATGCCATGATTTCACGTCTTGCAGAATTATCATAGCATTACTTGGAGTTGGGAATTCATCAACTTATAATTTTATATGGGATGCACAGCTGTAATTCGTGTCAGTTGCAATGCAAAATTTATCATTTTTTCATTTTGATTGAAAAAGGATGTAAACTTGTCTTTGAGCCCTCTTAAATCACTGCACATTAAAGGAGAACAGTATTCACGGCTGAAGAACACAGGTTTATTTTGAAATGTCACATGCCTTCGCTCAGTGCTTGATCACTCTCTGCATCCGTAAATTGATTTTTGTGTCAGTTACAGGTTGTCCTCACCCTGTGGCAACAAGGTTTGTGATCCTATCTGTTTATAGTATGAAGCTGCGTATGATGGAACGGAGTTCATTATCTTTCTATTCCTTGTCATGACAGCTCACTGTCTATGAGTGATCTGCCAGAGATGCAGACATATTTTGATTTACGTTTTCGAAAATTGTTGATTGAACATGTTCACCATATGAAGATGAATCCAGTCACTTTCTAGCGTTGTTTTATGAATCAATCAGTTTGTTTTGATTTGTCTGACACAGGAAAACAATTTCATTGGTATTGTGAAATTAATTTATCTGACACTCAAAAACAATTTCAGTGTAATGATTTTAATCCAGAGTCTACTGTACAATGGTATACAAATAGTGAATGGTCACGAGTGCAGTGGTACGAGATTTCGCACGAGGTGAAAGATAGAGGCGCTCTATTCAACGAGGCGAAGCCGAGTTGAATAGTGCGCCTCATCTTTCACCGAGTGCGAAATCTCGTTCCATTGCACGAGTAAAGACCATACACTATTTGATTTATACAACGTCCAAGTAGATCTTTTTGGTCTAAGTAGGCCTAGAAGTCTATAGGGCCTATATGTATGAAAAATATAGCCATACTTACATGTGGATCCACTGCGATTCTCTTTCTGGCTTGTGCAATCAGTGTCGATACAGGTCACAGCTATACTAGCGCTCGTCATACACGTACACTAGCACTACGGAGGCCTACGTACACGCATGCATGTACCGCACACGTACCTGCGCTAGCTGCATGCGATCCTCAATATGCAACACACAGTACACGCTGTACCGTACAATTTCTCGAACGGTGGAATAGAACGAAAAAATCGAACCAAATTGCACGCAAAAATAGAACCAAAATTGCACGGCGCGTTGAATGGAGTGCTTATTTAATATCAGGTCACCAAGAATCCTCCAATCAAATTACAAGGATCTACTTGGACGTTGTATAAAAGAACCATGTTCGAAAACAGATGTGGACACATGGGAGACAGATATGAGAGTTGGAGTAAACCCAAATAGTGCCGAAGTTATCACTGTTTGGATATAATATGTCAGGAAATAATCTCACGTGCAGTCTTTTGGGGACTTTGAATAGAGCTACTTTTGTAATTGGTCACATGGCTAAAGCGCCTCTTGCCAAATCTGCCTCACTTTTTCTTTTTCTTTTCAAAGTAATATTTTCATTTGGGCATGTACATGTAAATGTACATGTATATACAGTGTATGTTTGTGTGCACAGTGTGTGTCCATGTGTAGTTCGACATTGTATACTTTTGAAACAAAACAAAAAAAGAAAGAAAATGGGCATTTCATCTGCAAATTGTGATTAGACAAGTACAGTATCTTTGATTACCATTCGAGAATTGACTTGTTACCATGAGCATAACATAATGATACATCATATTGCAATGATAATTCTACTCCGGACTATACCAAGGAAACATGATCATTTGGCAGAATAAATATATACAGCGGCAAGACTGTATCTTAGTGTAAATATTTCCTGTTGAACTGCTTACAATGTATGAGGTCAGTCAAGCATTTTTATTTGCTCTTGGAGTCAAATCCTTTCCTGTTATGATATTGATATTGGATGAGTCATGTAAATGTTTTAGTCAACCAGATTAACCTAGAAACAGTTTCCTATCATGAGGCCCATGGTTTGATGTCCCTGGTAGCAGCGGTTATGCCGATAAGCCAGGCACTTCATCTTCATTGCTTACTCGGAGGGGACTTAAAGGGATCGTATAGTTTTGGTTGAGACCTAATTTCAGGTTTCTAACATTTTTTGGTGAGATAATGAGAAACCTCTTATGAAATATGAAAGAGCATGTAATTTTATGAGGAATTCAACATTTATTTGATGAAAATTGGTTTTGAAATGGCTGAGATATCCAAAAAAGAGGGATTCAAATAGAGTGTGGTACCCACACTTTATTACGATCGCTTTGTTTTACTTTGTTTTTGGATGTTTCAGTCATTCCAAACCCGATTTTCAGCAAATAAACTTTGAATTCCTCTTAAAATGGTATGCTGTGCACTATATCATTAAGTGTTTTCTTGGTATCTTGCAAAAAGTTTACAGCCCAATTCTCATCTACACCAATACAGTATCATCCCTTTTTTAAAGCTATCAGTACCATACAGTAGTTTCTTGCTAACAAGCATGTATCTGAGCCATTCCTGAAAGGCCACATAAAGATATTTAATTCAGTGATTTCAATTCAATTCAGTGATTCCGTTGAATAAGATACATACCAATAAATTAAGTTGTTTTTTTTCTTTCAAATCAATTATTCCACCATCACATGCTTTTAGAGTATACATTTTGTAATTTTTTAAAGTCAGAAAATGAATCTACACTTGCTTACACCTGCCTGCTACCCCAAAGGAAATATACATACGCTTGAAAAATAATTTACTTATTGATTGGTATATACACACAGCTCACATAGCAGATGCTAAGTGTTTCATCTGTGTATGAATATACCTCTGTATAATGAATATTATTTCTTTTGATCTGTTCTTTTCTGATCTCCATATTGATGCTGAGAACTCATATTTCCTTGGGAACCTTCAATTTCTACAAGCTGTAGCTTTTCATAGGTTTCCTTCATACAAGTGTAGAATGTGTCGTTTACCTCAGATCTGTACATGACATGTACTACTGTACCTGTACATCTGCATATTTGCAACATTTATTGCATATTTCCCTCTTGTGAGATCAATAATTTTGTCTTTATGTGTATGAAGAATATGAGAAAAACAAGTGTTTTTGCATTAGCACAATGTATTGTTTATTTTGGGGAAATATGAAAATAAAACTGATTTCAAAAATCAACTTGAAAAATTAATTGAATATGAATGGAATCATTCCTGCTTGCGTTGACAGGGGAGGGCATGATTCGGGACGAGACCACGGTCAGACCACAGGAGGCCAGCGACGATGACCTTCTCGTGGCGCACACCAAGAAATACATCAACAGTCTCAAGGTCAGTGACCATCATTATTCATCAAAATCCTTTGCTGACCTTTAATAGATGTCGGTGGACATTGCAGAAAATGCTAACAGTGTGTTGAGGATGAATTATGCATATCATAATGATGATTGTATGCAGGGGTTTTTTTCTGTTGTGTTTTTTATGCCACTCACCCAATCAACATTCAGAATGGTGATATGTTTGGGATCTATGTATTTAACAAGACAGCAATGCTTGCAGTTTGTGTGCAGTGTAGTTCATCATCATCAGAGTCATTGAAAAATAGGAATTTTGTGACAAATATTGTGTGATCCCACAGCATTCAGTGTCTCATGCAACGTAATAGAGCTAACTTTGTACAATGTATTATAAAGTCCTGTGATATCTTCCTCACTACCATAGAAGCAATGAGCACTCATAAACCATTCTTCTCTTTTTCTCAGTCTCTCTATCTCTAAGACTATTAGCGACAAGACCTTATATTTTAGATCGTGGCCAATGTATTTTTATCTTGTAATATTTTTGGGCAATTGGATTAAACCCTCGGGGGATAAGCATCCATCAGTTCTCTTCTCTGTTCTTTTTTTTTTCTTCTTCTTCTTCTTCTTCGCCGCACCCTGCCATTTTGTTATAGAGTAAAGACAGATGAGATGTTATGAGAGAATGAGATTTATTTCTCTAGACCAGTGGTGGATCCAGAGGGGGGCGCAACCTGCGCACTCCCCCTTTATGTTTTCGTTAAAAACAAAAGAAATAGAAAGGGGGGAAAAATGAAATGAAACCTGGAAGTGGCACCAAATATTACTTGGTTGCCCCCCCCCCCCCCTCCTTTACAGAATTCCTGGATCCGCCCCTGCTCTAGACCCCCATGTCAAGTTGTCAAATGCTGAGAGTCAAAATGCGCAAACCTGTTTACTGTGCTTTATCTCCAAGTTGGCAACTGCTTGCATATTGGGTATTCTGAAATGTCCCCTTTGAGCTGGGGGGGGGGGGTGTGTTACATGAATGTGGTGTAAACAGACAAATGTATGGGGATATAGGCAAAGAAAGATATGTGGTGTTTTCACAATAGAACAGGATCTTTGTTGTGAAAGCTGTCCAATTTGATGTGACAGGGAACAGTCAATAGACTTGACGTGATTATCGTCGGTATTCCCAGGCATGTCAGTATTTATGATCGTGCCATTAGTACTCCAGCTCAATACTAAAGTCTTTTTTATACATACCAAACAGTGATGATGAATAACTGTATTTCATCTTTTTGTCAAATTTGTTCAGGTGAACCTGAACTGATGGGACTAATTGTGTGGATGATTTATCTGTGTGTAACAGTATCCAACTCATAGCTCATCAGTTTGTTTGAGTCAATGATATGTCTTATTGGTAACATGACATCCTCTTGTTAGCTTGTATTGTTGTTTTGTTAGGCAGAGGTAGAGCCTCCAGCACAGGTTTGCTTGTAACATGGACCTACGTAGGTCCATGCTTGTAACAAGCTTTTACAGTCAATCACCCTTTCATATCCTGTCTCCTTCCCCAGTGTGTCTATTCAAGCGATGATGTCTTCAAGGCCATGATGTGACTGTAGAAAGATTTAAAATTAGTGTTTGGCATGGAGTGACAGATTTCTGTGGCTATCCAGGACCTCTGTCCTAATTTTCTGTCAAGGATGATTGATATTTTTTTATGTAACAAGCAAATTTCTATAGCTCAGTCGGTAGAGCACCGGTCTAGCAATCCGGAGGTCTCGGGTTCGACTCCCGATGGAATCCCATTTTCTTTGCTCACTTTTCCACTAATAATTTATATTCTTTCTGGTCAGTTTATTCTGTCTTTATTTGTTACAAACTCAAAAAGCTGCATCACTTCGGTGATCCCTCGCATTTATCCCCAAGTTGAATTATCCTTCGGGTTTATGCCAGGTTTAAGTGTGTGCGTGTGTGTCACACACAAACACACTGCTATAGCTTCTGACCACCCGAGCATTGAGAATTAAGGGTTTCTGGGATGAACACTGTACTAGGGCTTTCTATAACTCAGTCGGTAGAGCACCGGTCTAGCAATCCGGAGGTCTCGGGTTCGACTCCCTATGGAATCCCATTTTCTTTGCTCACTTTTCCACTAATAAGCAAATTATTCAAGACATTTGTTGTGTGTCAACTTTAAAGGAGCTATGTAGTGCAAATGCATGACTTGCGTTAATTCATGATGCCCTCAACATCACATAAATCAATTCGAACTCTATTTTTACTTTTTTTTCCCAATAGAATATACAATATGTAGGTATTTGCCATATATTTATATTGATTTTTCTGCTATTTTTCTTCAGGTTACTTGGATACAGTTGTACACTCACAAAAAAAGAAAGAAAACCTTCTAACCCAAGATTCTGTCGTTGGCACCATCTGTCAATCATAGCTTAAGTACTGATATGATTAAAACAAAATACATTGGAATGCTACTTTCCCTAGTCTGAACATAACTGGCATGTTTCCATATTGCTAATATGATTAAGTAAAGACATTACAGGGGAGCATGCATGTTATGCTCAGTCTAGAGGAATGTGTATTCCAAGGTCTTTTTTTCATCATAATAGTACTTTACAGTGATTGACATATGAGGTCAATGACAGAATCTTGATTTTGAAAGTTGGGTGTTGTTGTTTTTTTGTGGGTGTATCAAATTAATCTGAATAAAAATATTAAATAGAAAAATTATTCTAAAATATTTGCCACATACTTGGATATTCCTTTGGCCACATAAGTGATGATTAGGGTAATATGAATATTATATGTAGAAGTCAGTATGCATTTGCATTGTATTTTCCCTACGTGTATAAAGTTGATAGTAACCATTAGAAGAGGATGTTTATGTCATCGTATTCCTTGAAATATTAAACTCTGTTTTCTCATAAAATGAAGATAATTTGACATAAAAAGTATCCTTCCCCACATCATTGTGATATCACTGCTGCATCGTTATATAGACAAATATGCATGGAAATTAATAGTCTCAACAGGAGACCCCCCCCCCCCCCCCCCCCGACTACCTCAAACTGCCATGGTGTGTACATCATCATACACCCCTAATTAGCAGACCATACTGTCCAAAGATATTTCAGAAATTTTCTGTGCACTGGTACATACTAAACTATATGGCGATGGATTTCAGTGAAAAGGTGATAGACAATTCTACAGAGGTCCGTCAGAATAAATAATGAAAAATAAAATTTGTAAGCTTTTTGGATTGCTTAGTACTCCCCCTGTTCCAAACCATGTTACTAGATGTGACAACTCAGTTGCCAAATTAGGTTGTACCTCAATCACTTTTCACACCACTCACAGGCTGTGTGTGTGTGTGTGTGGGTGTGTGTGTGGGTGTGTGTGTGTGTGTATGTGTGTGTGTGTGTGTTCTCCTCTTTAAATGTCAGTGAAAGGAAGCAATTGACCTTTGAAGTTCGGATATGCTGCCATGCAACTGTATGATTTCAATGTACATTCCACACACTAAGACAGCAGAAATGCTGAGTAGCACAAGGGCACTAAACACGCCCTCACATGCAATCAGGTCAAACTACAGTTGTACGATGTACGCATGCTGAGGTTGCATGCAGATCACGGAAATCCACATTGCCGCACCAACACCTCCCTTCTGGCTCTCGTGGGGAACAATTTGTCAATTCCGAGCCTGCGACAGCCATCAGAATAAGGCCAGTTATTGATATTAGCGGACCAGGATTGCACACCCTCATCAAAATTTCATTACTCCCATGTAGCACAATGGGGAAGTGGTAATTTAGAGATCAATATAAACATAGGGGCTGGTGTTAGATATTTACTCCATACGCTGTGTGAATGGTCCCAGGTATGGGTGTTGGAGAGTGCTACTTTGGGAAATGCAGCGGTATCAGGTAATAATGTCATTTAAATCCTATATCATCCTGCATATCATCATCATGACACTGAAGAGCAATGATGATGAATAAAAGTACTGCTGCTGCTATTTAACGCTTCTATTTGCTATCACAACTGCCACTAGGTACTCTTACTACGACTGCCTTTAATGTTGATGATAGTGGCTGAGGCAATTGTCTTAATTTTTATGATCTAGTAGTTAAGTAATGATATAGAAATAATGATTATGAAAATTCTGATGATTGTGGTGGAATTCATATTGGAAAAAAAGGAATGGTTGATCAAAGCTACAAATGTAGGACACAATCAACAATTTTAATTTCTTGTACATCTTCTTTTAGATTTCGGGCAGATTTCATGAATATAACCAATTTCCTGTAAGCTTTCTCCAATCTGGTAAAGGTATTTAGTGAAATTCATAGGGTACCAAGCTAATGATTGCAAGATAATAGATTGATTTTTATTTTGTTGTCAATAAAATTAATTTAGCAAGAAAAAAATACAGCCTAAAATGTACATTCTTTCTAAAGTTTCCATCATACACACTGCCATTAAAGCCACTTCTCAATATTTCAGCATTTCAGTAAAAATTGAAAAGGGAAGAGTACAAATCCATCCTTTATAATTTTTGAAATTTGACAGTCTTTATTTATACCATATATCTAATATGTTGATATTCATTTCACTTTACTCCAGTGAGAACTACCTTTTGTTACATTAAAATGAAATAAATCTCCTTCTAAAATAGGTATTATAGCGCAATAAGAAACAAGAAATATCATTACATTGTATATTTTACTTTGAGTTAGGCCAGCATGTTGTAAATTTGTTTCAATTAGGAGAGTTTTTCAATCAGGATTTTTTTTTTCTTCTTTTTTTTTTTTTTTGGGGGGGGGGGGTCAATTAAAATTCCACACACTAAGACAAAGGTTAATTAATTAACCTTTAAAAGTTTTATCAGTGCAATAACATGAGTAACAGAAGGTATACATGTTCATACAAGCATTTATGTTTGAAGAGCATAGCATTTGGGGGGGGGGGGAGAAAAGTCAACCAACATCATTCACCACTGAAAAAAGCATCTAATGAAGCAACAGATACTAAAAATGTGCCAACCCTGTTCCAGGTTGAGCCAGATGCGTAAAGGTTTTTCTTGAATAATACATTACACTGTACTCTGAAGAGGTCAGTGCTGCAAGAGAAGTCCCTGAACAGTGCGGGGGAGGAGGGAGCATGATCCTGTTGCTTGGGCGAACATAAATTTGGGCGCCCGATCCTTCCCTTTGCAAATTCAGGCCGGAGGGCTTTTAACACTGGGATCACGCCGAATTCCAAATCTACCGAGCATTGATCTTGAACTATGTTGCGGCGCACAGGGGATTGAGCAAAATTTCATTTCCAGAGGCCGACGTGAGACCCTGCGTAGCTGTGAGGGGGAGCAGAAAGGGGGTGGAAGGGAAAAATATACACTTTAAATCTCTTCCTCTCTCTGCAAAACATCTACAAGGACCAAATTAAACCGTCGAGGATGAGTCCCGAGTGT
Source organism: Diadema setosum (assembly GCF_964275005.1). Taxonomy (NCBI): domain Eukaryota; kingdom Metazoa; phylum Echinodermata; class Echinoidea; order Diadematoida; family Diadematidae; genus Diadema; species Diadema setosum. The sequence continues at coordinate 9,989,789 of NC_092686.1, forward strand.
ACTCGGGCAGGAATCTATGGGAAATGCATGTTGTAGCAAAATCAGTCCGTCCTCAATGGGTTAAAGGGAAACTCCATCGAGATATTACGTTGCTATGTATGAAAACAAAAATCAGAGAAGTAGATCAGTGAAATTTTAGGGGAGGAAAATTAAAAATATGAATTGTAAAAGTTTAGATAGTAAAGTCACACTGGCAACTCTGTGTGATCTAGTATTGAGCAGCTCTTCATTTGGTTTGTACATAAGAATTCACCAATTTCTGGGGGGGGGGGGGGGGGGGTTTCCTAAGAAATATTTTCTTCAAATGGGTTCTTGGTATAGAATTAGAATAATAATTTTTTTGTATGTCCTCCTTAACGGATGAATTCTGTCTGTGCCTAAATACTTCAGGGAAATGAAAATTACTGAAATTTTGAGTACAAAATAATGGAGAGTTGCTTAACACCTAGATCATGCAGAGATGTCAATTTTTATCACTCCTAAACTTTGACAATTCATAACTTTGTTGTATCCATTTTTTCCCCAAAAAATAAGTTTTGGAAAGCTGTTGATGTTCAGATGTCAGAGCGGCGTGGGAGACGACAGTAGGAAGCGTTCCTCATTTGCAAACTTTGCACAGGGAGGCCTTCGGTATACAGCAACAAAATGAGAGTCAATACAGATGTAAAGTGGAGGGGGAGCCCCATCCGCCCCCACGCCGACACAGGCAGAAGACAAAACGGCAAATTGAGCTTAGACGCGATTCACACACATCACCGGTTTATTCAATGCAGCCACTTATATGGAGTGCATCTGCGGAAGTGCCTCCCCCTCCCCCCTCCTGACTGACTGTATATTTTGGTAATCATGTTTGTCACCCTGTCAAAGAGGATGAGCTAAGGACAGTGGAGATTGCCCCTCTCCCTCACCCCCACCTTGTCTGTGTAGCAAAGTGTCATCTAAGGGGCAAATTTCTCTGTGTCATGCTTTGTCCATAGCAAGGCTGGAAAATGTAGATTGTCACCCATGAGCTGCAATGACCAACAATGAGCAACATTTAACTGCTTCATTAGAGAATATGAATATGATCTATCTATTCCCCCTGTATTACACAGCATATTTTTTTAATAATAATTTACACAGTAGTTACATTCAGATGGTGACCCTCAACCTTGAGGTTAAGGATCACTGTCTGAATGTAACTAATACAATTGTGATAATGTTTAAGTTTTTAGATGCTGGTACTGTACCATTGTAATCCAAAAATTAGGTGGAGCTGTAATAAGAATACATACAGGTGTTTGCTGCTGTGCATGAAGTATACATGTATCAAAGACAACTGTGCCATCATTTAGCCTTTAAGCCACATTTTTTCAAGCAAACTGATTTCTTATGAGCCATTGCATCCATCAACTATTAAGAGTCAATTAAGCTCACCCTGCATGGAAAACAGAATTATTGATTGCAAATACTCACAAACAAGTTTGTGTCCAAGTGCTACAGTTCCAAAACATGTGAGGCCTGGTTGTGCTTACTCCATGACCAGCTGACCGAGTAATTGCTCATACTTTAAAGTTTTGCCAAACAAAGTTGTTCCTACGCACTTTACAATTAAGCCATCTGCAGATTGCTGCATCCAGAAAATTGAGTGCATAAGTGGGTGCGGTAGACGCATGATCCACAGAGGAGTGGAAACGCGCCCCAGCTAGGATCCCGTGAGGGGGTGTGTGTCGAGACTGATTTCGCATTGGCAGGGCATCGATTGTCTTATGGTTACAGGGCAATGGACACAAATTTACTCAAGCGTGCGTTCCCGCTGGGACAGGAACTAATGGTGTCCAAGCGATGTATAAAGGTTGCTGCTTTCAGGGCAGAAAGGGTTAGCGTGCATGATGCATCGGTTGGACTGTCAGTTGTAACCGTGGTGATGTTGTCATCTCAGAGGCTGAAGGGCATATAGTCTATGGACTGTCTAAAGTAGTGACTCCCTTATGCCTTCTCAACCAACAGCTCAACAATTGACAACACTGCATGTACCAGTCTTTTTGCTTATTTTCTTGTTAGATGGATGTCATTTCACTTATCCCCCCTTCAAATGTATCCTGTGTTGATTACCAATTGACACTTTATTGGGTTCTTTCTTTCACTAAAATAGTTAAGATTATAATGCATTCATAGAGAGAGAGAGAGAAAGAGATAGAGGAAGATGATTTTGGAGGCAGGTGTGATGGAATCTACAGCTGATGTGAAGTCGTTTCATTGTGTTCTTCTAATGCTGACATTTCAGTTACGCGTAGACTTGTCCGTTTTCCATAATTGATCAGAATATGCCAAGAAGTTGAGGTGAAAGGAAAAGCATGTTGGGTAATTTGTTTCATTATTTAACAGTGTTCAGTGGGGCATTCTGTCATCACCTGTAGATACACCTATTCTTGTGAAATCTATCAAGCATTTTTCAATTTCCTGGTAAATCTTCTCAGATAATCTCCCAGCCTTCTGAAATTGAACATTCATTCAGCTTTTTATTTATGTTGAGCATTGTTGCATAGATGTCACTGGTATTCCAGCTAATATTGTGTTTTTTTTTTAATCAAAGGCTACATGTACATATCAGTGACTAAAGTCATTTATGAATACAAACTATTTCAGTCCAGTTTCCAAACACATGTATTCGGGTACAGGAAAAACCCAGAACAAACAAAAAACAACAACAAGTGAGTACTTAGGAGATCTGAGGGGAAAAAAGGATCATGAAATTTAACTGAAATACATGCTTCATGTTTACTACAATGTACATGTGTATATGAATTAATAATCTGTGGGCAGTGCTACATGTATCTGTATTTTACATTTCTATTCAACACAGCTTAACTTCTTGCATAAGACATGGTAATTTCTTCCCTTTTTTGTACTCTAGTGTGCATTAAAAGGATATCACATCTCTTCCTCTCTTTTTGTGCACAGTTCAGTCACAGAGGCACACCCAAAGTGGTCAGTGACCAGGGCATTGAAGAGGGAGACAAAAAGGGGGATACTGATAGGGATAGAGAAGACAGGAAAGAATATACATGGGAAAGTAGAAAGAGATATATAGAAAGATATTGTATATGATGTGATATAATTGTGAGAGAAGAGAGGGAGATGTGGGGAAGGGGTGGAGATGTAGGAATGAAGAGAGAAGAGGAATATATATAAAGAAGAGGAAGAATGAAAGGGGAGAGAGATATGGGAATGTATATTAGAGTGAGAGAATGGAAAGATGTATAAAGGAAAGAAAGGGTAAAAATGCAAGAGAAATATAATAGCATATATATATATATAGAGAGAGAGAGATAGATGTTGAGGTATAAAGAGAGAGGGGAAGGTATGGAGATATATAGAGTGAGCAGAAAAAGAGATGTTTTGTAAGAGAGAGAAAAGTCAAATATGAGAGAGATATAGATAGAGGAGTATATATGTATATATATATATATAATTATATAAAGAGAGAGAGAGGTATGAAGGGAGAAAGGGAGCGAGATGTGAGAAAAAAGTAAAAAGAGGGGAAGATATATATTTAGGGGAGGAAGAGTGAGAGATGTTGGGAGGGAGAGAGGGAGGAATAATAAGAGAAAGAATACAACCTCCATTATTGTGGGCGCCCACCTTTTCTCCAGGATGTGATTTCCCATGAGAGACAATTGACAGATCTTCTGCCTTGTATTTGTGCGGACAAAAGCAACCTCCTGCCGGCACGATGTATAACTTTGCTCGCTGCTTTGGCAAGGAAGGTTGTCTGCCCACACATGGGCCACATTGAGAGAAATTCTAGAACTCCCTGTACCCTTTAAGAAATGCAGAATCAGGTACAGTTAACGCACATGCTCACACACACACACACACACATACATACATATACAAGCATATCTATATATATATATATATATGTATTCATACATACGCACAGACATATGTACAAGTGTACATACATTCATACTTGTACATGAACATATAAACATGTGGTGTAAGGCTGTGCCATGCACCTAAAAGTGCTCAAGCAATGAACTCGGTATTTAGTAGGGCATTCTTTATGTCCATCTCCTACAAGAGTTGCCATCCATCATTCCAAAAAGATAAGTTGTGAAAGAGAAAAGGTAGATACATTTGTTATCAGTTTGGAGGTACAAGGGTGTTCACTCCATGGAGTACATACTTTATGAATGATTTTGTAGTGTGCATCTAAAGATACACACACACACACACACACACATGCCTGTAAGATGCATTAGGTATGTTATGATAAATATTTAAACATTTCAGGATATGCTGCTGCACCATCTTTTTTCGGGGGGGGGGGGGGGGTGGGGTTGTTGTTGATATTTTAGTAGTGTGAACTGAGTAAAAATGTTTCTTGATAGTCCTTTAAAAGGAAAGAAAATACCAAATTTACATTTCAGGAGGGCATATGGATAAATTTGAAGGGCAGAATGGGATGGAGGAAATTGTTCATGTGAAGCCAGCCACTTCGTGAGCATTGACATCGATCTCTCATGACCATCTTCATCGTGGGTCATGGATTGCGTGCGGCCCGCTGCAGCTATTATCGAGCACTTGGAATATCATACATATTATGTGCATTTAAGGAGGAGAATGGGAAAATTGATTCCAATTTGAGAGATTGAGTCCTGATCATATTTAGTCTCAGGATTTGCTTGCTTTTCATTTCATAGATTCAGTTCCTCAACCAATCACATGGTGTGTCATTCTGTAAGCAATCATACAGACATTCCAATAAATTATGCTCCTCCTAAGGATTGTTCTATATCTGATGATACTCTATGTGAGTCATGTTGGTTTAATGCATGCACCAGACACACACACACACACACACATACAAGAACACATGCATGCACACATACAAACACACAGACACATATGCAAAAATGTCAAAGAAAGATGAGTTGTCAGCCCACATTGCCAAGTACTGGTTTGATCAAGCCTCAGTATGCAAGAGGTTTCTGCACCAAACATGTTCATATCTTAGGAAGATATTCAGCAGTAGGAGATTTCATATTGCCAGCTCAAATGAAACAGCCTATATGATTATGATTTATGTCTTTGCTCTCTTTTCCATAATGACAATATGAATGTTATCTTTTCTATCTATCTATTTATCTATCTATCTATCTATCTATATCTGTCTATCTATCTATCTCTGTCTATCTATCTATTTATCTATCTATCTATCTATCTATCTATCTATCTATATCTGTCTATCTATCTATCTATCTATCTATCTATCTATCTATATCTGTCTATCTATCTATCTATTTATCTATCTATCTATCTATATCTGTCTATCTATCTATCTATCTATCTATCTATCTATCTATCTATCTATATCTGTCTATCTATCTATCTATTTATCAATCTATCTAAGGGTGCTAAGTGTGGCAAAAACATAGATATTAGCACATAATGTTTATCCTTTTGGGTACTGTAAAACACTATATATTCGCGGCATGAAATTTTCACGAATTGGAGCCGACGGCCTTTTTCGCGGCATGAAATTTGCTCAAATTGCCACTGGCATTCAATGCATATACAAGTAGTGTATGCAAGAACTTCTGCATGCATTTTAATTTCACGAATCTTGGCTCTCACAAAATTCATGATATGAAAATGCACGTGAGCATTCCTTGTTTTACAGTCCTGTACAAATGGATGTATGTGTGCGTGAATAAATATCTAAATGGATATACTGGTATATACTGACTTACAAGAGAGGGAGGAAAATAAAGAGATATGATAATGTGCATGATAGATTACTATCACATAAAAACTCTACATAGCACGATGCCATTAATCTGGAGTACAATTGTACGTGCTGTATGGCAGAGATAAGTAGCCACTTTTGCAGTTCAGCCTGTAGGAAATCATCAGATTGCAATAAATAATAACTATCCAGAGCAAGCAGTGAAAAAAAAAATGCCATGTCGGTGCTAATCATGAACATCTTCAAGCACTTGAGGATTCTGTGCAGATGTGTTTGCAAGAGGTCTCCTTCTTTCCCACCGCATTAGCATCTGCTGGCACTGATCCAAGCAATGGATGCACCGGGCTTTGAAATCAGGCATAGCTTTGCAGAAGACCCCTTTCACATTCACAACTTAAAACAAATGATGTCATAATGCAAGCATGCTACTAGGCAAAAGATCAATTTCTGTGATGCACCCAATGCTTCACATATCCCAACACTTTTTGTTGCTGTCATTTCTGAATTTGTGTGTTGTGGCTGTTTGTTTATATTGCCTATGATATCTATAGCACTCGCTGTAGAATTATATATTGGAGATTGAGTGGGGTTATAAATAAGCACCTTTCTGCACCCTGCACTACACAGATATTTTGAAACTGTATCAGAGTGCTCCACTGACCAGAAATTCTAATCTTTCTCCTCTAAGTCAGTATTGCTGTACTTGTTTTTTTGTTGTTGTTTTTTGCCCAGAAAAGGGTACAAAATGAAACAAGCTGGTGAATAGTGTATTGAGTGAACAAGTACCCGATGACTATTTTGCTCTCAGCCAGAGGCAAAGTAAAGGACGAAGCTGACCTAACTGAATAAAATTCTGTTAGCACAATTCACATATTGGGTCAAAGCAGCCAAGTACCCCTGTGTATCAACCATACGGAGGTAAAGAAATGTAGCAGTTGCCATTGGTTACACCTTTTTCGCTGATATGAAAGACGACAGCGCTTCTTTGATCATGCACTAGTTTTCTTCTTCTTCTTTTCTTTATTCAATCCATTGAAAAGCAATACATGGAGAAAATCCATTTAGAGATTATACAATATACCATAACCACATGTTGTGATCTAAAGTAGACTGTGAGAGCTTTGTAATGAATATAAAGAAATTAAAATGTAAACATTTTATATTCATAGGGTTTACTGTCGGCAAGTGGAATACAGCAGAAAGACTTGTGAATTTTGGATTTCCTTTGGGGTATTTTTGCTGTGATCGATGTGAGAAAAGAAATGAGATGATTCCCTTGTTGACCAGACATACTACAGTTACAATTATGAGTTGTACTCCTACTTCACAACATACACTGTACAGTTTACTTACATGTAGATGTACAGATTTTAATTGCATACATCCTTATTCAAATAATGAATGTTTATGAGTGCAATGAACAGAATATTTCATGAGGTGAAAGATGAAGTGATCCATTCAACTCGGCTATACCTCCTTGAACGGATCAATAATTCAATCTTTCACTGAATGAAATATTCTGTCCATTGCACGAATGAAAAACAGTCATTATTTGTTTTATAACACCTAAAAATAGATCCTTGTCATTTGATGTTTTATGAATTGAGAAACAAGAGAGAATGTATGAGATCTGCATTTGAGAGAATGATGAGCACTAGAGGTTATCAGGCTGTCCATCAATATGCTTGATCGCATGCACACTGCAAACGCAAGCGTTTTTCCTACGTACATAGTGTGTGCCGGACTCTCGGCGGGCGTGCAATGGAGCAAATCACATGGATCCGAGATTACATGAAAATGGAGGGCCACAATTGCATGAATGATGATGTAATAGTAAAAAGGGACAGGTGATCAATATCAAACAACCATTCAAATGACAAGGATCTATTTAGGTGTTATGTAATATATTATATTTCTTCTCCTTCTTCTCCTGTTTCACAATACACTTCCGAATTCTCGCTATCGCCAATGACGTAAAAAACTCCTGCGCACGCTGAAGAGCTCTGTCACAGGTGCACTGTGGGATTCCTTGGTCCCTTGTTCGCTTCCGGTTGTCTCACGCGAGTCGCAGTTCCCATACGATTCAATGGAGTTCTTTATCTGCTTTTCCGTTGTTAGCCCTTTTTTTCTTGGCTATAATTCAGCTTAAAAGAGTTGAAAGTGTCTATAAGCTTTACTGATTTGCAGTCACTAGAGTCATGGTTCACTACTGCAAGGCTTCAATGTGCTGGTCACATGATGGAAAGTGAAGAAATCTTCAACAAAAAATACCTCTTTATAAAGACAGAGCGTGATGTAAGTGCATGTGCAGCCAAAACCGGGGCAAGTTTGTCCCATGAGCTATCCCATAATGCATCTAAAACGCTGCTCTGCACACGGCACCTACGTATTGGCGATACCCTTAATTACAACCTTGTAGTTGTACTAGATAGATGGTGCAATATAAATGCATAGTATTATCATTATTACTACGGCTACTACTTCTACTAATACTACTACTGCTACTACTACTACTGCTACTACTACTACTACTACTACTACTACTACTGCTGCTGCTGCTGCTGCTGCTGCTGCTGCTGCTACTACTACTACTACTACTACTACTACTACTACCGGTACTACTTCTACTACTACTCTATAAAGCATTGTTTTTTGCCACCACAGTGTAAGTGCACATATTTACTGGCAGTTCCATTTGATTTTTATATGTCTAGAGACTTTGCCATAAGAGTTTTTCCTGTTTATAATTCCTTCTGAAAATGTATCATACCTTGTGCATTAACTTCTTTAAAATGTGCTCTGTGAGAACAATGAGTGTTGTCAGCCATTGACTACGAGTGTGAATGCACAGTAATTATTTGCAAGCGTTCATGTTTAGGTTCATCTTTCATGAGTGTCCGTGCTATAATAGCAAGCTAACCATGTTTTTACTTTCTTTGCCAGCAGGTGCTGCTGTTTGTACAGTAGCAAAGTATTTGCAACCAAATTATTAAATTTAGGGCCTATTCACACACACCTGGAGAGAGAGAAAATTTTTTTTTTTTTTCAAAATTCATTTTTGCACAGCGATGCAAGAACTGATAATTCTTGTGTGTGGACACAAAACAAATTAATTTACAATCTCAAATTACTTCCTCCCCGCTCCCCCATGCAAAAATATGGTCTTTTACCTTTTCTATTTCTCATGATAATTGCCTTGTGCAATGTGTATAAACAACATGTGAAAACAGAACCAACTTTTTCTGTTTACTCTGTGATTTAACTCACCACACTAGGGGCCATATGAGTGTGCATGAGGTCCTGTTCCAATCATTGCTTAGTTCATGGATTCAAGGCTCCCTGCTTGCACCCAGGCATTCTATTTTTGTTTTTCTTTTTTTTGCGGATGTGTACACAGCAGTGAATAAAATCCATTTTTGCATCGCTGTCCAAGAATTGACCATTCTTGTGTGTGAATGGGCCGTATGTGTTATCTGATGTTCTTTGGAGGACAACATGAAAGAAGCCACCTTTTCTTTTTAACACCAACTGTAATTCACTTGACTGTTTGTGAATTGAAAATATTATGTATGCACACTGCACCATGTGAATTTAGATTGATTAGCAAGTTGTCGCCCGATTACAATAAAACTTGCAATCAGCTGGCAATACCACAAGCAATCAATTGTCTAGTCCACTTAACCAATCACAATCAAGTACCGGTATTGAAGACAGGGAGTGAATTGCTGTGTTCATTTCAAAGAGTCAATTTATTCTTATAGTATATCATGGGTTGTGACTCCTGTGATAGTCATTAATTGTCAATAATGTATGGTCTTAACTTTTTCCATGCAACGTTATTTACATTTTGTGCAGTACGGGCCCATGGTATTCAAAGGAAACCAAACCCCAAAGAGAAATGTGGATTCAGTGAAAGCAGCAACATTAGTAGAACGCATCAGTGAAAGTTTGAGGAAAATCAGACAATCGATGCAAAAGTTAAATATGAAGAGAATTCCACAAAAATTAATTTTTCATGAAAAGTACGAATTCCATCAACTTGATACTGACATATCTTAAGGGTAGTAATTATTTCCCTTGCTTTCTGAAAGCAGTTAGTCAAATGCTCTTTCATTATGCTAGAAAAGCGAAAGCATGTTGAATTTTCTTTATATTTTATTTACATTGTTGTCCACACATGACATCATAAACTCAAGTAGTCTCCTTGTCCAGTGGTTTGAACACCAAAACTTCAAAAATTCATAACTTTTGCATTGATTGTCCAATTTTCCTCAAACTTTCACTGATGTGTTCTACTAATGTTACTGCTTTCGCTCAATCCACATTTCTCTTTGGGTTTTGGTTTCCTTTAATCTCATAGTGTTTCACAAGTGCAGTGTCAACCTTCTTGATTAAAGTTAAAATGCTTATAGTTTCTCAAACATTCCTGTGGAATGTAGACAAGATGATTTTATGCTGAGAATGGTGATAAATGTTGAATGACAAGATGTGTTAGTTGCCATGGCAATGGACAGTGCATGCCTTTTTTTGAATCCCACGTTAAGCTGCAGAGAGAGACATCCTCTGTGTTCTCCGGCCTCGTGGTGCACAAAATTTGGTGTAAAACAAAAGCAAAAAAAAAACAACAACAACAACAAATGCAGTTTGCCTCACCCAATAATGCACTGCGCCTCAGGCACATGATATCACCAAACATTGCATCAACGATTTGACACACAAAAAAAAAAAAGGAGGAAAAGAAGACAGTCTGGTCTAGCATAGCATATTTTATTTATGAATCATATGTTGCCTCGTTTCATTCCCTCTGGACATGATTTTATTTTTTTTTTCTTTCCGTGGCTTCGCGTGGGTTCAACATAACTTTCATCACATCCAGGATAATATTGCAGAGGGCCTGCCCGAGGTATATCACAAAACACACAAGAGTCAAGTGTTTTCTATTCCTTATCTTCTGTTCCTCATATTGGTCTCCATCTATACATCTTTTTCATTTATTTTTCTCCTGATAGTCATACTAGATGTACTCGTTTGTTACCAATGAAATTTACCCATTTATTTATTTATATTTTTCTTTCTGTTGTAGATATACCACTTCATTTTCAGTTCATTTGAGGCAGAATCCACGAACCCATCACTCTTATAGATTAGTCACAAGTTAGTATGATTTAGCGTGCAATTGATTTCTTTACATTTATGACTTTTATTTTCAAAATATTTACCCTTTGACAACTCTAATCGTATCAGCCGTGACATTGTTAGCAGAAAATATGTATGCCACATAAGCAAAAGGTACTTGTTTTTCTCAGAGGTATTCCTGACTATACATCGGTAGATCGTAATCGGCAGTTGATTGGCGTTGGGAGGGGAGGTTAGTGGAGGTGGAAGACCAAGTAATCTGCAGGAACATTGTCTAATAGCTTTTCTCTGAGAAGCAATGTAGATGTGCAGAAGAATCAAAGACTGAAATGTGTCAGTTCCTAATTTCAAATGATGGCTTTTCAAGTCTCCGTCTTGCAAATGTGGAGTTAATCATTGTTTTTCCGCATTCAGTGACTTTTTCAAAATTGAAGCTCATAGTGCCAAGTCAAAAGAGCTTCTCAGAGTCAATATATTACATAGTGATATATCATATCCCTGTATAGGTCTGGAGTCCATGATTTAATACACAGTAATAATTTTCACCGAAATCTAATCTTGGACATCACCCCTTGTGTAACTGATTGTAATGGGAACACTAACAAATTAGGAGATGATTTATGTATTAACCAAGTGTAAAATGCACATTTCTGAAAGAGTCATAACATTCAAAACCCTCTATTTACTACACCTTCTTGCCATTCTATTCACATCTCAATGTTGTGATCTGTGAGGGTGACTGGGAATCACAATACAAATCTGATGGGGGCACTGAAATGATAATTTTATGGTGTAATGTGTTGCAACTTTGGGGAGTGCCATTATATCTGAGATCAACTTACCAGTTGTTTACAAATTGGTAGAGTTAATCACCCACACTTTATACGGTTTGGTGCTGTATTGGCTTATTTTTTTTAGGGTTTTTTTTTTCATCACAAGTTTATCTTTTATTGCCAGTGTTTCACAAGGTATTTATTTATCTTTTTTTCTTTTTTTTTTTAGCCATTTGATGTTCCTGTATATATTTATTTGCTCTGGTTGTAGAATTTTCAAGAGCATTTCAATCCCTAAATTCATAATTAGTCCCTTTAATTGGCAACATATCTTAGTGAAGATTATGGTCATTCTTTCTGTCTCATAATATTTGCCCATTTTCTTTTCCTTACTTACTTTGTGCAAATTTGATGCATCCAACCATTTCCATCACATCTTTTTCCATTGCATTAAGCATAGTGAAATTTAAAGTTGCCAATATAACAAGAACAGTTTGATAATTTCTGTTTTCTGAAATTACCCCATTGCTTGATGGAACTACTGTAAAGGATTAGAAACAAATGCAGTAGGTGCATGTTTTTCATGTAGCTACTTTCCCGAATCTTTTGATGGGCTCTCAGAATGCTTTTGGAAGATTTTCAAAATATTGAAGTATAAGGAAAAAAGTCACTTAGAAATCAATATCCTTCCCCCTTCTTTCTCTTTACCTACCCCTCCCCCTTGCTTTTATCCCCTCAGCCCCCCTCCCTTTAGCCCCTCCCCTTTCCCATACCATTACATAGCCTTGCTTTGCATTAATTAGTATTCTTTGCAGAAACATGTACAAATTCCAGGGACACTTTTTTAATTGAATAAAAGCTACTGACAACAGAAAAAAAAAACCTTCTTTATAATTCACACACGATATCTCAAGTAGGCATCTTAATTTGAATTCTTGTTCCTACATCCTGTCACTTACAATGCATTTTAGCAATTCTTAACCACTCTTTTCATTATCAGTCCAATTATCTATTCACTGGCATTTCTATTAACGATTCAAAAGGCTTTCTATTTCTCAAATTGGCTATGTGTTCATATTGGCATGAGATTTGTCATGAAAAGGTTGATTCTCTTTTTCAAGAATGATTGTAAAAAGAAAATTGATACGTTGATAATATATCTGAAAATGCTCCCTGACAAGTTTTCTGCACCAGCATCCAAGGATGCAACTTTTTTTGTTGTTGTTGATTCAGAGGAGACCTTTATGTAGACAAGTATATTGATATCAAGATTTGATATGTCTGAATGTCATTTTCATCTACTGGGATATTTTTTTTTCAAGGCTATTGACACAGAATTCATCGTGTTCTCATACAGTGTAGTCCAGGCTGTGACATTTAAATTGGTTTTAAGATATGCTCGTCATTTCCTTAACAAACTACATTCAAGCTTAAACATGGTGAATTCTTTATTCAGATACCTGTTTAACCATTTTAATGACACTGTGTGGGCTTTTGTGGTTTGTTGATCAATTCCCAAGGGAGGTAGCAAGGTGTACTGGTATTACAAATATATAGAGAAACCTTGTTATAATGAGCTTGCTTGGAATGAAGTACCACTTTGAACAAGATGATTTTGGCAATCCCGATTTTCCATTACTGTAAAACCAGAAATCTTTGTGTGCACTTCAGTTTTGCGAATTTCACGAGAGCCAAGATTCGCATAATTTAGAATGCATGCAAAAGTCTTTGTCTACACTCTACACATCGAATGCCGGGGGGCAATTCGTGAAAATTTCATACTGCAAGAAAGGCGTTCGGCTCCAATTCGCGAAAATTTCATGCCATGAAATGTTCTTGCTTTACAGTACTTTAGTTAGCTGGTCTCTCTTTAGTACGTTTACAATGAGGTGCTGGTTATAACGAGTTCAAATCGATGGCCCTGGCAATCTCATAATGACGTTTCCCTCTACAATACAAAACATATGCAACGTGGCAAGCGTTCCATCATACTGGCATTGTGTGGTATATTGTGTGAACTTCTACAGGCCCTCCGCAAATCTTGAGTTCTCCTTTGGGTTCAGCTTTCAGCTTTTCAGTTTTGCCACGCTCTGGGTTTGTGCATGTCGCCACACTAGTGTTCCTTTTCTGCATGTTTCTTAGTCTTTAGAAGTTACTCCATGCATGTTGGAAACCTTTTTTTTTTTCATGCAAGGAATTTGGTAGTGTCATTTCTACAGCATACTTTGATTTTGTTTATATGTGTATAGGTTTGTGTGTGTGAATGTGTGTGGGGGATATAGTTTTGTGTGCCTACTCCCATTTTGAATATTGTTAGGGAAATTTCAGAAATACTCCTGATTATAACACATTCTCTGTGCAGTACATTGTGCACACTTTTACTCTCTTTTTTTTTTGTTGGCAATAATCAAGTTTTTATGTCCTAATCATATCCTAAAGAAAACATGATATCATAGGGAGTGGAAAATTTGCTGGGTGTGCCTCGCATTCCCTCAATATGTAAGAAATGACTGCCAGTATTTATTATCAACACACTTTGTCTGGTAGTTGGGTTACCTGTTTCTTAAAGCCACTCTGTACCATTTGCAGATGAGAAAAAAAAAACAGCTTTAGTGCTCCAAAACAGTTTTTAAGTGAGAGTTTGGGATAGAAACAACCAATGCAAAAATGTTAATCAGTATAATCAATGTTCAAAATGTAAACAATAGTCTTATCAAAATCGTTTCTAGAATAAACCATTGACAGCTATGTTTTTTTTCATTGAGAAAATAAGTGATATTATATCCTTATGTTTGTGGCTTTATTGCAAATGTTTTATGTGGTAGGATGTTTAGTGATACAACTGAACTATACATATGCATCAAATTTGATCGCTCCCAATGGTAAACAGTGGCTTTAAGTGAGGAATTATCATGGTTATTGTGGAGGCAAGCTTCTAAAAATGATCGCCACTCTCATTTTTCTTTTCTTTTTTTTTTTTCATGTTTGTTGCATTTGCTGCTTTATAGTGGAGTATATCAGTAGCTGGAATCACTGAGGTGCCCCCGGTGGCTTTCCTACCAAACTTCATTGTCCAGAGAAAGGTCCTCAGGCCCCTGAGGCTACAGACAGGTGGAACCATCTTGGTAAGAAATCCTCATTCTTTCCCTTACCACCATCTCTCCCCTCTCTCCCTGCATCTCTCTCACTCTTTCTCCCCCAAATATATTTTTCTATCCTCTAAATTTACCTCCACATCTATCTATCTATCTATCTATCTATCTATCTATCTATCTATCTATCTATCTATCTATCTATCTATCTATTTCTCTATATACTCTCTATCATATCTCTCTCACATTTTCACTCTTTATCTTTATCTCCTTTATACATTTTTTTCCTCTCACTCTATATGTCCCCATACCTCCTCTCTCTCTCTCTCTCTCCCTATATCTCTCACGTTTTCCCCCTAGCATATCTATCCTCTCACTTTACCTCTACATCTATCTATCTCTCTCCTTCTCTATACTCCTCTGTTATATTTCTCTCACATTTTCACCCTTTCTCTCCTTTATACATCTTTCCTTCCACTCATTCTATATATCCCCATATCTCCCTCTCTTGCTCCCTCTCTCCCTCTCTCCTCTCTCTCTCCATCTCTCTCTCTCTCTCTCTCTCTCTCTGTCTATTTGTAGTTCTCTCCCTCTCTTACTTTCTCACTCTCTCCTTTTCACTCTCTTTACTGTGAAACCTGTGAAACCAGAAATTTTCGTGATTTGGAACCGACAGTATTTCACCGGCTGAGAACCAGAAAGGCTTTTAATATCGTAATTTTGGGGTATTGAGTTATTGGTATCATGTTGTAGAGCTTGATCTGCTCTATATTATGGTGTCAATTTCAGATTATTTTCATTTTCAGTTAATGTTACAAATCAAAACCACATGGACGCTATTTTACATGTATTTGGAACAATGCTTATAAAGTTACCCACTTTGATTATATAAGCTCTTTATTTTGAATGAAAATCAATTGTTTCGTTTTTATTCGTGCTCAAATCTCAGAACACGGGTTGAGAAAATTTCTGATTTTACAATATCTGTCAATTATCTTTAGATTTAGAGGGCAAGTTGCCCTAAGCACACATGTATGGATTGAGTAAATGCAGAAAAACTTGTGAAATGCATTGATCAGTGAAAATTTTGAGGAAAATCAGACGGTCCCTTCCGTGAAGTTATGAATTTTTAAAGTTTCGGTTATTTCTGTGTACTGTCTTTTAGAGACAGGGACTGATAGGAAATTTGTGATATCACTGTAGGAGGGCAATATGAACAAAATACAGGGTAATTTCACAGGAAGTTAAATTTTCTATGATATCAAAAGAGCCCCTGTGAAATACCTCTGGCGATGCTTGGCAAAGGAAGATGGCAGCCCATGACCTACTACCTCCAGGAATGGCTTTGACTACTAAACATAACAGTGTCAGAATTTCGGAGCTTTGGTATTTGTTCCGAGTTTGTCATGTCACTGCTGGCAACCAGGGATAGCCTGGTGGTAGTGTCGCTGCCGGAAAAGCAGTAGATGACAGGTTTGAGTCCCATGTCTCCTTTTTTCGACATGTTTTCCGACGTGTTTATTAAATTACAGAGCAGCAGTTGCGGTCTCACAAATTTCATTTGTAGAGGGAGACAAATTTAAGAAAATTCACACCTCAGGCAGGAATCTTGTTGGTTCCATGCAATATCGATGCAAATTTCAGAAACTCGTAGGTACATGTAAATGGCTTCATGACCATTCTAGGCAGCCAAGCTGGCCATGGAGCGGGGCTGGGCCATCAACATCGGGGGCGGGTTCCACCACTGCTCCAGCAAGCGGGGCGGGGGCTTCTGCGCCTACGCCGACATCACCCTGGCCCTGCGCTTCCTCTTCACCCTGGGCCTCGTCCACAAGGCCATGATCCTTGACCTCGATGCCCACCAGGGCAACGGCCACGAGCGTGACTTCATGCAGCAGCGGGACTCTGTCTACATCCTGGACGTGTACAACAGGCACATATATCCCCGGGATGGCTACGCAAAACGTGAGTTTTCGTGCGAGATGGCATCTTCAAAAGGTGAAACGTAGTTCTCAGAAGGGCTCCAAATTCATCTTCCACCATTTGGAAATTTGCTTGCAGTAAATCAAAGGGGTCTACAAAGAAACTTGTCTGGCTGACACGATTTATCAGGATGATAAGTGTTTTGGCGTATTTCAAGGTCAAAAATATGAAATGATTTTGATTGGAGTACATGAATGTTATTCCTGAAGCGCCATCTCTGTTCAGTAATGGATAGGTAGAATGTTACGAGATGATCGATCGTGCCCTAGCAGTAGTTTTTCCAAGCAAGCTGCCTTAGACTCACTCTTGTGTGGAATGTTGATGGATACTGCTATGACCAGATTTGTAATCGATTATGAAACATTGCGTAGCAGCCATGATCTGTTCCGTGTGTCAACTTTGTAGAAAAGCACTGTGATGTGAAGGATGCAAGCATTTTCTTGATTATCACACGGATTTTGGTTGTCGTGGCATTGCGATCACAGAGAAAAATCATTAATATTTGGCACAGAGAAAACATAAATGTCTCTTCACCATACAGCGAGAGGGCCTTGACAAAAGGCTAATGAGCTGTGTGAGTAGAATATTTGGCAATGGACTCCCTCTATCAAAATGCGAGCTAGATACAGAATTTGCAATGCAATGTGTCCTCATGTAATACGGACTTGAGATGGCAAAACATTGTATATGAAAATTGACTTCGTCACATATTTCAGTTTGTTTTAGTGTAATCTCACTCTGAAACAAATCTTGAAATCAGAAGGCAGTCCATGACTGAGATATGACACCCCCTCCCAGTAGGAACTGTTATAATTTTGTTGGCAAAACAACGTAAGTGGCGATACACTTGCCCTTCTCGTCACGTGTCGTACATGAACTTGGCAAAACAACGTATCTACAGGATCTGCGTGAAATACGTTGTTTTACCAGTAATTACACGTAATAGGCTGTGCGCCGTGCACAGACTGCAGAACTGCATGTAGATACACTGTTTTGCCATCTCATGGCAAAACAGTGTATCATAAAAACACACACTGACCATGTGCTATGCTTTACACATGTACATTCAAGTGACAGTTACATAGAAATGAGATATTGTCAATATGATGTGCTCTCTGTTAATTGATGAAATCATCTGAAAGGAATCTCCAGAATTCTATGTTACACACGTGTTGTTCAGCATGTATTCTGCACCACTGGCCAGTTGCCTCTTTTGGCTTGCTCTCTTTCTTTACCGATGAGTACAGACTTTCTAACACCAGCTATCCATGATGAGTCAATAGGCACGGTCAGACTTGCAAAAGATCGAAAAGTTTAAGATCGCGAATTTTGGACCATTGGTACGCACGCAAGAAAGAGGGCGCCGTCCGACGGCTAGTGATTATGACGTAACAATGCACATCTGTACATGACAATGGCCTCGCACTTCGGAGACACCACCCGCAAACAAATCGAGAAGTTTCGCGGGAAGTTTTCGGT
Organism: Diadema setosum; assembly: GCF_964275005.1. Taxonomy (NCBI): domain Eukaryota; kingdom Metazoa; phylum Echinodermata; class Echinoidea; order Diadematoida; family Diadematidae; genus Diadema; species Diadema setosum. The sequence continues at coordinate 10,007,986 of NC_092686.1, forward strand.
CACACCGGCAAAACTTCGAGATCTTAAAGATCGCGATCTTAAACTTCTCGATCTTTTGCCAGTCTGACCGCGCCTAGTGGGTTTAATGTTGACATATTTTATCCAAACCATCATAGTGATGATTATTCCAAAGCAAATGTTAAACGGATGGTATAGTTTTGGTTGAGATGGGGATTCAAATTTCAACTTTTTGTAAAATGATTAGATTTTTGCCAGATGATTATAAAACACATAAAGAATGAAAGAGCATACAATTCTAAGAGGAATTCAAAGTTTATTTGATGAAAATTGGTTTTGAAATGTCTGGGATAGCCACAAAGGAAAACAAAGTGGTTTTAATAAAAGGTGGGTTCTGCATTTTTATTAGGACCTCTTTGTTTGTTGAAATGTCAACCATTTCAAAACCAATTTTCATCAAATAAATTTTGATGGTCTTTACAGTGCAAGCTATGTCAGGAATTGTTTGGCTTTACTATCATAAATTGCCTGATTCTACTTGCGGGATTTTATGTAGCAATATAAAATATGTGTTTGTTCTGTGCACAGGTGGCATCAGCAGAAAAGTAGAAGTGAATTATTTCATCGCAGATGAAGAGTACATGACTTTAGTGGCAAGGTGAGTAGACTTCTCATCATTCAAAATGCAGATGTTAAATGGGCATTTGCCCCAAACATATTTGGATTCGTTGAATACAAAGATATAAGTAGAACACATAACGGTAAGTGAAATGTGAGGAAAATTTAACAATGTGTTAAAACCTAAAACCTTAAAGCTTTCAAGTTTTGATGAAATGCAATATAGCAGTATTGCAAAATGAAAAATATTATGTGTCAAAATTAGTGCAGGCAACAAGAAAGCAAAACAGCTGGTCCGTCAAAGAATCAAACAAAATAGATTGCAAAAAGACAAACAGGGAAATTACAACATAGGGCATCGATTGTGAACAAGTCTTGCTTGGAATTCAATGCAGCTACATAAGGCAAGAATGTAGCTTGAAATTGCAAAATTCATTGCTTGGTTATGAATAATAGCAGAATACATGCAAGGCACAATGATTAGATCTAATCAAATTTGCAGTAGGTTCATAGAGATTGTGAAGACTATGTGCTGATGGCATATCAAACCAATGTAACATCTATGAAATGATGAATTCTTATCCCACTTATCAAACTGTACTCCCAACATTTTAACACTTCCAGAATCTTATCATTTATGCAAAAGTATCAAAAATGTATAAGAATACATCAGAGAGCAGCAGTATAGATTTTTGAGAGACCGTGGGGATGGGATTTAAGCCGAAGCATACATTGCCTTCATTAACAGCCAAAGCACTCCCATATGACAAGGTGCTATTAGATGCTGGGGAACGCACTTCACAAGTGCCAAGTGCGCAGGCTAGTGGAATATTTCAGGGGTTAATCACCGAAACGTGGTGGGAATCGAAGATGAGCCATTTGGGGACTCCGATTTGTTCATGCACTCACAGGCAAAAATACCTCGACAATTGACATTCACTTGTCAAACACAACAACTTGAGGATCGACGAACAAGAATACACACACACACACACGCACACGCACACACACACACTCTCATGCTCATACACAAATGCTCTCAAATGCTTGCACACACACACACACACTCATGCATGTGACACACAGATTTGTCTGTGTTGTTCATGTAATGTGCTGAGCTCATGAGTCCACACACATGCACACACATACACACACATACAGACACCAGCATTTATATGAATCATGTCTATATGAATATGTCCGCAGATCTTTAAACACACATGCTGACATACATAAAGAGGTTCGGATGGTACCAGCAGAGGAATTTGCAAGCTTTAGTGGGGCCTAGCAGCATGACAAGCAAAACGTCTGTCATTAAAGGGAAGGATTAGAAGCAGAGAGGGGAAAAATTACTTTGGTCTATATAAAAATGGATGAATACTCGGTAGTAATGGAGCAATAGATCCCCAGTCATGACTGTGCATCTGCAAATGGCCGGAGTAAAAAAAAAAAAAAGGGCTGTCGGCATTATTTTCATCAGGTATGCTCAAAGTAAGCCCTCAGTGCAGCATAGATGAGAATTGTCACGGGATTTGGGTTACCTCAGACCGTTTTTTTTTTTTCCGTCTCCTCTGTGAAGTGAGAGTGTGTAAATACTGTCAGAGCATCTCGGCAAGATTCATGGATGCAAATCCTCATGGGGCCCATTGGCTGACAAGCTGCTCCATCTGTCTCTCTCTCTCTGCCTGTTTGTCAATCTGTCCGTCTGTCTCTTCATCTGTCTACCCATCTATTTTTCTTTTTATATGTCTGCCTATATATCTATCCATCTATCTATTTATCTCTGTCTATCTATCTGCCTATCTATCTATCTATCTATCTATCTATCCATCTATCTATCCATCTTTCTGTCTATTCATCAATCTATCCATCTGTCTATCCATCTATCTTTCTATCTATCTATCTATCTATCTATCTATGTCTTTATTTATATCTATATTTATTAGCTATATATCTATCTCTCATTCTGGACCAGGTTCTGCCCATTTCTATTATGTCACCTTCTTTGTTTTCTCTCATCTCTCTCACACACACACCTTCTTAATCTCTCTTGTTATTTACTCTTTATTCTCTTTATGTTTTGGCATCACTGGCTTTCTCTTTCTATCTTTATCTATCTATCTATCTATCTATCTATCTATCTATCTCTCCATCTATCTATCTTTCCATCTCTGTATCTTTCTGTTCATCTATCTATCAGTCCATCCTTTCACCCATCCATCTATCTATCTCTCTATCTATCTATCTATCTACCTATCTACCTGTCTATCTATCTATCTATATATCTATCTATCTATCTATCTATCTATCTATCTATCTATCTATCTATCTATCTATCTATCTCATTCATAAGTCGTGGCTGTCTGCAGTTTGTTGCAATAGCCTAGAACAAGAGTGTGATGTGCCAGGCAGGGAAAATTCATATGGGACAGCAAATCATGGATGATATATTAAACACCCCATTATGTTGATAGAAAGAAAATCTCATTGACCACATTCAATCTTATGCATGTTCTCCTATATAGTGTGTGTTCATTGTGTTTCATGTTTGATGTCAGATGCAATGAATTCATACACCATTTTTTAATATTTTTGCAAGTATGTATTTCAGTCACTTATTGAAGCAAATTAAATTATATGGCTTTGTTTAGCCTTGGAAGTGTGCCAGGAAGAAAATATTTTGCAATGAACACAGAACACTTTGAAAATATTTTAATGTAGCTTTTGGATAAGTATTCAGTGTATCTAACATGGTAGGAAGCAAATTTAATTTTGATACTCACCTTCATATTGCCAAATTGTCATTCTAAAGGGAGATGTAAAGAGTTATATATATATATATATATATATATATATATATATATATATATATATATATATTTATTTATTTATATATATATATATATCACTTGATGAGATCACTTCCCTAAACACTATACCTATGTTGTGCTTTATCATTATGTTGAATGCAAGTTTGTTTCATGTGTTTGACATACATTGTAACATATGATGTGAGCATTGTAAGCTTTGAACTATGTCGCAATTCTGTAAACTATCAAATCAGTTGAATTAATAATGGAATGTTGCTAAGATTTATTCATTGTAACAGGAAGCAAGTATTGGCAGACTGGTGGAGAATATTAATTGCTTCTACTTCTATAGAATTGAATTAATTTATCAAACTGGAAATGCGTTCTGTTTTCTTCCCTAATGCAGTAACCTAGAAGCTGCACTGAATGAATTTGTACCAGACATCCTGATATACAATGCAGGAACAGATTCCCTGGAAGGTGACCCATTGGGGGCGCTCTCCATTTCAGCACAGGTAAGTTCAAAAGACAAGAAGAAGAAAAAAAAAACCCCAGGCATACACATTGTACAATAAGCACTATGAGAAGCCACAGGGTCAAATTCTTTTCTTGTGTTTCAGAGAAGTAATTCAAACGAGATATGAAACTCGTCAGACTGACGAGTTAGGTGATACGCTTGGGGTTATCAGATGTCGGTCATCTGTGATCGACAAAGAAAAGAATGTGATATAGACACCTTGAAGTTATAATTGAGTTTGCATGCAAAACCGTTTCCCTAACCTCTCGGCCACGGGACATCCACGGAAATGGTAAGGCAAAAAAGAAATGTATAGATATTACAGGGAGAAAAGTCAATGCCCACTCAACCAACGTGGCCGCGTGAACATGTATTGCATTGCTAGACGGAAATGCGGCCTTGTAACTACTGATGTCGCTATGCCATTTCTGGCAACTTGGGAAAAATACGTGCCGTAAACATAAAACCTATAATCGGCTGGTTTTGATACCTTGCCTTTAATCACAATTTTCAGTGTGATGACGTCATCAAAGTACAAAACAATGATGTGGTCTTGAAAGACAATTGTTCAAAGTACAACACCTTCGTCGTCGTCATTACATATTATGATCAGTTTGACAAAGTCAGCCTGCAAAATTTTGCAGCAGTCGAAGCAATATGGTCTCCAACACAAAAAAGAGGGATATGGTGTGTGTGTGTGTCTGTGTGTGTGTATAGGTGCGTTTATATACGAATGTGATTTCTACATGGACGATATATGTAATACAAAATTGAAGAAAAAAAAAGTAAAATAGCTAAGTAATTTGTTTCGTGATCTTGTGGGGTTCGAACCCGCACGTGTGCAACCTCACGTCTCTGAGACGTCGCCTTTAACCACTCGGCCATACGTCTCGACAAGGAAAAAAAGAGGAACGTAAACTTATGTATGTGAAAGATGAATCAGGAATCGTTTTGTCCACATTCCATTCTCATTTTCAGTTTTAAACTGCAAAATTGTCAAACTAATAAGGAGATTTCAAAGAATAACATGCATGATTACTGCAGCTTATTGTCTCAGTTACCACACACTTAAGTTACAGAGGAAATGGAGCAAAATCATCTGAGATAAAGGTGCTTAAACGTTGTCAAGTTAATGCACATAAAAAAAAAAATCACCTCCCATAGAGATAACACGTAAACTTGTCTGATTTTGAGTCTTTACCTTTAATAACAATTTGAAGTATGATGGTAAGTCTTCTTGAACCAAGAGTGTGGAACGCAAGCTTCTACGTGAAAGATGAATCATGACGATCACCCGTGACCGACACATCTTCAAAGGGATCAGTATAGAAGTGGAAGCCCTCGTGCCAAGCATATTGTCTCAGCAATTCCAAAGCAATGATACCCTTACATTTATGCATACCATAATTTCCCTCTGAAATCAATGGTAGGTATATTCATGTACAATTGCTTGCCTTGTCCATAAACTTTGCTTTACAAACTTTCAGTGAAACGTGTCATAACATAATTCTGTAACTCCATTAGCAGGGATTGACTTCATAAAGAAAGATATATCAAATTGAACGCTTAGCGCGTATAACTAAGGGGGATTTTAGCCTGATGCTCTGTTCTTCACTGCTCAGATACCAACAACACTCATTACCTACGGCTACGTATAGAGAAACAGCCATGACGAAAATAAGTTATTCCTTTTCTTTGGCAGATAGACACACAACCCCTTTAAACCACACTATAATTGACATGGAGGGACATGAAAAAGTTCATTACTACTACTGAACAGTGATGCCTTCTACTCATGTGGCACAAGATACCTCTATAGCAACATAAAACCTGTCTACAACTCCGTTATTGCGTCAAACAATAACATCCTGGAATTTCAAAGAGATGAGCGAGACGCCATACACCTGGCCTAGAGTTAATTCATTCAGTTGCCATTCCTGCTCCAGTTGAGTTATGCAAATTATTTTCCGACCTGTCTTGTGACAATATAACAGGAACAAACGTAGAGAAAAGGAAAGGGAAAAGGAAAGGTGGCAAGCGGGGCACTGTACCAAGGGCAATTTAAACAATACGTATGATAAATGAAGCAAATCCAACCTAGAGCCTCCGACAAAAAAAAAGAGGAACTTGAGCGACTGTGTGTCGTGGGGTAGTATAATTGATAAGATAATACGATAAATGACATCGATCGGAATAAAGCTGAACTGCCAAAAGAAACACAAAGAAAGAGAGAGAAAAAAATGATAGCGTCCTGCGGGTCTCGAACATCTCGTCCTAAGGTAGTGCATAATGACCATGCAGCGCGCTAAGTGACTATAAAGCCACACGGCTGTACCGAAGATTGGATGTGAAATTTATCTTTAATCTTTTATATATATATATATATATATATATATATATATATATATATATATATATATTTATCTTAAATATTTATACCATATACAACATGAAAAAGTTCATTACTACTACTAAACAGTGATGCTTTCCATTCATGTGGCACAAGATACCTCTATAACAACATATAACCTGTCTACAACTTCGTTATTGGGTCAAACAATAACAACCTGAAATTTCAAAGAGATGAGCGAGACGCCATACACCTGGACTAGAGTTAATCAATTCAGCTCCCATTCCTGCAAGTTATTTAAACATACATGTTCCTACCTATCCTGTTACAGTATAACAATAACCAATGAAGAGAAAAGGAAAGAGCAAACGAAAGGTGGCAAGCGGGACACTGTAACAAGGGGCAATTTACAACATTAAGTGTGACAAAATTAATGAAGCAAACCCAATCTCCAAACTCCAATACAAAACAAGGGAAATAGAGCAGCCGTGTTCACGGGTTACGTACACTTGATAAAGTAATACGATAAATGACATCGGAGTAAAGCTGAACTGCCGAAAAAAAAAGAGAAAAAAAAAGAAAGAACGGATAAAAGTCCTGCGGGAGTCGAACCTCTCGCCTTCCGGTATGGCGTTATGAACAACCAGCGCGCTAACCGATTATGCCACATGGCTGTCCTGAAGATCGAGTGCGAAACTTAAATCTAAATACTATCGTGACAGTGTTGACTTGTGATGGCGCTATTCAACTTCCCACAAGTGGCAGCGTGGATTCGATCAATATACAGTTGCAAAGAAAAATTGGGAATCGTTCCGTACAGATTGCATTCTCATTTTCAGTTTTAAATTGCAAAATTGTCAACCTGATGAGGAGATTTGAAAACATAAAATGCATGATTACTAAAGCTTGTTGTCTCAGCTACAACATATTTATGTTTCAGAGGAAATGGAGTAAAATCAGATGAGGTAAAGGTGCTTAAACGTTGTCAAGTCAATGCATGGTTTAAAAAAAAATCACCTCCCATAGACATAACACGTAAACTTGTCTGATTTTGAGTCTTTACCTTTAATCACAATTTCTAGTATGATGACGTCATCATATTTCAAAACCATCACATGGCCTTGAAAGGCAAATGTTCAAAGTGCAACATATCTGAATTTGGGGTAATATTGAGCTTAAACAACAGAGATACGAGCAAATGAATGTCAGAAACAGTACCTCAAAAAAATCAATTCCACTTTTTTGATTTAAAATGACGATATGATGACGTCATCGCGTATTCCTGGCAATACTGATACTTGGAATGTTACTTACAATTCATATACTTTTGTAATATGCAATAGAAATATAGGGTCAACGGACGATTTAAAGAGCTATGGCGAAATAAACAAAGACATGTTTTTTCACTATATTTGCAGAAAGACGCGCACGCGGAATTTCAACTTTGACGCCAGTGCATTCCTTTGTTATAGGTCGTAATCGATCGGAAATCAATGGATATTATTACTCAAAGTATCAGGAATCCAAATCAGTCAAAAAAATTGCATTTTCATATTGCTTACGGGCTCTGCGCGCGAAATTGCGCGGACGGACGCGCACGCGAGAAAATGTTTGAAACGCTTAAAATTGTCTGAAACTTCGAGATTTCCCATTGGGAAGTCGTTTTGAGCCTTTTAAAATTTTGACGCGCGCTTACGCGCGCGTAATGATGACCTGTGTAACTAGCGTTAAAAAGTAAGATAGAGCGTGACCTGAACTTCATGTCCACCGAAAATGATACAGAAATGACATCTAGTTATGAAGTTATGATCGATCATGTGACAAGGTCCGAAAATCACAAAATGGCGCCTAGATGACGTCATAGATATGTAACTGTCATGAAAACCTTATTGTGGCTAGATTTTGTCATGAGACATGTTGACTGAAAATGTCATGTTATTTCGTAATGTCATTCTTGAGATATTGACGACACAAAATTGTCCAGAAAGAAAGAAGAATAAAAAAAAATAAAGAGAGATTTTGACAATCACAATAGGTGATACGCTGATAGCGTATCACCTAACAAGAAACAGTGAACAAACAATGCAATGAATATCTTTCTTGAATAAACGTCCTAACATTTGATAGTACCAATTCTTTGCCAATTTGATGATTTAGTGATGTATTATTTTAATGTCTAACTCTAGATTTTCAATCAACTATTGTATATTGTCAATATTTATATATTTGTTTAAGAAATAAAAAAAAAAATGTTGGATCTTTATTCAGGTGTTTTTGCTTATAAAAAAAAGAAATAGAATAAAAACAAAATGAAACATAAGCATCAGATATACATCAAGAGAGTCAGAAAAAATACCAAAACATAGAATTTCTTTAGTCCCATACTATCTGGATTTCCTGCAACCACCCTTTGTGAAATTCACACAACCACCTGTGGTTTTCTTTGCATATTTGTGTGTGTGTCTGAGTGTGTTCAGCATGGGGTGTTGGAGTGTGAAAATGAGCATGTATCTTTGCTTGCCTGGCTGATGTAATTCCTGTATCATCCTGCTCTGTAAGTCAATCTCCATGAGTACATGTTCAATTTGTCTGATGAACTCAGGCAAGGTGGTGTGAAATTTGCTTCAGTTTGTTTCCTTCATTGAGTAGAGACTGGCATTACCAGAAACCTCCAGATGCTATGGGGTGTAAGATGACCAGTCTCCTTTTTTTGTGGGGGGGGGGGGGATGGGGAAGGGTGAGGGGTTGGATTAAAGAGAAACTGACAACTGTTAAGCTGAAGGCTCAGTGTGCTATTGGGATTATACATCATCTGGCATCCGGCAAGTGTTGCGTGTCATCTAACATCCATCATGTGCAAACTTTTTACATTTTCAGCTTATTCTTACAAACCCCATGTTGGATTTTCATCAAATTGGGCAGGTAGCATCCCTAGGGGGATAGAATCTCACTTTTTTTTTTTTTAACGAGCACCAAAACCCCCAAATTAAGGAATCTTTAAAAGTTGCCTTCTCTACTACCAGAAGTGATAAAGCTAAGTTAGTGCTATGAGTAAGTAGGCCTACATTGGTTAATGACATTTTATCCAGGGATGCCCCAGTTGGGGCAGAATGAGGGGGGGGGGGGGGGGGGACCAAAGTGGAGGCCAGATTTCACATTTTCATCTTCTTCATGAAAACACATTGTCAAATTTGTTACCTAACCTGGCAGGTATTATAACCCTGTCCCCCAGGAGGCACCCCAAAGCCCTCAAAGTTTGCTATGTTGTAAGTAATAGTCTGCAACAATACATGGAAAGTGAACCTGCGATGCTCAGGTGGCCGCAAGACCCACTGGGTCTCTGACTTTATTTGATTCTGATTTTTACAGGGTATCATGAAGAGAGACATGATGGTGTTCGAGTTTGCTCGGGACCGGAAGAAGCCGATCCCGATCCTGATGGTGACGTCCGGCGGCTACCAGCGCAACAACGCCGAGATCATCGCCGCCTCCATCAGGAACCTGTGGAGGAGAAAGCTGGTCACGTGTCCAGAAGCGGAAGAATTCCAAGGTGAGTTAGAGCAGCAGTTTGTGTGATCCAATCGCCATCAAAACCTCCAGGATTTTGGGCTTTCATTGAAAGGCTTTCATTTAAAGGGGAGTTCAGTGAAAAATTTGATCGAAATTGGATTACAAGTGAGTAAGTTACAAAATTTAAAGATTCATAAATGTTTACACAGTAGATCTTGAACAGATGATATGAATATTTGAATGAGTGAGCTGATGATGTCATCACCGTACAATTTGTCATTAATTATGTACAACAAAAAAAAAGACAAAATTCCAATCTTCTGCTAAAGAGGTGTAAAGCATACTGTTATTCCTGGCAGAATAATTTCAAAATAATGATCAGTTAGATGATGACATGACATTTACTCTTGCAACAGTTGCTCTGGTCTTATTTTCTCTAATGACCTAGGGTCAAGATTGTGATAGGATTTTAGGGGTTTTTCTATGTGAGGATTAGGATTAGGGTTAGGGTTATGTTTGTGGGTAGAATTTATGTTTGGTTTAGCTAGCGTTCAGATATTACATAGGAGCAATTCTCGCAGGAGCAAATGTCATGGAACCCAGTTACATACAATAAGATTTGAGACTGGGGCATAATTGCATTTGAACAAAAAAATATAACACCAAACCACTGGAATGCAATTTGTAGGACTTTAAGGCCTACAGACGCTCATAGCATGTGGCATAGACATGTACAAACATGTCAATGGTAGTAATGAAAATAAGTACGTTTATCGTTGTCGTTGCAGCCAAAATGGCACCCGTGTCCACAACACCTTCCAGCCAGCAACCCTCAACGAGTCAAGCAGGAGCAACGACGCCCTCAACGACGGAAGAGACCAATGCGAATGAGACCAGCCAGGGGAGGGGTTTCTTCAGCTCGTTACGATCTTTATGCAAATGATGTCACCTTTCGGCGTGCAGTAGTTACACATGATATATCAGTACTGTGGAGATTGTATAATCGCTTTATATTCATGTTATTTCGTTCACAGAAGAAAGAAAAACGTACTTATAGTGGTCAGCAGATAGTAGGCATGTAGCAGCTTTTTACTTGTATGTATGATATACACAGATATAAGTATCTGAGGTAGATATTCTGTAACGAATCACATTTTATAATGCTTTATTGTGTGAAGCAACACCAGGGGACCAAATTTTGTGGGACTCATGGACATGAAAAATTTGTGTGATCATTGTGATTGTTAGCAGCAGGGTTCCATGTCTTAAAATTGACAGTTAGGCAGGTAACCAACAGCAAGCAAACCAGTTGCCAGCACTTTTCAGGCAAAACTAATATCTTGAGTGATTTCCACACTAGATCTGCTTGACTGCTGCATTTTTATGTTACAGGACCCTGGTTGTTCAGCATGTGTTTGGTTGTCAGACAGGTTGGCAGTCAAATTGTTGTGTTGGGTACTTTGCCTAGCTTGCCGTGTGTGCTTCGATAAATGTGGAGGAATAAGAAATGTACTTGGGGCAGTGAATCGTGTGTAACAATGCTCAGATGAAGGGCATTCTTTTATGCAAGGTTATTATTCACATGCAGTGTATGTTGTTTGCAGTGTGAAGAATTTGCTTTGTGCAAAGGTACCATTCATTCATGCTGCTATTATTGTGAAAACAAATATTACTGTTCTATACGCGTACCCTTTTGAGTGGAACTTTTGAAAAACAAAACACATACGCAAAGCATCCTCTTTTTGTAGAACTGTTTGACTTTTTCTTATTGAATGATTTTACAACAGTCCTTTTGTCGATGCAGTTTGGCTTAATTAAGGCATTTTGGATTTGTTCGTCTCACTGACTGAAAATACAGGTGGGACTAAGGGATCCAAATGGCCTCTGATGTTGGCCCAAATCACATTTGTTATAGCAAGACTCTCTTGTGACAAGTGACTTTGCCTCCATTGTTCCAGTTACGAAACTTGGGTCAAAGATGCACTTTGAGAGATCTTCCCATCATAAAGTACCAAAGTGTGATGTCATGGCCATTCATCGTCATGGAAACTGGTTCTAAACAACCTCAACTGGCACAAGCATTTATGCTAGCACCTGGTTCCAGCCCAAGCTGTGACAAAAGACTGTGACATCATCACTTTGATACTCTATAGTGCAGTCATGTGCTGAGGGCAAAGGTTATTTCAGGTCGCACGTTTAAGCTGACCTCCAGGCTCTCCTTTGACTGATAACTTGTAATTGTGGATTCAAATGTGACAAAATGTGGATCAGAGACAAACTTTGGGATCTCCATGTTATGGTGCTGGCCAAAGCCACTTACAAAGGGCAAAGATTGGTTTGATGTCATATAGTAGAATTTACTCGTAAGATAATCTCATCTTTATCCTGTTCACAACTCTTCTTTGCAGTAACCAATTGCAATCAAACTGGGATAGTATGTGTAATGTGTTTTTAAAACAAAATCATTACAGAACAAGTTCACCTCTGTTTATGTTTCTGTCCATGTCCCTAGCTTGATGTCTGTCAACTTTGGGGCGCTTTAATGCCCATTTATTGTTTTGCATATAACTCTTCTTTGCTATTTATCATTTACCACCAAACCCACTTCATGAGAGCATTGCATGAACTTGCATGTTAAGGATGTGCAAGTGAGTTTTCATGCTTAGCTAGATAGGATGAATGTCACATGTTTTTGATTTCATGGAATCAAAATATAAGATAGTTTTACCTATGTAACAAGCAAAAAGTTATCTTTTTTTTTTTTTCATTGTCATGCAACTTTCACATGGCATGAAGTGCGGAAAATTTTCCACATCGCAAAAATGTCCATTTTTACAGTATGATACTGGTAAAGGACACATGACAATGTCAAAGGTTATGTGAGGTCAATGATATTTTGCGCTTGAAACTCACTCAGTTATGTTTCTTGTCTTCAGCAGTACAATTTACTAATGAGCCCTTTTCACACCTGTTTACATACATTGCTGTAAATTTTGGTTTCATTCATCCATTTTACATTCAAGTGTGCATTCCACATTGTCCCAAGTGGGCAAGACACAATCTAGCAATTGTTTTGTTTTGTTTGGTCATGTGATTCTGAAGTAACATAGAGTGACCTGGAATGTCAAAATAATCCCATGTTAAGAACAATGTACAGTCTGAAGTATTGTAGTGTTAAAAAACAAAAAACAAAAAGAAACCTCACAATAAGATGCTGCCACAAGATTCTACCTGAACTTTTCACACTTTGTCGATGATGTGTATGTCATTCTTGTAATTGTTTTTTTTTTTTCTGTGATTGGGGGATGAATTCTTCGTCCATATTGTAGGAGGGTACCTGTGGAAATAAAGCATGTATCAATTGCATCAGTGCCAAGGTGCAAATGTAGCTCCCATACCGCACTGTATTAAATGTCAATGTAGTGAACTTGTACTAAGTCAGCGTATGTAACGATAAAACATGTATTTTTACCAAGTGCAATGCATTTTTCATTCTTCTTTAGCCTTTAGCTGTAAAAGAGTGCTGTTTTTCCTTGTGCAATGTCAGCTTCACCAAATTTTTAGGTATCATATCACATTTTTAACTCCTTTTGGAATGACATGTCTATAAGTATTCTTTTACAGAGGTTATAAGTCCTTAAAGGGGGCACCACCTTGGTATAAATGCACTCAAGTCGCACCATGGCAAATTTAGGTTACAAACTGGTCCTGCAAAAACACAACTCTTTGTATTAATCTGAAAATGTCAGAAAAGAATTCAGAATCTTTTTTTTTTCTTTTCCTTTCTGCATTTTAATGAAGCATTCAATCATTTAATGCTGTAATATTATTAGCACTCTAGGAGTCAGATTTGTTATGCTTAGGAGGATGATGATGGTGATAAAATGTTCATCTGGTTTGACATCTTCATGCAGTGTTGACATTCTTGTGTGTTAATTTATATTTCATTAAACCGGTTGCTTTTTACATTTTTATTTATCGTAATAAGACACATTCTTGAGAGTAAAAGGTCATACATGGAAATTTTGGCAGTAGATGACCGTCCACCAAGCAAATTTAGAGCAACTACCATTGAGTTCAATTGAATTTCTCAATCAGTTTCTGTGTACAGTGTAGCCAATTATATTTCTGCCACATTGTTGCAGATTCACGTTCAACATTATTGTGAATTCAGGGGACTGAGTTTATGTGCAGAGTGTTTGTAATAATAAGGTAGATTGATGGCAACCTCATGCATTTCTTTGTTCTCAAGGACTTTGTATGTGAGTAAGGATTTTCTGTTTTTGTTTTTGTTTTTGTTTGGACAATCTTCTAAATATCTTTGTTCACAACCTCAAGGAGGACTGACCAATTCAGTTCTGGACCTCTTGAGAAGTAAAGAATTATATTTTTAAAGTTGGAATACGGCTTCCCATATTATGTTATGATATTCATACAGAAAGCACTTCTTTATTCTAATGGATTATAGTATTATTGAATGGCTAATTAGCAGGGGTGGTATTCTGAGGTCGTAATTAAGTCTGTAATTAACTTCGTGATTAAGTCGTGAAGTTAATAGGCCCTTAATCATGGGCAAAATCGGTATTCTGAGGACGTAATTAAGGTATGATTAAGTCCCCTGTAATTATCTTAGGTCCCTCCCATCTAATTGTTATTCCATCCAATCAGACGCGTTGTTAGAAGCCAAAATGATGACTATACGCGCAAATATGCCCTCAATGCGCGCTCCTCCACGCCCCCTGTAATTACAACCCAAGAGCTCCGTGCGCACACTCCGGTATTTGATTACAACCCCTCTACGCACGCGAAGATCTCAACCTCTTTGCTCACATAAAATGACAAAATTCCTCGAAGATCGGCTTTATTTCTTTTTTTTTTCTATGAATTCTATGGATACCATGATAACAAGATTCAACCGCTCCTCGGTTACCGAAGACGGTAAGCATCGTTGTGGCAGAGAAAACGCGACGTAATGCTTGATATCGGAGTAGTTAATGACACTCTTTGGTATCATTAAGTTTTTCATTAACTTTCAAACTTAATTACACCCTCAGAATACCGATTCGTAATTAACTCTGTGATTAAGTCCTCTCAGAGGTGCGCGCGCATTGATACGCGCAAACGCGTAGGTCCTTCCCGCCAAAACGCTTGTTGCTATGGTAGTTAATATAACCCCTATTTAATCATGCTCTCAGAATACCAATTCGGTAATTAAGTGCTAATCAGACACTTAATAAGCTCTCAGAATACGGCCCCAGTCAATTAAGCTATTATTTCCCTCATGGATTGAGTCTGCTTTAGCCAATAACCATTCATTGGTGAAGCACTTCTATGGCATTCAGTCTCAACAGTGTCTTTGAAGGACATCAGCATTGTTTGACACCATTTCGGATCTTTTTCCCTTGTTCAACAATGATGGCAATAGTGCTGCTCAATGTGGACTAGCATGAAGTGCATTTTGTGGTCAGATTATTGTGCAATTCATTAAAAGAAATAATAATAAATAAATACTGCCTTATTTAAAAGAGAAAAAAAAAATGAATTCTCCAGCAGTCAGACATGTCATTTTGTATGCCACCTAAAGAATTTTGTTTCAGTAATATATTTTATCATTTATGACACCAAATGTATTATGCTAGTGTATTATTTTGCTTTCTTCTTTTCTTAAAACTCATTGAAGTACACCGTTGTAAGCTATGACTAGCCATGTGTTTATCTGCCACATCTGCTACGTGCATCTATTAGACGTACAAATTAGTGACTTTTATTTAAAGAAAGATCTATTTATTTCTATTCTATTCCATTTCTGTTTTGATCGTGAACTGCATTTGCATCTCCAAACACAAAATTATATGTGCATGAAATATGTATTACAGGTATAGTAAATGCTGCCTGAAGGCACATAGGCAGAGTAAATGTGGATTGATTTGTGTCAATTATATCAACACTTGTATCTTTCAGGTTCTTTGAGAGGAGAGAAAAAAGATGCAATAAACTATGTAAATCAAAAATTGTTTTTACACATGTGTATACTGGCTCTTATTTATGAATCTATTTTAACACAGTAGAATCAGTTTTGGGACATTTGGAAGCATCAATACTCAACTTGTAGAAAAGTTCATAGTAACGCCGTATGTATATAGTCCCAAGTGGACCGTTGGTTAGCCTTTCAAGGACTACTATGTACATATACATGGTGTTACTGCATACCCTTCTTCCTCATTTACATCACCATATAAACTTTCAAACAACACAATACTTACAGGTGCATGGTCCCCAGTGTTTTAGTCAAATGCGTACGCAGGCGCACGGCGCCAGTTTCCTATAGAGACCTACGCTATCGACTCCTCTTTAGCGCTTACGCTTTGGCCCACTTTCCCCGAGTCCGAAGAAGTCCGATCCACTGTAGTCAGTGGTCCGATCACAGTTCGGCTCATGATTCGGCTGAGGGGGATGACAGCTTTAGCAAACTTCTTTTGTGATGTCATAATAACAAGCACATATGCACGCACCCTGGCATTACTACAGACTGCGCGATGCGCAGAGAAGACAACGAAGGCAAAGTTTCTTAGCAACACCTACGCACTTTACTCTTGATGACAGCTCAACTTCGGTAATCTTCGTATCAAATGCTAACGGTGATTGGCAGTATCATCAACAGCGCCCTCTACACTACCGGGACTATGCCCCTTTAACTTTTCATCTTATATGTGTGTAAATCCCATGTGATTTGTTGAAAATGTGATTTATTTGGACCGTTTGTGTTTTGCCGACTCTCATGTGAGCAGTGATTGAGCAAATGCTTGTTCTAGAGAGCTAGATATTCTGCATTGTTGATTTAGGGGACACTTTGTGTCCAGTATCTTGTCTCAAACTGGGATAAATTGAGGCAGAGACAAAGACAAGGAGAGGGAAAAAGTAAACCTACAGCCAGAAATAGTGATTCAGTTTATTTTTCCTGGAACATATCTTTGATATTTCTATTTTACTTAGGAAGCATGCAATAGAAGTTGTGTTGTACATGAAGGGCAGACACATAAGCAAGCTTCCAAAGTACATCTTGATCGTATCACATCGCTATATCCAATCCCAAAGACACACAAATGTGCATGCACAACACCATCACCCAAGAGCACAAAACACTCTCACACCACAGACAGACATAAACAGGACTAAACCCTGGGGTCTCTTGGAGTCCAAAATTATTTTTTAATTATTTGAGACCCGTTTCATAAAACTTGTCAGAGACAACTGCCACATTTCTATGACAAATTTGCTCTTAGCTAATCAGATGCAAGGATTTCAGTGGCTTATTACAACTATGACAACTTGTCACTGATAACAAGTTTTATGAAATGGGGCCCTGATGAACAAGGCAAAATTGTTTGACCACAGGCAGCTTCTGTTGTGCCTAAAAAGCCATGGATGGGTAGTTGGCCTAGCAGTAAGGCCACGAGCTTTGTGCAAACACTCAGACACATACAGAGACACAAATCATGCACATTTTACGTCGGTCATTACAAACTACAGACATTTGCCAACATGAACTTAAAAGTTTGTACAAACGCAGCAAAGATATGACACTGCACATGCTGTACGAAACATGCTCCAGTTTTTCTCATTTTTATTTCATAAATGTTTCATACAATTACACTTCTGTATAATATTTACACGATATGCACATGCTATATCCTGATCCAACAATCGCGCTCTGAGTTAAATCATGGGCGCTTTAATTTGGTTGACGAGACACTTTCTGACACGAGTGTCAAACATTAGTCAACCATGCCCTTTCACTTTTTGTTCCCTAAGAAATGCTATTTTTCACATAAGTCTTTGAAGAAAACTCTCCTGCTATACAGCAGATGAGAGGTGAACCCTGCAACATTCTTAAAGTTAAATTTTGCTCCTGCTTATAAATCAAAATTCATCAAGTGACTACAGAGACATGGACTCATCTTCACATCAATTTTCACCCTTGCAGCAAGCTGAGTACATCAACAATACAAACTACAAGTTGTAAATGCTTTATCTGCAAAGGAATAGGCCTCAAAAACTCTAAATTTGCTTGCCTTTTATTCTCCCTGAATCTTACATGAAATATAAGATGATGATGAAGCCCAAAAAATCTATATTCTTAGGTATAAATGATTCATTTAACTTGAATACAAATAAATACATAACATCACAGTATATTTCACCCTTTACAACATGAAACAAGTTTGCATCAGTCGCCTCCCTTGGCTTGTCCCTCATTGTAAGAAGACGAGTTGGTAATGACCTGACTGAAAAGTTTCATCCCGTGCGACAAGTCTGTATGCTTTTTCCATCCACCTTGCTTGTACTCAAACGCACATGTTGCACCACGCTCAAGCAGAAATAATCACGCAAGCCTTGGACACAGCGTGTCCATTAACGTCTCGGGATGTATCACAGAGGAACACTGAATTCTGGGTGTAGCGTTCACTGGCCATTCAATGGTGATCCATGACACAGTATGTTACTATGTAGGCGACTCAATAAATTCAGGCGGGGCGCGAGTTTGTGCAACTTCTATCGACTCGTCTTGTTGAACTGTTGGAAGTAGGCCGCCGTCGGGGGGTTGGTGTAGACTTCTTTGTCGAGGAATTCATTTCTGAGAAATCAAGGGAAGACAAATGGGAAAATTGAAGATTTATGTATTAAATTGTACGCTTCGCACATAAAACAACAGAGAACGAGTCTCATTGAAACAAACCAGTAATATTGATGGAATGTTGGTTGTTTTTATTTAGATCCATCATCATCTATTACTAATGTGAGAGTTTACTAGTTCACCCAGGAAAGGGTAGATTAAAGCTTTGGACACTGACATCTTAGGTTTATCTTAAGAAAGTTTTGGCAGTTTTGCCTTCTCAATGTAGGTTGTTCCAATCTGATTAATGCACAAAGCAACAAAAATGCATGCATGAAGTTTTATCACAACACTACAATCTCTGCGAGGTATGCACATATTCCAAAAAATATCACAACCTAGCTTCAACAGTGAAATGATGACCCACTGGAAGTAGCACCATCTGGCTTTTGAGTTGTCGCCACAATGTAGTGTAGCTCTAGTATTATGCATTTTGCACAGTGCAATTGAAGTGCTAATGTTGTAAAAACTGGAGTACTAGTTTCCCCAACTTACTGTGCCTTCTGCTCCGCTGAAAGCCTGGAGTTGGCTTCCAACTGCTGCCGCTCCAACTGCTTGCGCAGCCTTTCCTGCTCCCGGTCCATCAGGATGCCGGCCCGCGCGTCCGCCAGCCTCTGGTCGTTCCATTCCTGCTCGCGCTGCGCCTCGTCCTCCTTGATGCGCTGCTTCTCCTGCCGCTGCAGCTCCTGGGTGCGTCGGATGTCGGCCACCTGCTCGGGGGACATGCCCTTCCAGCGGTCGGTGATGACGCGGTGGGGGCCAAAGGCGCTGCTGGCCACATCCGGGTTCTCCGTCAGCATGTCGCTGTTGATCTGGTTGGCGAGCTCAGTGAAGTTGTCGTCAAGATCTTGTTCGCTTCTCAGGCGGTTCTTTTCTGCTTGCTCATCAGCCTGATGAATTTGAGAGTACACACAAACAAAAAGGTTTTTTTTTAGAGATGAGTAACCTGATAGGTCAATCACATACATGACAGTCATTTTACCAACCCTGAGTATACAAGGTCACCATCCTTCATCCCGCTGCTTCAATGGTTATACAAATATGTCAATAGAAGTCACAGTTCACATATACTTCAAAATTGCAAATATCTAAGGCATTGCTTGATTTGCATACAACCAGAAATTTATTCAACAAAAGGGCAAACAGGAAAAATTCCTTTGGCCACCATGTTTCAATACTGGTTAAATCAGGATGCTCTATCAAATACTAGTATCTGTACATGAGAACATAGGATCTATCCCGCATTTAATTAACAGACCATCACAAGCCATGAGTGAACTGCATTCACTCACCAGTGATTTGTTGTAGTCCCTTGTCGCCTCATTGATGGCCCTCCTGCAGGCCTCCTCTGCTGCCTGCAGCTCGCAGGCCCTCTGGTCCATCTCCTGCCGGTGGAGGTCGTAGAGGCGGTCGGCCTCCTCCTGCCTCTTCTTGTTCAGCGCCTTCTCCTTGGCCTGCTTCATCGTCCACTCCCGCATCTGTTCCTCCATCAGCTTCTTCCGCTCCTTGCCGCCGAGGTCCTCCCCGTCGAACTTCTGGATGCTGGATGGGCCGCATCGCGGGTCGTCGTCCGACACCCGGGCGGGCTTGTCCTTCTTCTTGGCCTCGGGGTCATAGAGGTCCCACTCCCGGCGGCCCTCGGGCTGCTGGTGCAAGTCCCGGAACTCGTTCAGGGCCTTGTTGAGGTTGCGCATGTCCTGCTCTTGCCTCCTCTGGAGCAGCTCCGCAATTTTGTCATTGCGGATCATATCAGCGGCTGCACAAACATGGGCAAAGATGGTAAACAAGGTTGGTATGGCTCTTGCTTTTTAGTAACATTTGGATATCTGCATCATTGATAATACTGTAAAGCTAAGCGTTTCATATAATGTGACAGCTCAATTGATTATTCTTTCCACAAAATGTCACTAATATTGTATGAGACACACAACCTTATTTTACAACACATTTCGATAAACTGCAAAATTAATCAAACACAAAGTATTTCCTTTGTGCACAAATTGATCTCTTCTTTTTTTTTTTCAAGGTTACTGTACACGCATGTATCATTATTTATTACAGCCTCATAAGGACATATGATAACTCAAATACATTTACTCAATATTGAAATCCAAATTTGAAATCATAACAAGAGTCCCAGCAAAGAGAAACATTTACAAGTCAGGTAAGCTTTAAGTAACATAACCACTGAAGCATGGAAATTGGCAAAAGACTGAAATGTGCACTGATATTTATCAGATACACCTTTCTACACTCTAATATTCAGTACACTTAGTTTACAGTTGGGTAATTCCCTCACCAAATGACTCATGTCTCTCTTTCTCTCTCTGCTCCTGTAGATCCCTGTCATGAGCTTGTTCTTTGAGTGACTGGACATCAACCTGTGGCGGGAAATTTTTGAAATGAGACAAATTGAGGTTAGCATGGTGGAAATATCAGCATACATGTAAGTACCTGCCAGATGTTCGACAAATTGTAGGTCCCAAAAATCTAGTGTACACTTTGTGCAAGTGCATCACACTACCAGACATTTTTAGCATTATTTTTTTTTTTTTTTTTGCACAAGATCTAGAACTTGTAGAAGCTAGTACATGTGTATTGTACCTACGTTGTAGCTCCTACTAGATTTCTAATAAATTGTGATATTGTAAATAACACGTTACAAAAATCAGACTTTTCTACAGATTTTTACTTAGATCTACAAAACTTGTGTAGGGTCTACCTTCAGTCTGAAACTTGGCTGAATAATTAATTGAGCATCATCAAGCTTTCTTCAGTTAAATCAGTGAATCAATTAATATTTGATTTTACCACTGGTTGACATCATTTTCTCAGCAGACTAAACTGGTGGTATCCAATTGCAGAAAATGAACACACACTTTGGCAAATGTGAGCAACAAATGAATTACTGAATGAAAATATATTTTTGAGAGTTTCTAGACCTATCTATTTTAGCATATTGTGTAGACTCTTAAGATAGATGATTGGCAAATTGAGACCCGAATGTAGACATTTTCCATCCAAGTCAAGATTCCCAAAGTTTATTCTATATGCCATGATTTTTAATTAGAAGGACAGTTGTCTAACCAGAGATTCAAGTTTATATAACAGTAAGAATAGATCTACTCAGTCTCTCATTCATTATGATCACCAAGAAATTAAAATAAAAGGGAGAGCATGAAAGAGCTGTCACACTTAGTACATCTACATGCACTTTTGAGACTCCTACAGAGAGTAGTCCTACAACTACGGTGTAACATTAACGTTACAAATACATTCACAACACAACTTAAACATTTATTATTAAAAATGTTACTGTTAGATAGACCGCATAGACTATAGAACCCTATATCATGGTAGGTATCCAACAGTAACAACACATCGACACTGTACATTGAAAAAGACACCCCTTTATTTATAGCATTGTGCGAGCAAAACGAACATTCACGCACGAGACTACGTGCAGTCATTCTGCATTCTTCACTGGGAATATGAAGATGTCCAAATATTACTGAAAAACCTGATAATTAACAAGATCTACAGCAAAACAATGATACCGTAGATTATAAATGCACATTGGAAAAGCATTACATGCATTTAACACATATTGTCAAGACAGGGTAGGGGTGTCAGTCTCAAAATTACGCCGTACGGTGTAACAGAGTGCGTCAAAATAATAAACACCCCACACGTTCAAAGCAGTTATCTTGGAGTGTGTAGAACACCGCGAAACGCATTTTTAATGCACGCTTGTGAATTCAAGAGTAGGCTAAGTAGGTTCTAGAGTCGCTATCCTGTTTTAGCGTTACAGTAGACCATTTCTTTATGGTCCAAGTATGTGTCCTGATGTGAGTAAAACTTCAAGCAAATTGTGAGACATTTTAAGTTTCTATTGACAGAAAAACGTCGATGTATTGGCATTGCAGACACCCAACCACAGTATTTACACAACCACACTGAGTTAATAGAACGTCTAACGTTAGACTCTATTCTAAATCAGTTAGTGTTCTACATTCTGTTCGCCATACATCAGATACATAGAGTGGTCTAACTGGGCAGTCGACAGTCAGTCCCATCACTGATCACGTCTAACATATCGTCTAGTTAGTTATTAGTAACATAGAACCCCATGCAACTTACGCCAATCGTGCGGACTTTTGCGTTGAAAATCCTGCTCTGCCTTTCCAACTCCAAATTCCGTCGGCGCTCGATGGCAGCCTGTTCCTTCAAATCGATGGGAAGATCAAGTTTATACATTTTGTGATTTTATTTTGTTGCTAGCTACGTTTCTTAGACTGATATATTAATGTGGCGCGACGACTTGCTGTACGAGAAGTGTTCTTGCTGGGAAACCGGCGAGTATTTACCTCGTTCGCTCGGTGATGATCTATATTATATTGTGTGTAGCCGTACTGTACTTACGATCTACGAGTCGTCATGTGTGTGAGTCGAGTGTGTGTGACACTGTGCAAAGCTGTTGTCAAGGTACAAGGCACGTAAACAAATGCGTTCAGCTCGCTCAGCATGATAGTATGAAAACCGGTGCGGCATTGGATATCGCTAGTTGCTTTGACTTCTTTAAACCAATGAACAACAGTCTTTTATTTCACGGATACGTGACGTAGAGTAATGAGATTTTAACCTTACATTTCGGCATCGTAGATGGCGTCGCAGTGCAAATCATTTTTAATCAAAGAGATTTTTCTCACTAACTGTATAATCTCACTGCCTATAATCATCACAATGTCTTTGTCCTTAATGTATTCGTTTCATTTATTGATTTAAAGCAGCAAGTGAAGAGTTTTATCGCAAAACGAGCTTACTCCATTCTTAAGTTGAGATGTTTGTGATTAAAGATGCTAAAAAAGCAAAGGAAATAATAAGAAAATACAGGATATTTTTGATTGCGATACAATGACAATGTATGTATCACATACATTCAAGGAGGCATGGCACCAAAAAGCGCAGCTTCCATCGGGTAATCGTATAATGAGTACAGTGCAAGTACAGATTTAGGCCTATAATAACGCAAAATGATAATGATAATAATAATTAACCCATACACACATACATACACATACACACACACACACACACACACACAAGAAATAAAAGAAAGCACATTGCAATTTGTGATAAGAAGTGTTTTCAAGGTAAGTTCATTGACCTTTTGACCTATTATTATGATCTTGTCCAACTTGACCAATATTCGAACTTCACCGGCATCTTTAGGTGATATAGCTACATGTGATGTAAATTTGGTGGTCATTAGATCAAAGCTTTGTTAAAAAGCTATTGAGAGTAGGGCCTAGACCCCATTGTGGACATAATCGTACATGCAGTGTTTTGTATATCTGTAAAGTTCATTGACCATTTGACATTGTCGGACTGCACCCATATTCAAACATGATTGGCATTTTTAGATTATGTAGGTCCCTATACCTGCAATGTGAGTTTAGTGGTCATAACTCAGAGTGGCTGCGGAAAGTTAAAGAGAATACATCAAATTGTTGACGACGACGATGACGAAAGAAAAGTGACGTCTATTATGTCTCTCTTCCGGGAGAGGCAAAAAAAAAATGAAAAGAGAATGAAACTAAACTTGATATTTCATGAATAACGTAACACATTATGACTAAGGGGCCTAATATTATAAGGGCAATACATCCCCTCCTGCTTTCTGAAGGAAATGAGTCATTTTAAGGTTAGCTTTAAAAAATGAAGGGGGAGAAGGAAGTGTCGTAGAAGGAGGCGGAGGGGAAAGAAGAAGAGAAGGTAGAAGCAATTAAAAAAATATATATATCATGATAATGAAGAGTATATAAATAAGGTTGAATTTGTTTTGTCCTCTTCCATGATCAGTTCGCTATAGCAGAATTATCCCAAAGATTCATCATATAGGGAATGAGAATGGTTTTAAAGAAAGGACAATGATTACAAACAAAAACAAAATAATGAGCTTTAAAAGTAAGTTGCACCTTGCCCATAATCAAAATGTTGATGTCTTTGTGTTCCCATACATGATTAAATGAAATTAGTGATACAACCGATGCATTATTGAGGTCCTTTCCGCCTGAATTAAGTATTTAAAGGCATTTTTTGTTTGTTTTTTGTTTACTGTTTTTGTTTGTTTATTTTCATTTTAATTTAATTCAGTTGTATTCAAAGTTTATTTCATTTTTGCTCATGAACTATCGGTTACCATAGAGAATTCATAAAATCAACCTCGCAGCCCAACGCAGCAAACTTAATGAAACACATAACGAAAAGGAAACGCAAATCATGTTATAATGTATTTTTATACCACTCGGGGAGTTGGGAGATTATACTAGTACACTGTAGTATTATCCACATCGAATGTGTATCGTTTACAGACGACTTTTGATTTTGGTTTTATGCAGATGATAGCTCGAGTAAAAGTAGGCTACTTGAGAAGTTACAAAATGAATCCTTTCAAGACATCTCATGCCCTTCTGAAATCACTTTGTACCTATGCCACGTTTTATAAGAGTTGTTACTGGAAACATGTAGGCCTATACTTAAAAATCTGCATTCGTTAAAACACACTGGCTCCCCGCCACTGTTTTGTTTTGTTTTGTTGTTGTTGTTGTTGTTGTTTTTTACACAACACAAAAAATTACATACATAGGGTGTAACCACTTTGGCCCCATCCCCCACTTTTTTCCCCCGGAAGTGGCGGCAGAAAAAAAAAAAAAAAAAAAAAGAATTGCCGATTGCCAGTAGTAACAGAGCGATTTTTTTTTCTTTTTTTTTTTCAGCCGAGGAAAACTTAAAGTGGGAGGGCGGGTAAAACCCGGGAGTGGAATAAGAGAAAGTTGCATTGACGACTTTTTTTTCCTTCTTTCTTTTTGTTTGTTTTGTTTTGCTTTTGTTGTTTTTTCTTTGGGCTTGTTAGCTGATGAAAAACCCGCGAGTGGCCCCAGAAATATAAACTGCCCCCCCCCCCCGTTCTTGCCTTGTCATAGTCCTTGTTTTTTTTTCCTGTTTGTTTCGCCTGACGTCATGATATCAAAAAAATTCATACATGGAGTCCTTGACGGATCTTGAGACGCCCTCATCTTCTAGAGTAATTCACAAAATTTACAAGTTATGCTTCTCTTGTGAATTCCTCTTTTCCATATAGAGTTATACAAAATGAAATATTGTATTGCTTGTCTTGTCTATATTTTAATCTAAAAACAGAGTTGATATCATTACAATTGTATCTGTTTTGTTGAAACTTATGTGCCAAGTTCAAAGTCCCTTATAATATTATAAACTCATGTAGGCCTAAGCGTTATGTGTATTGCTTTGTATTACTTTATGTGGAAATAGAATCACTTGAATTGAATATCACGGGGATCTTTACTGCCATATAGGCCTTATCGTAAACAGATTTGTCATAAGTCTTGAATAGAGATTATGATGATTGATGAGTACAAATTTCTAACGTGACATAAATTCATTGAATTAAAAGTTACACAAAATTGACGTCTTCAAACTCGTCATCTTTGTTAATTTTTCATTACCTATATACCAACTACCAGTACTGTAGGCCCTGTACTTTCTTGCTGTTATTGCGTGTGTACTAGTTATGTGGTTGCATGGGATCGGGAGAATTCAGTGGGAGCGACCAGTGCGAATAATACACCGTCAATTCACCAACAGAGGGAGGCCTACAATGTAAACACGATCGAGCGTACCAATGCTGTAAGCTTTTTCTACACTCACTGACCAATAATCCCCGCCGCGAGGACTCTCGACTGTGACTGCTCCGAAGCCGCCGCCGCCGTTCAAGCGATCATGGCTTGTTACTGTTGCCGTTTAGTACAGAGCAAGCTGCAGCAGGAAATGAGCAACAGTGTGAAGTGCAGAAGAGTACACATCATCTGCTTGCCAAAATTTTTCTCTTATCGGATTCACCTTCGTCCAGTGAAATCCAAACGGTCACACGAGGCGATGTGAGCAGAGATTATCATACTGGATATTTCGCCATAAATTTACGTCCTGGAAAGTCTCTCTACTTCAAAGTTCTAGGTAGGATATAGAACTGCATTTAACCGCGATCCGTTTCTGTCAGTGGCCGCAGCCTTCGGCGTGAAGGTACTCTCACTAGCGCGAGAACTGCGGCTGCCCCTGCTGCAGCTGCCCGCTATATTAAAACCGACGACACTCCTCGTATCCTACGCACGACGGTGGTTGAGTTTTGGAAGCCTTTGATCGTGAGGTGGCTTCTTCTGGCAGTGACAGCTAATAGAACTAGAAGGCGCAGTGGTGGAACTCCCATTATGAAAAGGTGAACATCTGTTAGATCAACAATCTATTTACACATTCAGACGTGCTCATGTTTTTCATTACCCGGTACCGTTTTCCAATGTTTTGTTTTTGTTTTTGTGGTCTTTTTCTATGTCATCAGCTTTAACTTGATTGTAGCCTACTGCTTCAAAGTACTGGTAGACCTCTACTTGTGAAATTAAGTGCTTGGTATATAATTTTATAAATTTAAAGGTCAATAACTGATATCTTCAATGACAGTAACTGCCTTACAAAGAAAGCTTTACTTGTGAGATGCAATGAAAGTCTCAAGTTTCTTTGTGTTGAAGTTTTTCTTTTTGCCCCCAACAACAAATCTTGGTCTGTTGCAGTGATCGAGGTTAAAAGCTTACCATATGATCACATCATGGGAGATTTTATGTGACTGCCAAAAAGGAAAACAAAATGCTATTTTGTTGTTGTTGTCATCATTGGTTTTTTTATCAATACTAACTAGAAACTTTCTAAACTTGCAAATGCTACGGATTAGCTCACTTAGAACTCCATACAGTGAAACAGTGTCAGTTGGTGTAACTATCTTATGCATAAGACTTTCATGTACACAATTATCCAATATTGTTCAAGCATTCCTCGAAATGATGTTCAGATTTTGGCTCTCTTCTTCCTCCGTCCCCTGTAGGTGTTCAATTCCTTAGCGTGTAGTCTGTAGACGACGTTATCACCACCCAAGAACTGGACTTGATGCAGAAGGGGAAAGTTCTACATTTGCCGTTAGGGCACACCCACGAGTCATAGCGCGCGCTGGTGTCATTCAAGCTGCTAGCTGCAAAGTTCCAGGATAATGTGACCACGCACAGTCATGATGCACCACTGTGCGGGTCGTCTCCTGCGCCGACACGCCCGCAACATCCTCCTCTTCGTCGCCATGGTCACCATCATCTCCCTATGCCTGTCTTGCGCTGGCTCGCCATGGAAACTGGACGTGAGGAGAAAAGCGGTGGTTGTCGTGGAGACAAACCCATTGAAATACGACCGCGATTGGGGCGGGGACATTGTCGGGAGGTTAACAGATGAAGACAGGAAGGGTGCGAAGGAGGAGGATGAGAAAGCGTCGGGAGCTTACAGGAACATCCTGGAAGGGGTTGACTACAATGCCATGGATGCAGTAAGGAGCAATGATGAAGAGGGGAAGGCGATCGGAGTGCATCAGGAAACTGCAGAAGAAAATGATAGTGGAGCAAGGAAAGATGACTTGCAGAGAAGTCAATTGTACAATCGCCTCAAAGAGGTAATTCAGTTCGTTATTATGTTAGAATCCCTGTCTAGGATGGATCCCATAACTTCAAATCTGATAAATCTGTAGTTATTCCCACATTGACCCACCAGTCAGTACAATTTATGAATTTTCACAATATAAAATAATTAGAATCCGCTTTTTAAATATCAAAGAGCATTGAATTCTAGAGGAATTCAAAGTGTATTTGACAAAACTTGATATGGGAATGACTGAGATACATTCCAAGAACAAATTTTTAAAAAGTGATCCTAATAAAAGGCAGGTCCCACCTTTTATCATTATTGCTTTGTTTTGGTTTTATATCTCAGCCATTTCAAAACCAATTTTCATTAAATAAACTTTGAATTTCACTTGGAATAGGGCCTGTATACTCCTTCATATTTCATAAAAGGTTTCTCATAATCTCACAAACAGTTGAACACCTTACGCCCCATCTCAACCAGAACTATCATCCCCTTAATGGTATAAGCAGGCTGAAGACTGTTATATTAACCGTACAGAGTATTCTGCTGCAGAATAAACAACAGTGTCTTCTAGTAAAATTATGCACAGTGAAAATGTTTACTCGGCTAGAACCCCCTGAATCAGCAAAAACTTGTCAGCCAAGAGTCTCTCAGCCAGTTTGGATGTGTTTGACACTCTTAAGTGGTAGAAAGACACAGGCCCTGAACATCAGACCAGGAAGTCCCCTGAAATCCACTAAAGCCCATTCCCTCAACCACCCTGCCCTACCCCACCCCACCCCATCCCCAAGTTTTATGAGTCATTGCCAGGGGGTGCAGAGCACTGGTCCTAAATGCATCCCATGTTGACAGAATGCTCCCCTGGCACCTATTTTCCCTCCCTCTCTCTCTCTCTCTCTTCAGTAAGTCGACAACTTTCACCCCCTTCTGATGGTCCGCTCCATCATTCCAACACAATGATGCCTCTGTCTAGAGGTCGAGCTCATCTTCAAGCACACCCAAGAAAAAAGGGTTGCCATTTAGGCCCCACTCTTTCCTGCAAATCCAAACAAATACTTTCCACCACTCATTTTCTGTTATAGTATAAGCACAGAAATTCCATTATAAGAAAATGCTTGGTGACCTGAAAGTTTTCCATAAAGCTCTTGTGAATGTTTAGGCATTTTGTCCTGATTGGAGGGGGAGGGGTGAATATGGAGTGGTAAGAGACAGAAATGTTAGTATTTCATTGCGCCTCTGTGATGAAATGCATTTAGCAAAGTAGTTTCCCATTTGAAGTTATTTTTAGTCTGGTGTACCAGTAGACTCTGTGATGTGGCAGTACATTACCTTTTTGATTTAAAAAAAAAAGAGACTATTATATGCTATTGTTTTTTTCCTAGTGATATAATATGCATTTGGTTTGAAATGTATCAGAAAATTTACACAAGATATGAAAACTTTCCAAATATCTTTGATACTGTTCAACACAAAAGACCTGCCATCTTGTGTAATGTCTGAGATAATTGAATGCAGCCAGTAGCACTTGTGATAACAACTTAAAATATATGACAACTTGTATGGGGAATGTGTAGTTTTCTCTGTGATCTGTGTTTAATACACACATCCAAAATTGATGCTAAAACCCTTGATGTTACTGCAGTTTCTTTTTCTAACCTTTCAATGTATGTCTTGATTTGAATGCTTTTTGTGTGTGTTTACATATAAATAAAATGAAATACCCAACAACATTTTTAAGTGTTTTTGTAACATTTTTATAAACTTTGTACTGCCTTTATGGGGATATTGTTTGGAATAAAAGTAGATATGTTGCAACTGATTCATCAAATTTTAATCTTAGGTAGCAAACAGAAGATAAATGCTACAAATTCTACTAAATCATACCATCAAACAAAGTGTCTGATTGTCTCTACAAAGTGTAGGTACCTCCTCATGCTTAGTTGTGCTGTATGCCTTATTGACTTGATACACAAAATGACCGGAAATGACCAAAATTTGATGCTTAGTTTTATATTCATGAATTGATTTGATTTTCTACTGTCTGTTAAGACTGTATGTGAACATAATACCCTCAATATATCAGGACTTGCTCAGGCAGGAATTTTTCTAAAGACAATTTGTACTTGTACGTAGGTTCATGTACAAATCGTGTAAAAAAAAAAAAAATAAAGAAAAATATCTGTTGACTTTTATACAGTCGAGACGAGAATCGCTGCATTTGTTAACATCCACCATAATACCTCAGTTACATACAAAAAGACAAAATCAGTCCCATATCAGTAGCACAATGGGTAAGACTTGCAGAGTATACTGTATTTGCTCATGAACAAGAAGCTGAATGAATATACACGTATGAGACAAATGAATGGAGTCATATTCCTTGCGTGTCATATTTCTCAAATAACCTGTGATGGTATTTGAACAACTATGCTCTTCAAAGGTGGGGGGGGGGGGGGGGAGTTGAGTCATAGCATGAATATAATTGGGCAGTTTATATGAATTTGACCCCTTAGTACAAGAGGGTCAAAGTCCCAATGAGTTTTTTTTGTTTTTTTTATGCGTCTAATGCTCCAATTGAGAATGGTATTATTTCAGGTTCATCAGTCCACAGATATATCTGTCTGACATGCTTTTAGCACTGAGTTTCCAGATGGCTTGCTCAGAAGAAAGACAATTCCTTGTTTCTCATCTCAAAATGCCTCAGGGGATCCTGTACTGTACTTGTAAACATGCTGTTTCAAACACCCCATTTTTTTCTTTTGGATTTTATGCTGTTTCACAAATATTCTTGACTTCATATTTTAGGCAGGCTGTGCATCCTCGCACCTGAGAATGAAAAATTGGGGCTGTTGTTGTCATAGTTTTTCATCTTGTACAAGCACATGTGTATTCTGTGTTCTGAGATTCTTAATGTGTAGCTGATAACATGTGATAACATGTGTGTGGATGCATAGGAGTGAGAGTGTGTTGCTTTGAGTGTATTAGATCATTTTAAGTATTAGTACATTTGTGAGCATGAACAAGATGCATGATAAATGTACTTTTTCTCCATGTATGTGCTTTGAAGTGATGCATTTAGACTGTCCCAAGTACTTCATTTGATGTGTAAGGATCAAATGAAATCATGAACTATGTATCACAGTTTGAGTTGTTGCAGAGTTTATTTTAAAGTTGTTATGGACTTAACGCTGCATCAATTAGCTTGAAGAGAATTTCCCTCTGTGCTTCGAGTTCCTGACAAGTTGAATATGATTTTTTATCTTTTCTCAACAGCTGGAAGATGCTACTCTGAAGAGATTCCAGGATGCAGCCAAGGTTGCCGTGGTGAGGGGAGAGGAGGACCTCATCCGGCGAGACCTCCCGCTCTACCGACAGGCCTTGGAGGGGCTCGGCTTCCAGATGAAGGTGGAGAAGATGGAGGAGGAGGCAGAAGAGGAGGAGGAGGATGAAGAGGGAGTCGAGGAAGCTGAAGCAGTCGGTAAGAGCAGAAGCTTTTAATCAGTGGCAGCAGACATTGTGTGACGATGCCAATAAGTGCTAATCTGTTGATGAAGGTCGCTTGGGTGATCGTGATCGCCTGTTATTCTCATCTCCTTTTTGAATTTTGCATTTCTCCTTGTCCATTCAGAGTGATTATTTTCATTTGAGGAATTTAGGCTGTACTGATAAGTTGAATTCTATATCTCTGCATACTGTATGCTGCACTGCATGCAATAATTCGATGGTTTGATGGTTATATCACAAGTTAGAGTGCAAAAAAAAACCCCAAAACAAGACGTATTTACTAGAAAAATACAAGCAAATGCACAATGTAACTGTTACCCTCATCTTGTTTTGATTTTTTTTTTTTTTTTTTGGGAGGGGTCTGTCATTTCTTCTAGGTCAAGGACATTTACACGCAATGACATGTATAAGTTCGGCAATGTTGAAGTTGTGTCTTTCATTACTTCTTTTGAGCTCACCTGAGCCGAAGGCTCAAGTGAGCTATTGCGATCGCTCTTCATCCGGCGTCCGCCGTTCGTCGTCCGTTGTCTGTCGTCCGTAGTCTGTCGTCCGTCGTGCGTAAACTTTTTACATTAATTTTCATCTTCTTCTTGAGAACCCCTTGACTGATTTTCACCAAACTTGGCAGGTAGCATCCCTAGGGGGATAGGATCTCAGTTTGTTCAAGTGGGTACCATACCCCACCTGGGGGGCCCCCAGAGGGGCCCAGACCCCCCCCCCCCAAAAAAAAAAAAAAAAAAAAAATAATAATAATAAATAAATAAATAAAAATTAAGGAATCTTAAAAAATCTTCTTCTCTAGAACTAGAAGTGATAGAGCTAAGTTAATACTATGAGTTAGTACATTGATGACTGTAGTTTCAAGTTTGTTCATGGCGGAATCAGGGGTGCCCTCCTTGGGACCCAGGGAGGGGGTGGGGAGGGGTCCTAATGGGGCCTAAATTGTACATTTTCATCATTTTCTTGAAAATGGCAATATGAATTTTCACCAAACTTGGCAGGTAACATCCCTAGGGGGATAGAATCTCAATTCCAGCAAACGGGCACCATGCCCCACCTGAGGGGCCCCAGGGGTCCCCCCCCCCCCCTCCCCGTAAGAAATCTTTACAGATTTTCTCTAGAACCAGAAAAATGATTAAGCTAAGTTAATACAATGTATCAGTATATTGATGACTGTTGTTTCAAGTTTGTTCATGGGAGAATTAGGGGTGCCCCCCCCCCCCCCCGGTACCCAAGGAAGTGGGATGGGATGGGGGCGGGGTCCAAACGCAGGCCTAAATTTTCATCTTCTTGCTGAAAACAACATAATGGATTTTCACTTAACTTGGCAAGTAGCATTCCGAGGGGGATAAGATCTCAAAGTGTTTGAATAGGCACCATGCTTTCCTTTGGGGCCCCAGGGGGTCCAAACCTCCTAAATTAATGAACATCAATAATATTTTTCTCTAGAATCAAAAGTGATAGGGCTTTAAAGTTGTTGGGGTTTTTTTCAAACTGCATAATCCAACATTCTATAAAGTACAGTGTACTTGGCAGGCATTTTTACCAGTGTGATAGAATATGTAAATGGACACCATGCCCCCAGCTCTCAAAGCTACCCCCAACATAAGTTTCCGATGTTCTCAGGTAAGAGTCTGCAAGAATGCATGGAAGGTGAACTTGCGATACTCAGGTGAGCGCGAGACCCCCAGGTCTCTTGTTTCTTCTAGTACTGGACTAAGTTGTCACATTACACATGGCAACCAGTCATTTTTGACTTTTATGCTCAGAAGAGATGATTTATATCATGTTAGATGCTGGAAATCAGAAAAAAAAAAAGATCAACTGAAATTGAGCAAGACTAGAAATGTATGGGAACAGAAATGATCAAGTTCTTTAATGACAAATCTTTCACATGGTTTCCAGGGAGGAACCTCAAAATAACCATCATTGCGGCTTGGTCATGCATTTATCATTTAAAATGCAAAGCATGCTTATTTGTTGTCTTAAAGGTTTAAGGTTTAAACTACGAGAATTATTTGTTAATATGACATCCTTCTCCTATCTCACAACTTTACTTTTACACACATCTTAGGATCAGCATCCCTTTATGTCTTTGGTAGCAAATCTATTAAACACACACACACACACACACACAAATATGGTGTTCTTTGAAACTTAAACTGAAGCTTTGATCTCTATTCTGGCTAGCTTCTCTATCCCCCATCCCAGTAGTGTTTGAATCATAAAGGTACAGTGAAAGAAAGAAATCATCAAGTGGCTGTGTGAGTGGAATGCTGAGATTTCTGCAGCTGGGCAGTTGCTGTCAGAATCAGATTTCTTTCAGCGTTTGAAGTTATGTGGTCATTTTTAAGATATTCAGTATTTTGGGTCGAGTTCACTGGAAAATTCCCAAGGTGACATTTACAGTGTACAAGGTTTGGGTCAAATTTCATAAGAGATGAGTGCTATAGTATCCAAAACAAGAATAATTTGACAGCTATGATTTATCATACTGATCAGGAAGTGGATTGGATACAGTAAATTCAAAATTTTAAGAAATAGACCCAACTTCCAATGCAGTGAAGGGGAGCAATTGTTTGAGGAGGGGAGGGGGTTGTTTCTGTTTTATGGGGTTGAGGGTTTATTTGATTTTTCTATTTCAAACCTAATTTATCAGCATTTAGACGTACGGATGGATGGATCATGGAGATGGATTGAAAGATAGATGTATGGATGGATGGCTTAGTGGAAAAAAGAGAAAAGAAAAGAGAAGATGAACTGTAAATGTGATTGATAGTTAGAATGAACAAAAACAAGGGAAGAAAAAGGGAGGAGAACTAGAAAAAAGAAGTGCAGGTATATGGATGGGTCCATTTTGAGATGAAGAGAGATTAAGGTACACATGTGTAATAGAAGAACTGAATAGAAAGAAGTATAAGTAGATATGATGGATGAATAGAAAAGAAGGAAGAAAGGAGAGAGGAAGAAAGATTGAATGATACCAAGAGAAAACAGTCAACATGGATTCAGTGTTGCAGTGGCCATCACTTACATCTCTGATTTTCTTCTCCTGTGTGTCACAACTATGAGTGGTAATAGTCTGTTATAAAATGAGCTTTAGAATCTCTGTAATCTGATTGGTCAGTTATCATGCATTGATTTTTACTAATCCACCACTGCCGTTTATAGTGTTGCAGGTGTACCGGACACATGATGGGGAAAAAGGTTGTACAGTTAAACTCGCATAAGTCGATCTTCTCGGGACTGAGCAAAACACATCGACTTAGGCGAGTTTCGACTTGTGCGTAAGTCGAAAAAAATCGACTTACAGTTACACCACGCATACACGTGTATAATGTACATGTATGTTGTCTACTTTGGAGCTGAGAGCTGGAGCGGTGTGCCCGATATTTGCCCTTCAGCAAGACGCTTTATCCACATTGAATATTACCGTTATTCATTTCCAAAATTAAGAGCAAACATCTGACATTTATTCTAGCATCTTATGGAGCCGATTGTTACCGCTGTTCATTTCCAAAACTGAAGGCAAACATCGGGCTTTTTTGTTGTTATTGGCACGGCGTGCGTTTTTGGTGACCCCGGTCGCATATTAACCATTCGCGAAATCGTGATACGATTCGCGAAAAGACTCCGCTAAGTATATAAGGCATATACATCGCAGCGGCTACACTCGGCAGAGGCGATACGTCGTCCTTTCACCAGGTCTGGGTAACGGAAACCAAAATCTCGCGTGAGTTCTTGCGTTACTATCGTTAATGTCAACGAAACATCGTTAATTTGCGCTTGGGATCGTTACTCATCATTACTACAAACGTTAATTTTCCCGATCGTTAGTTTGCGTTAATAACGATTCAGGTGAAACCGCTTACGTAAATGAAACGTTAATGTTTTTAACGCAAAGTTTCTTTTGGTATATACTGTATGTAAACAAAACCTGCGTCTCAAGATTTTGACAATGATTTATTACACAATAAAATCTTATTCGACTTAGGCAAGGTGAGTTCAATGGTTTTTCCGTGAAAGTGTTCTTGGAATTTCATCGACTTAGGCAAGTATTCGACTTAAAAAATTCGACTTGTGAGTGAATTAATACACGTAAGTCAATGGGGAAAAATCGGGACTTTTTAAAATCTTCGACTTACGCGATTATTCGACATATGCGACGTCGACTTAGGCGAGTTTAACTGTATTTTGTGAATTTACAGGCCCATTTTATAACCCGAATGATGGACAGGCCTATTTTGTGGATCAGTTAGAATTGGATGCTCTCGTTCAACTAAGGAACAGTCTAAAACCCACTCGCTACACTCGTGGGTTTAAACAGTTCCAAAGTTAAACTCCTGCATCCAATTCTCAGCGAGCCACTCTGTCCTGTGCATCATTTGTATAATTGTTTTGCTTAGCAGTCTACAGTGGAGTTTTGTAATGGTGAGTCTGTCATCACCTCTGGTAACTATGGACCTAGGAGTTTTTAGTGGTACTCTGAAGAAGTGGTTTTGAAAGGGTCATATGGGCCAAGGTCATGCACTTTTCGGGGAAAGGATGCCTGACTCCAAATGTTTGGGTGCCCAAAGCTCAAGGAGAGTTATCTGCTGAAGTTTTCAGGAAGAATGGTTATGCTCTGTGATGCTTTTGTCCTATGTTTGATCCTACATTTATGATGGATGTTTTCTTTCTTTGGCTGTTACTCCCATTATGTACATGTTTTTTCAGTTACAAAACAAATCTTGATTCTACAGTAAATTGATTAGTATTCAGTTATTAGTATATGCTGTTGTTTTCTTCCATACAATGTACACTTGTACCATGTTAAAATATGTTTTTTATCATGCAATACATTTCACCTTGATCCCATACTGCTCATGACTTTCGCTTCTCTGTCACGTTGGCAGTGCTTTCACCAATCTCAACACAAACAGTGAAAGTTTGTGAACTCTTGGGATGGTTGAATTGTGAATCTCAGCAGATGTATTTGCCGCATGCCTAGCCTGCATAGCAGATAATTCTCAAGCAAAGCTTACAGACCAAGAGTGAGGACCCAATGAATGGATCATACCTGAAAAGTGATACGAGGCGGTCCCCGCAAAGGAGTTTTGTTGTTGGTGCAGATGGATAGGGAAATAAAAAGATGACTCTGGCAACCGGCAGAGAAAGAAGAGTGGTTTAAGCCTCCCTCGTCGTAGAGCGAAACCTGCTTCATTGTGAAACTTTTTCATGTGTTGGCAAGTTGTTCGTGACTGAAATGAGTATTGGCATTGGGAAGCATGTTCACTATCCCTAAACATGTGACACAATGACTTTGAGAATTCATCATCAAGTGCAAACACCGGTCTTTCTGTCAACTAAATTACTTTAATACATGTTGCTGTAGTCACTCGGGTGGTATTGTAAAAAGGTGCCCATTCATGTCTGTACACTTGAACCAATTACCGACACAGAACTTTCAAAAGTTCAAGTCTTGCTCTTGTTTGCAAAGATTAAAGGTGAACCAAGCCTTGGGGTATGTGACGGAGAGAGACGGTGAGAAACTTGCACTAGAAGGTTACCTTGCTGTCATCATGGACCTACCACACATGGACATACATCGCTCGTTTATTAATTCAAACACCTGTTTCTGTGAAAAGCATCACAATAACATTTTAAAAATGCTTTCCTGCTTTGATCTCATCGTGCATCACCAACAGCCAGCCTGGAGTAAAAACAAGATGGCGCTTTGAGATATCTAGAAACTGCATGCACAGAAGATAATAACTCTCTTAAATCAAGAAAATTGCATGTGCAGTTGTAGTATACATTGGAAAAGCATTACTCAGTTGATTTCATTTGCAAAATGCACATACTTTACGATAGAAAGCAAGTATTTTGGCAGGTTGGTTGTAATTGTGACCGTGCACCTCAAAACGAACATAAAGTCCCACACACTGATTTTGCATGAGGACTGAAAATAAGTGAAATGGGTCAACCTAGCCAAACTTGACTTTTTCATATTTTCTGAAAGAGTGGGTCTTCTTTTACATTATGCTAAACTTTGGTATCATAAGACGGGCAGGAAAGTGTGTTTTATTAGCAGTTTATCTCGAACATTTTTGGTAGAATAGTGTGATTAGGTGTGTCTTTAGAATCCCTTTTTCATTTCTGAAAAACCTTGTCCACACTCTTCACTTTCAACTCTAATAACTTTTGAAAGGATAGTGCTACTGCTTTGAAAGTTGGCATTAATTATGGACAGAATGTGTTAATGAGGCATGCTTAATTTCAGTTTAATCTGATAATCCCTTCATTGTTGTTACTCTGGTGGTTTACTTCCTGTTTTTTGTCCCATTCATCGCACAGCCAGCAAGGTTTGGTGAAGATTAAGCGCTTGAATAGACACTGTACTTCAGAGCCTCTTTTCTCAGTTCACACTTTTCCTGAGTTTGTGCCCTTTTCCAACATTTAGATAGATTAGGA
The DNA here is from genome assembly GCF_964275005.1 of Diadema setosum. Lineage (NCBI taxonomy): Eukaryota > Metazoa > Echinodermata > Echinoidea > Diadematoida > Diadematidae > Diadema > Diadema setosum. The sequence continues at coordinate 10,045,914 of NC_092686.1, forward strand.
GAGTCCATTTCATTTGAGTTATACATCATTTTAAAGCTTAAAGTCTGCTATTTCAGAATATGGTCTTAACTAAAAATTCATGTCTGGCGATTTTTTGTTTGTTTTGAGGCGCAGGGTCACAATTTGTAATCTAACTTTTTCCCATTTTCCCCACATTCTTTCAAAGTAAACATGGACAGTAATGGTAGACGACATGTATGTCTTATTATCAAGCAATGTTACATGCGCATCTACAAGCGTCCACTTCTGTAATTGCTAATTTTGTGACACAATATTTGTCATGATTTGAGGTTTGCTGCTCCCCATCATTGTCAATTTTCCAAGGGCAGTTAAGTCTGAAAAGGCACCTCCGCGAAATAATAAAACTAAAATGAGGGAAACGTTTCTTTTGTCAGTGACGATGAATGATTATACCATCGTCAATGTCCAAACATCTGAATGCACTCATCAAGATGCACAGATGGCGGCAATGCAGGTCGGATGAAAGAAAGACCTCCGTTCATAGTCCATGATCCCTCCATTCAAAATGTATAAATGTACCAAGGCAATTTTGTGTTTTGATATTTGTAGATGTTATGTTTTGATATGGAAATAAATGAATGAATGAATGAATGAATGAATGAATGTGTGTAGTAGGTCCATGCTGTCATGCTTCAGCAAGTATTTAATATACCACTGATACCTGTTCACATTTTTTCACAATTACATGTGGGTATTAAATAGTACCATTCCTCCATTTCACATGAAAATGGACAAGCTGAATTGATATCCATTCTGAACTTGTAGAAGATCTATTGTTCATGCCTTGTGTACACAGCTTTGCAGAAGCCTATATACTTGGTAGCTTAGAAAGGGAATGTTGATGTGGAGTTGATGAAGTACAATGTATGTTTTACAAGATGGATACGTTGTGGCCCACATGAAACACACTCTTTTAAAGGGATCTCTGGTCTTTATCAGTGGAGGGGAGGGGGATAGCAGCTGATAGTCGACCAATTAAAGTTCCAGCCATCAGTGCAAGCAGCTGTTTCAGCCAGAAGGCCCATGTTCTCAGGTTGACAGATGACATTAACATGTCCTGGCGTTTTGATTAGCCTGGCAACGACTTAAGGAGCATTTACTCTGCATAGAACTGAAATGGAAAAACCCAGAGTTTTTTGATGTACTATTCACACTACCAGAACAACCACAAACTTTCATTTTTTTCCCAGAAAAAGCACATTATGCATGGAAAAAAAAAATCATTTTTGGGTGTTTTTTTTTTGTGGTAAGTACACTGAAGTGCGCGTGCACAACTTGCTGCTGTCTTTGAATGGATGTCAATGATTTATGTGATTCTTATATAGAGATCAGTGGTGTAGGCAGAAAATCTTCCATATCCAGAGTGGATGTCATGTGACTAAAAACCAGGAAAAAAGCTGGCATTTGGAGTGGCAAGTCACGATTTTCTAAGTTCATTGCTTTAAGAAATGAGCAAATGCTTTCAAAACTTACTTTTGATAACTGCTCACAGCTTTAAAGTACTATTATGATTTTAGAGTACATGTATATCTTTTCCTAGGTCTGTGATTTCTCAAGATTTTAACTTATGCTTGAATATGAAAATAAGCTAAATGTATGTAGGGGGCCTACATACAGTTTATAGCTTACAAATTTGCACCGACCCTTTTTCTGTTCCTCCTCCTCAATTCTCTCTCTTTTTCTCTCCTCCCTGCGTCCTCCTGTAGTGGCTACCATCTGTAAGATAACTTATCACGGGATGCGGGAAATTCCAACTCTTGTGTAGGATGAGCGTGGGTGTATCACTGAAGCAGTTTGAGGCCTCCGTCTTGGCAGTCGGTTCTTTTCACCATGTTTACAGCTCATGTTCACACTCCCAGCTAGATCCCTGGAATCGCTGAGGATCTGTTAAAGCTAAAACATTGTTCTCAGAAGGGCTCAAAATTCATCTTCCACCATTCGGAATTAGCTTGCAATACATTGAAAGGGTCTACCAAGAAACTTGCCTGGCTGATGTGATTTGCCAGGATGATGAGCTGTTTTGGAGCATTTTGGGATGAGATGCGTCAAATGATTTCAAACGTGGTACAGGCTTTTATTCCTGAAGCGCCCTCCCCATTCAGCATTGGGTTGGAATGTTACTAGTATGTGATGATCGAATCGTGCCCTAGCAGTAGTATTTGATAACATGCAGCCTAGCAAGCTGCTGCATGCGATTCACTCTCGTGTGATGGATACTGCTACTGCTCGATTAATTGTAATTGATTTAATTGATTAAGTCACCAGAAAGAGGACCTTCAGAGACCAATCTGAATTTCTAAATTTATTAGTGAGGGCCATTGAAAAAGGCTAGTAAACTTGAAGCATGTTCTGTTTACATCATTGGCGTAATAACCTGTCGCATTGTCCCTCACATTCAAAATATTGTGCACAACATAACTTCTGTTGCCATACCATACGATTCATGACAATATAGGTCTATGCACCTTGTTACAAACGACACTCATGACTCACAAGTTTGGCAGTTGCATGTTGTAACCTTTGCATACTTGTAATAGATGTAACTTCAGTGTTTGATTATAAATGCCAAAAGTTAAGTACTGTAAATGTCTGCATGGAGCCCTGAAACACTCTTTAGGACTGAAGTAATACTGTCCCACTTATCATCAGGACAGTGTATGAACATGAGACAGTTGTGTTTCAAGAGCTGTATCTGCCCAATGAGTAACTCAGGGTCCCTCTCATGCCCTTTCAGTTGGAATGTGGTGCATACATGCTCATTTGTAAATTATCTCTACAATTTACATAGAAATATATGTACAAATTGATGGGCCTCAAACTGATGTTGGCATACAGTGTATATGTCAGTTTCCTAGTGAGAATCTTGAGCCATTGGTGTTATAATTAAAACTTTAGAACAAAATTTACATCATCATATTTCTGTTTTCAGAAGAAAGTATGTTTATATTTCAGTAGAGTATTGCCTCAGTTCTGGTGCAAAATATTCATATTGAGTTTTTGTTATACATTACAACTTTTCATTCAAGTCTCTTTTGCAGTAAAGAGCTAGATTTTGGACCTGTGTTGTGTTGTGGGGGTCTGGTCATGAGACAAGTTGGATGATATTTTTACCATTTGTTTGTGTACCTACCTCATGATAGCGTGCACACGTATGTCGGAATCACTAAAAGATGATATTCAGTGTTGCCACTTCTTTGTATTCCCGTCAGACTAATGTGATGAAGAAATACTGTATATGCCATATATTTCGCAAGTCTAAATTTTCGCGAAACAGGAATTCCTGACAATTTCGCGAGTGGTTAAATTTGCGATCGTGGACTCCTGTACTGAATGGAGAAGTGTTCACGTGTACGTCACATTCACATCGGGATCAGAGTCAATATTTTCTTGTGTCTTTAACTTCGTGAATAGCATCTGACTCGCGAAATTCACACAAAAAAAAAACCTCACAAAATATTCGGCATATACAGTACTTATCTGATGACTATACATGTAGTAAAAGGCCATTGGATGCACAAAGCCATGCATTTGTCAAAGCCATGCATTTGTTGTTATTATGCATGCCATCTCGTTTATGGTATGTGCTGCTATGACTATTGTGACATTGATTATCAGGTTTTGGATGGAGGCCTAATTACCAGTCAGTCTGCAAATTCAAAGTAAACTCACAAATTTAGTGTTAGACTTTGTTTCAGGCTCGCCTTTTTTAAAATCATGATGCACGTACTGGCTACATGTAAGTGCATTTCTCGGACAAATAAATATCCCAAAGCAGGTCAATCAGTTTATCTGAAAATAAGAAGAAGAAATGTCATTGTAGTGCTTGCTTATACCATCAAGAAATGTAGAATTTCATAGAGTAATATCTGTAATATGAATTGACAAGCAAGTATAGTGTTTGGCGAGACTTATTTTCAATCATCTTTTGCATGAGAATTCAGTATGAAAGCAAGATCTGACTTTAGTGTAAGGGGACACTCCTCTTTTAGACTCTTGGACACATATAATTTTGAAACATAAAATTTGTGTCCCCTCGGTACCCCTCAAGAAGTGCATAATAATGGTCAGTATACAGTCAAATACTGGTCAAGGACAGATACGGAGCTTGGATTGTTTATTCGTAGTAAAATTGACAAAAGGATGTGACGCTGTCAACTGTCAGCTGGTGGCAAGGGGTGTGCTTGAGGATGTTGTGAAAGCTGTCAACTTATATTCCCACATTCCTTGCTCTTTTGATGGAGCCTCAAAATATTTGCTTGGTAGCCTAAGAATATTTACCTTGTATTTGGTAGGAAAATTGTTTAAAAAGAGTATCCGTTCAATTAATACAAAAACAAAATTCCATGTAATTGAAATACACAAATTGAAATACACACACACACACACACATACACACACACATTATTATTATCATTATCATTAATATTATTATTATCATCATTAATATTATTATTATCATTGTTATTATTTGTTTAATATGCAAGTAAAAATGTTTTGACATTAAAATGCAGACATGTCAGACAGGTATTACAGATTGTATAGGCCTACCCATGATAAGTATGACAGAAAGAAATGATAATTTCAATCAGTGCCCCTGTCAAAATTGTGTTATCATGAGGCAGTTTTTCTTTTCTTCTCTTTATTCACATCATTGGATGTTTTTTTTTTCCACCTTCTGTAAACTCCTGTTTGTTTGCATTGTTTTGTATTCGCTCCAAATGTTAGGCTTCCATTTATTATACAGTGAGCTAATATGACCTTTGCTTGGGGTACATTTGTCATTTGTATTCAGTCAATCAACAGGACAAAGAATCACTTAAGTTGCATTAAATTTTACCAATTTATCTCTCATGGATAAAGTTATCAATTCTGACTCCACCGGGGAAACTGCATGGACATTGTTTTGTCAATTACACATTTTTTTTTGAATTATTTTTGCTTAATAATTGCTATTTTGTTTGATATCTTGTAGCCACCTAACATGTATCTATAGATACTTTATCAGTGATTCTGTGGTAGAGATTAAACATAATTTTTTCATCTTTGACTCGCAGCGAGGAATGGTTCTGGGCCGCAGGAGCAGAGGGAGTGGGAGGGCTGGCTTCTCCTCCTGTGCCTGACCTTTGGTGATGCGGACGAGACGGGATGCCTGCAGAAGTCATCGCTACGGCGACTGACCGATCCGCAGAAGGTAGGCCTCCCTCCCTCCTAGTAGCATTTTTTTGTTTTCTCATCACCCTCACTAAGTTGCCATTAACTCTTCCAGTTGGCAAAGATATCACTGAGGTTATCACTGTCCTTGATTGGGTGCAGATGACCAAATTTCTAAACATCTTGATCGGTGGAATGCCAGGCAGGCTATTTAAAGAGTGAATGCTATCTTTCCCCCCCCCCCCCCCCCTTCGTTCTTTTTTTTTTCTCCCCTGTCAGATTTCAAATGGTTCACTGACATTTTAATTAAGAGCAGGAGATTCCATCAACTATTGGTGTTTGTTTCCATTTTAGGTGATGTTTTTGTCCCGATGTATATTTTCATCTCCTGTCTGTTGAGCGTTTGAACCTATCTGTAACCTGCAGCTCATCCCCAACCCCCAACCCCCCACCCCCCAAAAAGAGAAAGTGATAGTAATGAAAAAAAAACACACACACATTCACACATTTACACACAGAAAGAAACAGACAAACAAACAAAAATAAAAACACCCCACAGTGTTTGGAATAGATCTGTAATTTTTGGAGTGATATGTGTACTGATTTTGTGCCAGTGCATTTGTATTGTATGTAAAGAATACAGTCTTTTTTTCTTTTTTTTTTGGTCATTTTCGTATAAATGCAAACTGGGTACTTCAGTATAAAGAATTGATCGTAAACAATACATGTAGCTTCTTGATTTGGCCTTTTGTGATCAGTTAATTTTGTAGATGTGTCGGTCATTCGCTATGATTGATTCAGAAAAGCCACTGTGATGCATACATGTATGAATGGCTCAGAGGAGAGTGAACATGTAAATGGGAACTGTACAACACTCAGTGGTATTTCATTCTTTCTAAGAAAAGATAAGTGTTGGGCTAAGTCTTATTCTCTGTACCTTTCTGGAGGATCGAGGTCAAATACTAGTATTGTTTTTGCATTTTTTGATGTTGAAGAAATACATGTATATGCAGTGTGTTTATTCTGTTTATTTTTCCCCAAAATATTGTATTATTGTGTGAGCACAGATTGCCGTAATTTTTCATAGTAATTAGTAGAGGGTGGCACAAAGAATAAAGTACAACTTTCAAAATTCATAATTTTTCCCACAGACTTCCCCCATGCTTGCACTGTTTTCCTGCACTCACTGAATACATGCGTGTCAATGTTTGGGGGAACTTCCCTCTTTTCAGCTTATACCTAGAAATAAGCAAGGAGCTGATGGAGTGCTTCCTGAGTGCAGTTCAGCTAGAATCTTCAGACTAGATTTTATGGATATTGAGTTCTTGTGAAAGCAGTTATACACTGGAGAACCATAAAGATAATCTGGAAGTGGGGGTGGTCTTGAAATCTAGTTTACACCAGTTCTCCAGCGAGGAGGTACAACTGTACGCTGTAGTACACTAGCCCACATTGCCTTTGTTCAGCCTTCAAACTTCCATCCCATTGTGCTGGTAGAACTGAGCCCTGATTATTGGCCCTAGATTCTTTATCTGATTCATTTTGTGTGGTCTCTATCTTGATACAGCTAGATTACTTTCTTTCAAATAATGTATGTATCGTCCTGATCCCCACCCACCCCTTCCTATTCATACTTTATAGTCCTGTTCACATGCACACCAAATTTGATACTTTTCAAAAATCGATATTTTTTTTTTTGTGACGTGATTAAAAAAAAGTTTTTTCATGTGTGTGGACAAAAAAAAAAAAATTAATTCTTTTGTTTCCCACCTCGAAGCAAAAATCAGTCCATCGTTATTATTTTGTTTTGTTTTCAAACCCACAACCAATATTGCCTAGCGCAGTGTGTGTAAATGGTATACCACACACATACACACATACACACACACACACACATACACACACACACACACACACACACACACACACACAAACTTTTTAATCCCATGAACCAGCTCGCCACATTAGATCCACACAATGTGTCTTCTGGGGTCATACTCTGAGTCTGATCAGTGTGAAGGCATAGATTCAAAATGCTTGCTTACATTCGGGTGATTTTTTTTTTTTTTTTTTTTTTTTTTTTTGCGGGGGGGGGGGGGGGGGGGTGGGGGGGGGGCTATATGTGAATGGTGGCAGATGAATTTGATTTTTGCATAGCAGTGTAGAAACTGATAACTCTTTTGTCTGAACGGGCCTTACAAGGGGTCAATGCACAGAGCTGTTTTGTGCTCTCTCTGACCCCATGCAAAGTTTTTGCCAAAAAAACTCATCTGCATGGCAAATTCATCAAAGCTATCATGTCTGTTAAAAGCACCCCCTCCCCCCCCCCCAATAAAAAAAAAAAAAAAAGAAAGAAACATTCTTGAAAATCACATTTTGTATTATTATCATTTTGGCCTCTGGAATTCTGATTCACTCTGTAGCTTGTGTTGCAGCTTCATTTCTCCATCATGACAAATTTTTCACTTGGTTGTTTATGTGTTGTTCAAAGTGTTGGCTTGTGTGGACTTTTTGTGTGTTTGCAGTAAATATTGACAGGCGATTTCATTATGCAGTAGATATCAGTAATGACAGTTAAGCCAACATGGTATACTAATTACTATATAGTGCAGCATTTGTAGAAATCAAAAACACTGCTATGAATAATGAATCATAGTGGGTCTGTGTGTGCTAGACTACATCAGAGTGATCAACAATTTCTGCTAGACTATACTGGACTTATCAAACCGTACATCTCAAATTCTGATGATGCAACTTATTTCATGAACAGTCATTGTCATCAATCTTACTTTTCATGTTCAATGAACTTCTCATGCAGACTTTTTCAGCCCCATGAATACCTGATTTTTGTGCGTTTTTATCTCTTGATCAGGCAGACTAGAATGAGCCAAGGAATACTGAGTTTCATGTGTCACTCTCTATTCCATGTTTATGTTGACTTTGCTGGAATAGAGTAATATCAAACAGAGGAGTAATTAAGGGTTTTTGTGTTTTTATTTGTTTTTTATTTTGTTTTGCTTTTTAAATCAAAATTAAGGTCCACAAGCATGGTTCTTCTTGTGGCAAAATTGTTCTGGATGGTTCAGTATAAATTTCTGATTCATCCTCTATATCACTTGCAAGCAAAGTGTAGATAATAAAAACAACTGCTTTTATGTAGTCTTTGTCTTGCTTTTTAATTCAGTTTTAGTAAATGAAACTGATAAGGGTATGACTTTGCATACTTGTCCTCCTTCACAAAAATCATTCATGTCAGAGATCAATTCGTCAAAGTTTGTCATCTTTACAACCAGTTTTTCTTGTTTTTCTTGCGATAGCCTATTTACCCGAAATTGTTTTTGTTGTTGTTGTTGTTGTTGTTGTGATAGCCTGTTTACCTGAATTGATGTTTACTGATGCTCGGTGATATCTTTATTCATATGAAATGATGATGCGATAAAAAATGATGTGATGAAACTTTGCAATAATTCCTCTGGCAGCTTGCCCCATAGATACAGATTAAAGGAGGCACAAGGGAACTCTTTCTACCTCCAGAAAGTTGTTAAGGAAAAAGGAAGGGAGTTACAGGAAGAAAAACACAGGCTTGTTTAATTTTCTGGTGAAACAATGCATGTCTGTGTTTCATCATTTTTGCGGTGTTCACAATTTTGAACAGCATCCAGTCTCCCCAGCTTTCTTTTTGTTTTGTTTATGTAACCCAAAGAGGGCAGCCAAAGCAAACAGCAAGAGGGAGTGAAGTGGAAATTAGGAAATTTATCAAGTACATTGTATATATGGACCTTCTTGTTAAACTAGCAGAATTAATGTCACTACACTTTGGTTTTCATTTTTCTCACTACTGTAAAGGCTGTTATTTTCATGTAAGATTTTATTTTATTTTATTTTTATTTTTTTTGCGTATGAAGAGGTCACAGATATTGTGATGTGATGTTGTTTTCATGATGTGACACCGAGGCTGTTGTAAGTGCATGCCACAGTACTGTTCATGGCAATATTTTCATGTGTTGTAAATTCGCAGCCCAACAGTGATTCACAAAATTTATGATGGAAAATCATGGCATTGCATTGATCAGTAACAAAGACACACTATGCAAAACTATCTTGAAATCTCAAAGTTAAAATGCAACACTGCTGAAATGTCCATAGCTTGAATCATACTTTATGTCATATTTATTTTTATTTGTCAACGTCCAACTGTTGATGAAAGTCAGTGTACATTTCTATTTTCATTTCTCATCTTGTTTTTGTTCCATTAACATTTCTCCTTGACGTTTTCTCAGCACCCCTCAAAAATGATGCAAAAAAGGATATTCATTGTAAGTCATTTCTAAATGCGTAAATACTTTGCTTTCAAGTAACAAAATGTTTGTGTTTGCAGCTTTGTTGTGAAGCTCAGCTACCTCTTTCTTGTTTCTTTTTTTTTTTTTTGAAAGCTTATCAATGGTGTGAAAGACGTCTTCTGTATTTCTGTGTTATCATTCCTCTTCCAACTTTGCTTTCATACTCAAATTTCATCCCATTAATATCTGACCAAGTTTAATTTTTATGTAATTTCTCTCATGCAATCTCTCCATTTGACATTGAATATTTTGTGTTTGTTTTTGTTTGTTAGTCAATAACTCATGAAAAGATTTTTTTCTGTCTTTTTTTTTTCTCTCAATAGAAGTTTGGCTTTTTTTTTTTTTTTGACAATGTTGATTTTGGTGATATTCTGTCTTCATGTAACTGTTGTGTGCTGTGTATTGCAAAAAAAAAAATACTATGTAGGCCTACATTGTCTTAAATCTCATGGGTATAATTATCCACTCACTTTCTGTTCTGTAAAGACGGTAAACTTCTTTAATTGGGTTAAAAGGGTTATTTCTTCTGCTTTCATCATTTGTTGTGCAAACAATACAATGTCCCAGAAATCATTTACCTGTGGTTTCCTAAGTATCTTTTCATTATAATCTTCATGGACTCTATGAGGTATTTGTGTGGTTTTATAAATTTGCTTTCCCTGTCCGTGTAATCATGTAATTCTCCCTTTTTACTCCTTAATTTCCATTTTCAGTCATTCATCTCATTCCTGCCTATCAAATGATGATCCCATGCTTGATGGAAGGCACTGTGCATTTTCCTTTAAAAACAAACAAACAACAACAACAGAAAACTTCATGCTGTACTGTAATAATAAATGCTACTCAAACACACTGTATTTAGGTGTTTCCATGACAGTCAATTATCATTCATCATAGTGCCTGATACTGACAGGTGATGTTTCTCTTCTTCTTGAAGAAAAAAATGATTTTTAAATTTTTTTTTATCTTTTACTTTGTCATCCAAAGACAAGCACGCATGGAATCATCCTTTGGATCATCTGTAGGTTTTCTTTTCTTTGTCGTTATGTGTAAATTAATGATGTGACTTATAATATTGCCTTATTTTAGAGCTGTTATTCATGTCTTCTCTGTGACAGTCAAAACAAAATTATCTGTTGTGTGTTCTCTTGTTTGAACTTTTCTTGATGTTTGCGCAGATTTTGGTGGTAAAGACATTCACCAAGTATTTTCTGCATGTAAGGCATAGGTTGTATACTTCTACTGTTTGTTGGTATTTGTTTTTGAAATCTCTCTATTTTATGTGAAATGCAAAAAGTCCACACAGAAGACAGGCTTACTCTCTAAAACTTTCACAAATGTTTGTCATTATTGTTTGTGTTTTATTTATGATGTGTGTGTGTGTGTGTGTGTGATTTTGTTTTTTTGTTTTTGTTTTTGTATAGGTATTCTTGAAAGTCTCAGGAAATTGGTGAAGAGTTATTGAATATGCACACCCTTGGAATCCTAGTAATTTTTGTAATTCCTCTGCTTTCTTTCAGATCAACAGAATCCCTGGACTAAGAAACGTCTTGTGGCGCAAGGACGCCTTCTGTTACACCATGAATGAAGCCAGGCGGATTCTGAGTAAGGATGGAGAAATGAGATTAAAAAACACATCAATCTAATTTTGCACCTCCTTTAGCCTAATATTTTGTTTTGCTTTTTCATATTGGTTGAACAGTGCAAGGATTTATTTTTGTGTTTCAGAAGTTTAATTCTTTCTTTTCTTTTTTTTTTTTTGCACAAATCACATCATGTTGTTTTGAACATTTTGATCTTGTGTAGTACAAATCAGTTTATCAACAGAATTGAAATTATGGGCATACCTACGGATGTTGTTCCTCACAACAAAAACAGCCTATCCCATACGCTTGCCTAACATAATAATCAACAATGCATACATTGCAGACTGGATTCCAAGCAGTACAAAAGTTTAAAGCCGTTACCCAGCACTTCATCATGTAGTGCAAATATCCATGAGTTTGAAGACGTGAGAACTAACCTACTGTGGGGGGAGGGGTGGTCTCTAATAGCAATACACTTCCATTAGAGTGCTTGAAATAATGGCTCTTGAAATAAAAAATTTATCATGTAAGTTATGATCATGATTGACATTTACCTCATGGATGTTACTTCATTAATATTTGTGTAGAAATTAGCACAAAGACATCTTAAGCTCTATGCCACAGTCAATTATGTTAACTTTCAAGATGTAAACTTTGTTTTTATAGCTAATGGCTACTAATGATTAAAACCACAATCCAAAGAAAATATAGAAAGCTGCTGGGGGGGGGGGGGGGGACTTTGAATCCGATTACTTCATGCTAAATTAGTCCAAATTCACATCAGAGTGTCATTCTACCTGCAGAATGAATATGTGCTTGCATTTAGAAATCCAAGCGTGATGTCAGCATTATACTAGTCTAGTCCTGGACCCTTTTTATCTATTCTTTTTTCGCTGACTATACGCGTTGAGCTGAGTAATGGCGCGATCCTGAGAACTGCTGCACCGAGAAAAACTGCTCTTCTCATAATGCGAAAAAAGATTTGATAAAAAGGGTCCAAAACTAGACTAGCATTGTACATGAGTGGATTGTGTGGAAGACTGAAGACTCTTTCTTTTCAAACTGTGTATCTTCATGGTGTGCTACTCAAACGAAAGTCACCTCAAAACGAAAGTTGCCTGAGTGCAGGCTTGGTGAAGAAAGCTGTGAGATTAGCTTTATCTCCGCACAAGCAAACATTTGAGTCACTCTAATGAGCTAGGGATGATGTTGGAGTTTATTTGTGAAGGCTTAGCAGCAGCTCACTGTAAAAACTGTGATGCCATGCTGTTTTCCCCTGTCACTTCTGCAGTAGCTTTCCCCTTGAGATTCCAAGATAGCTTGTTATTCCATGAAGGACAACGTGTGATTTGAGTAATTGGGGTTGAGATGGACAAGGCAAAAGGGGCTTCTTCTTCTCCTCCTCCTCCTCCTCCTCCTCCTCCTCCTTCTTCTTCTTCTTCTTCTTCTACTACTTCTTCTTCTTCACCTTCTTTTGTGATTGTAATGTACATGTATCCATGATGCTCCTTTCATTTGTGCATGAACAAAAAAAAAAAATCCCTTTATGTGTAGTTGTTGAAGGATATACACTGTTTATGACTCACGTCATATTTGAGGATACTGTGTGATTATTTATGTATCTTCTGCTGCTCAAATGCTGACTGATGTGCAGCGCATTGACTGTTTTCCTTTTGTCATCTGTAACTACACTCAATTCTCAGATTTGGTGAGACAAATTAGCATACAATTTATCTATGGCTGTTTTATTACAGCATAATCAGTTTTACAGTAATTGTAATGTGGTGGTTGTGAATATTTTTGATGATATTGCTGAAAATCAGAAATTGTAAAGCAATGCTATACACAGAATAAATCAAATCAAATCAAATCAAATAAAAAAGAATATTTACAATAATTCCATGAGCCACAAGCTGAAGTCATTATCAGCCTCCTTCTGCTTCGGATCTATCTCCCATACTAGATCTATATTTTCTAAAGAAATAGAATCAAAAAGATCAGTTATTGGAATCTCCAAGTACTGAGAGTTCCTCCTCTTTGAAATTAAATAGGCATTGAAATGTCTTCAGAAAATGAAAACAAGATCAGATGAATTGCAAAGGTTGTACTAGGTCCTGAATAGTTTGGACACAAGGTGAGCATTCACAGTTTTTGAATTTATTCAGCAAACTGGCCTACTACTTGATGCTTCCCTATTTTTTACTTTTCACTTCTTTTCTCCCCCCCCCCCCCTTGTAGCTCTGAGGAGAAGTCAGCTGGCTCCGCTGTGCTGGGTGATGCCTGCCCAGTACGAGGACTTCCTAGCAACGGCCGACGCCCTGGGGACCGACGTGAGGTGGGTGTTCAAGTCCCCCAGCCCCGAAGGTTGCATCCAGGTTCTCCAGCCTACCAGAGAGAGGGACTATGCCAGGGTCATGCAGTGAGTAAACTTTGACCCTTTAGCTAGCCATCATATACTTTGTTTGTACCAGGCTGGTGATGTATTTTTGTTGTTATGTTTATTGTCATCATCATTACCTCTGCCAAGGAGGTTATGTTTTTGCCTGTGTGGGTTTGTTTGTTTGTCTGTGTTTTTGATGTGGTTTGGCTTGCTTTTGTGTGGTTCATTTCTGCATGCAAACAAATACAAATTCAAACTCAAATTCCAAATATAGAAACAATGACAAATACAATGATTAGAATTTTAACAAAACATTACCGCACTACACAAACACAGACAATATTATCTTACAATATACATATACGAAACATGTAGGTAAGGCCCCCCCCCCAAAAAAAAAATTGTTGCATTGGCGTAACATGAGATTTTCAAATAGGGTCTGTCGGGCGGATTTTTTTTTTTTTTTTTTTTTTTTTTGCTACCTGCATTTTACGTGTAAAACTCATGCTCAGCTCAGTAAACAGTTACAACTGCTGCACCGAATGTGCTGTGTTCATCTATTCTACAAATCATTTATGAGGCCGATATTACTGGAATTATACCCCTTCACAGAATTTAAAGATGTTGAAATCCCTATCCTGAATGTTTTCACTTCATATATTACTATTTTGACTTAGATAAGATAGATGCAAATTAACCCATATGTACGATCTTTTCATCGCACACGGCGATCTCTATTACAGTCCCACATATACAGATTCGTGTAAGTTCTCCACACAAGAAACCTATGGCAAAACTGTGCACAATACATCGCAGTCTGAATGCTACGTATACACTGAATCTTGTTAGAGTACGTGTCTGTGTTGGAAACAGATGACGTACTGATCAAGGAAGGCTTATGCGAGGCGCTAGATCTCTCCCTCGTACATCCGATATCCCCAGAGCCGTTTCCACTTCCGGGTTTGTGCGATCGCGATCGCAATCAACAAGATATTTGATATCGATAGCAAAAAAAAAATAATAAAAAAACATGGGGTCGGCGGAATTTTTAGGGTCGGGCGGGTTACGCCAATGCAACAATTTTTTTTTTTTTGCCTAAGGGTATAAAAAGTATATAATTGATATTTTTTCAGTATAGAAAGAGATAATTGAATGCAGGAGACTGCCATCATTAGCAGACAGGGTTGAAATGGATGGAGCCTTGAAATGATGGGGTCTGCAAAAGAACTCCATAAGTCATTAATGAATTTGGAGGAAATTTTCCGGAAAAGTTGATAATGACTCAAGAAAGAGATGATTAAATTTTGGTAGTGATTCGATCTGATACTGTCTAGATCCAGGAATTTTCTGAGTTTTTTTGAAGGATTCTTTATTTGTGGAACTGTAATATAAGTTGGAAATAACAATAAGGGTGGAATTGAGGTGCTTTTTGGAGGTCTGTGCTCTCCAAGTGCTTTTCTATTTGTTATTGTTTCCTCGCATTTTTATCTTTCATTTATTTTCCATCAAGGCTTTTGTTTTTCCTTCACTCAGCATCTTCCGATCATTGTGTCAGGATTTAAGTTCCATCCCAGATGCGATATGACAGACAACAGACATCAGCCTGATCCGTGCTGTTACATCTTAGGACAGAGAACTTTGGCCCTTCTCTAGTCTGCCCAAAAGATGCAAATCTCTGAAAAAAACACAAGAACAGAGAAATTTAGTGACGCACTGAATTCCAGTGTAGTTATATTATCATTATATTCACAATAGTTCTCAGCAGGCTTTTTCAGTCACTAGTTTGGCTAAGAAACAAGTCCATTTGTAGATTTTGCCTGCAGTGCTTTTGTAGAAAAGGCAGCATTTTTTGTCATGGCCCATCACTTTCTTCACAAAAAATAAGTCATATCAGCTAAACTGTTACATTTGCTTTTTTCTTTGTTTTGGTTTTTAGACTGCATACACAGATACACACATAAGGAGATCCGGAAAATCTGACAAGGGTTTTTTTTTTTTCTTTCTTTCTTTCTTTTTTTTTTTTTTTACAATGACATTTTTCTTGTGGATGAAAAACCCTAACAGATGTTTTTCTTCTTGGACCAGCATACTGGTTTCTAATTTTAAAAAAAGACAGAACCAGAATGTGCATGTAGCACATTTATTCATAAAACACTCATTTTTTTCTTCCTTTTTTTTCCCCCTACCAGATATCGCAGTCAAAGAGCGGTGGTGCAGCAATATTTCCCCAACCCACTGCTTATCTTCGGCTCCCCAGTCAACATCCGGGCCTACGTACTGGTGACGGGCCTGAATCCCCTCAGGGCCTACATTCACTCCCAGGGCCTGGTCTTCTTCCGGCAGGACTACCAGAAGGGCTTCAAAAAGGTCAGAGGTCAACCATGGTCATGGCAAAAACAGATTTGTCTTGTGTTTTTGTATTCTTATCAGACATTTTCTTCTATGCGTGATTGGTAGAAGTCCGTACTGTTATTGAAGGTATCCGCAATTTCTGTAGCCTTTGATAAAGACCTTGTGGCTGAGGTTTATTTTCCACATTGCACATGTTAATTGAGACTAGTTGCGCAACAAAGGGGTGGAGGTGTGGGAGAGTGCTATCAGCCATTTTGTTGCCTGTTCACCCCTTGCCTCACCATTCTTCACCTTGACAAGGAAGCCTTGAGTAAGTGGAGCAGTGTGGAATGTTAACGTAAAGCCAGAAGGCTTGACTGAAGACTACTTTTAATTTGCAGAACCTCCTATCCATGAATAGCATAATTACACTTATTGTATACTGCATTAACAACCTGTCTCCTTGTGCTGCTATACTATGTTGGAAATATCCATGGACTTTCCTTTCATTTTCAGAGAAAGGGCTCATAAGGACTGCTGCTACTATGTGTCATTGCAGAACAACCTACTTTATTTTCTTTGCTTAGTTTAATACATCATTTGGTGATCATATCAATATGAAAATTGATAGTTATCTATCACCATTGCTAAATACTGTGACATATTTCTCTGCTTGAGTTATCAGTGCTTGCCTTCCTCCATTTGTTACCCACAATGTTCTGCAAATGAGGATTATGACCTTTGACAGGTAATGTCACCAAGACTGCTAGCTGAGAAACCTACAGAACAATTGGCATGCTGTTCATGTGTCATATATCCAGTATATCTACACTGTAGGGTTTTTTCACAGTATATAGCTTTTAATATGTGAAGTTATGACATTATGTTTGACTTTCCACAACAATAATACACGTGAAAATCTTTGTTCAAAGAGCATTGCGAAATCTACTTTTTGCCTATGTGTGCATATTTCAGCAAACTTGACAAGTGCTTACTTTAAAGGTCTCAATATTTTGCTGCCTTTTTAAACTTCACTTCTCATCCTATAAAAGATATGGTTCCCTTTTGCGTTTGTGCCACAAGCTGCTCTGTAAATAATTTCCTGATTTGATCTCATCCAGATCCCAAGCAGGACTTGGGACCTGGACCAGTTCCGGCACCACCTGGTCCACAGCTTTGGGGCCCGGGTCGCTGCAATGGCATTTCGCAACATGGAGACGGTGATTGTGGAGACGCTGCTGGTGGCAGAGCCCTCGCTTGTTGCGGACTTCTCGCAGTTCACCCACCCCTGGGAAGATCCTTACAGGTGATGCCTCCCTCTATTCCACTGGTTAACCCTTTCTGTGCCAGGAACTTTTATACACAGTGTGTGCACTACTATTGGGTTCTCTGTGCCAATCAATACTCAAAGCATACAAAGGCTTAAACTTGAGTGTTAAAGGCAGCTGGTCGTCGCAGGCGATTCGCAGCTCAGTAGAAAAGCACGACAAGCTGCTCCTCCCGTTATTGTACCCCCGTACGTACCGAATGCCGAACACGACGCTACGCAGCGCACCAGCGAAAACCAGATGGGGCACGAGCGCCGTGCGAGCTGTCCACTGTAATTTCAACATGGACGCCCGAATACCTACCGAATGGGGCCGAATGGGTGCATGCACAAAACCGCACAACAGCCATGCGCATGAAAATCTCTCCCAGTCCGCGACACAAGTAGTGAGAGCTGTCGGGTGTACGTACGTACGTATCTGGCTCCAGTCTCTGTTTATATGCACTATGGTGCCAATTTCAGCAATCTAAGCAATAATATTTCAAAATGTCTGAAAATATTATATAACAATATCATGAATTATTCATATATTACGTTGTTTAATATTTGGTATTTATAAATATGCTTTGATGAAGAAATATTAAAACTCTAAGCTTCATGTATAGCAAGTTGCAATGCATATGGCCATATGGCAGGTTGTTATGATCTCATCGTGCAATGTTGTCTGCTGCGTCAGCTGCATGTGTTATACGTACAGCTTACAGTACGTTGGGCCGGATCGTAACATAGCAAAGTTGATAGAAAGTCGTCGGTACCGGTATGTCAATATCAATATTGTGTGTGGTATGCGTGTACTGTTTGCAATAAAAAGTGCTGTACTGTTTCGGCTTAGCCTTGGCTTTGGTTTAGTAATGAAACCTCACAATGGAGATCAAACAGCCGTCCAACTCGAGGCAACGTATCTACTTGTTTGACGCTATCGACGAGTGGAGAACGCAGAGAGATGTGTTCTTAGCTGGAGGACAAGTAAGAGACCAGAGGGGGAAGCTTCAGTGTCAGCGTGCCGATGAAAAATTTACTTTCCACTTGCTGGAGTTGCATGAACAGTTTTGCAGGAATTTTTATTTAGAATGTGCAAATTCGTGTTACGACATGCACGGTGGAATTGTGTTGCCACGGCTTACGCCAATCAAGCAACCCCAGCTGGCCAAGTCAACAACTTCAAGGAATCCAGATCCAGATGATGTGTAAGTAGAAGTCTACACATGAATCAATGATTGAAGTGGTATGACTTTTTCTAATCTAGTATCTGTAACTTTAGGGCATTTGCGTTTGATCGACAAGTAGGCCTATTTTTCTATGTATAATTCCGCGAAAAACTTCTCTAAGTTCTCATTTATGTCAAATTATGATAATGCCATAATTGAAATGACATTTGCTGGGTCAGTTTAATGTCATTAGTCCCATTAAATGAGAAGTTTTTCATATCAATCATGTTATGCAAATTCCCCAAGAATATGATTTAGGATTTGCAAATAAATTTTTAAAAAATGAATAGATCTATCGCAAGCTCCATCATACATGTTATGATGTAGTCTAACCCAATAGATCTGGTAGAACTCTAACGTTTAAACAGGGGAACTATAGGTTCAAAGATGATAGATCTAGGCCTAACAATGATAGATTCTAGTTTAGGCCTAGCCCGACCAGACGCTGTTAATACGCTACGCGAATACCGCGCTACGTATGTACAGCGGCGACTGGGCTGTGTATAGTTAGTTTAGGCCCTACTTCGACTTGAAGGTATGTCGGTTGGTGCACGGCCCCCTTCTGCCACGGCCACAGGTACACTGTGCAGTGCAACTGTGGCCGTTGGCCCTGCACGGGCACAGTCGCTTCCCCGTCCTGAATTTACACACGCCAGGGCAAGTATGGTTGGACCTAGGCCTACTACTAATCAACCGCCTAATGTTTATCTGCTTGATAAGAATATTTAACACTGAAATTCACGTAAAAAAAACTTGACCTACGTGATTGAGAAAATCCAGCTCTATCAAATGCCGTTGTTCTGTTTTCGATTCGAAGTTTCAGTGCAAAAATATCGCCGACAAACTTGCGTGGCCTCGTTTCAGCTCCCCGCGGTAAAATGTTTTTGCATTGACAATGCACGCAAACCGAGTTGTATTGAACACCGTGTTGTACAAAGCTTTTTAGAAGCCTTTTAGAAACTTCCATAGACATTACATTGTGCTGTCATTACGATTCGGTGAAAATATTCATTCGAAATTTTGTCCTTGATTAAAACCATTAATGAACAATGAATTATCGCGTTTTCCCACACCATCCTCATCTACATTCAAAGCCAATCCATTTTTATGTGCTTTGCGGGCAGAGAAGTGCGTAGTAAGTGTTCAGTGCGCGAATTATACGCGCTCGGTTTCAATAAGGGTGGTCGATATGTAGTAGGGCTACCATACAAGACACAGGGTCTCCGACCCAATCGTCCGCGTTCAGAATGGACAACTCGGCGGTAATATCCGCTACCCATGACGATGTGTCATCGTCCATGATGGCCACCCTACCTATATATAATCTGATCTGACGATTACAGTGTAGTTAACGAGTGACGACGATCGACGGTGCGATGAAGAGAAGGCGTACACTGTAGTCGTACGAAGTATAGGCAGCTAGTTACTATGCGCTCATGCGAACATTGCATCACACAGTACATACAGTATACCATACATTCAATTCACATTACACAAAACGTATGGTACTCCCCGCGCTCAGATCAATCAAGCGAGCAAACGAGATACTATAGCGCGATACATTGCTTTAGGGATGTCTTGCGCACACACACATTTCGCTTCGTAGCAACTTCGGAAGCGAGTTTACGTGCTGCCGCCTGCGGCTGAAATATGTCCATGTATCCTCGCGACTGGGTGTCTTTAAACTCGAGTGTTACACTCAAAGCATACAAAGGCTTAAACTTGAGTGTTAAACTCGAGTGTTACACTCAAAGCATACAAAGGCTTAAACTTGAGTGTTAAACTCGAGTGTTACACTCCAAGCATACAAAAGCTTAAACTTGAGTGTTAAACTCGAGTGTTACACTCAAAGCATACAAAGGCTTAAACTTGAGTGTTAAACTCAAGTGAGTTGGCTCAGTCGGTAGCGCGTCTGCCTCACGATCACGCGGCCCGGGTTCGAACCCGAGTCTGGACTGAGCAATGTTGTGTGTAAGCATACCGTCCCCTCTAACAAGAGGCAAAACACTCTGTCCCTCGGATAGGACATAAAATGGAGGTCTCGTGTATGAGAGAGTCACAACTCATGCATGTAAAAGATCCCGCTTCATTCATCCATCGCAAAGAGCAGGGTGTTTAACCTGGTGAAGTGGTCCCCCCTCACATTCAACTGGACCCCATGGAAGACCAGCTTAAACGTAGCTGAATATAGGCTATCCAGCCATCTTCTTAGATGGAAATGAACAAACAAACAAACTTGAGTGTTACACTCAAAGCATACAAATTAGGCTTGAACTTGAGTGTTAAACTCCAGTGTTACACTCAAAGCATACAAAGGCTTAAACTTGAGTGTTAAACTCAAGTGTTACACTCAAAGCATACAAAGGCTTAAAGAGAAACTCCACCCCATATCATTTTACTGACTTATTCAAAACAAACTAAGTAAAAGTTTAACCTTTCTTAGAATATGACAAAAATGATAAAGGTTTTCATATCTTATGCATTAGAAATTGTATGAATACTGCAAGTGTTCACTTGAAAACATGTAAATGGTGTCAAATCCTGTGATTATCATATTTTTGTCTAAGTTTGAGAAAATTATATACAGTCATGCTGGTTTGATTTAACTCTTGTCATAGATGTCAACATGGACATTTATCATAGTGGAATTTTCCTTTAAGTGCTTCCAGGCTCTGATTTATATCCCCCCCCCCCCACTGTTTGCACATTCCCAGACGTAAAACATCTTTGTTTCAGCAAACCATCCCTTACACTGGCCCTAAACTGTGGAATAGAGTGACAAGTAGTCATATCAATCCTGAACTGTTTTTTTTTTTTTCATTAAGACTTTGGCTATTGTTGTTTATCTTTACATGTATTGTTCGGTATGCCCTATACAAGTTGTACTCATTGGTGCCACGCCTCCTTCAATGTAGATAAATTGTTAATGTATATACATTTTCATTGTAAACATGTTATCTTTTAGGAAATAATGTTACTTAGATTAAATTGAATTCTTTGATCCATCTAATATTGTATTCATCTGCAACTATATGAACTCATTTGAAATTAGTTGAACTCATGAAGGAGAAGCCAGGTGCAATGTGGTTCCGCTATTAATTTGGGAGCGTTATTCTTTTACGAGGCCTGTTTATGGATTCTACACCAGAATTAGCCTAGATGGATCTGATATTAGACTGTGAGATCTGTGCTTTTGCGATCAATGGTTCTAAAAAATGTAGATCAAGTGAAACAACCAGTGGTAGTTTAATACGGGGTTATCTGTTTGCAGTAGAAATGTAATGTTTTCATCATTACACTGTCTACTGTTCAGTGTTACCAGTCGCAGACCTGAATGTCAATATTTACAAGAGTTTTTGAGTCCGGATATAAAATGATACTTTGGAGCTGTGGTAGATATCTGCTCTTTGATCCCAATGATAAGAGATAGATTCATCATTTAGCACTGCTGACATGGTTATCAAAATGTCATTCATTGCATATCAATATATAACACCAATCCATGCTAAAGGTGTGTTTAGTCAAAGACAGACAATCTTGGTGATAAACAGTTTTTCCTGCCATATTTTCGTGGTCGTTGGCAGTGTTTATTAGCTTGATAGATGATTGTTTTCCTAACAGTGAGATAAGATTTTTCAGAGGAAACAATTTAAAGGGCGACTTCCCACCAAGTTTAAGTTTACTTTAATTTTTTTGTGAATAAATAAAAATCAACCAAAATAGGATAAAGATTCCATAAAAGTTGGTCATAAGATTTTTTTTTTCAGAAAACACTGATGATAGTAGCAACAACATAATATGCAAATTGGAGGATATTGATGATGTCATTGCTGCATAACTCTCCTGTTTTCTTGCACAAAAACTTCATAAAATAAAGACAAAACCTTTCATCTTTTGCATCAAATCAATGTAATCTAAATTTCAACTTGGCAGTGATGGCTTTATGTGAGGACACACAATGTAGTTGCTGAATTATTGACCTAAAAATATGAATTCTATACTTTTTTTAGGCAAACCAATGAGAGATCTGTTAGGGGATGACTTTATCACCTTTGTTTAATTGCATGCATGGTAGTGACCAACATCAATTTTTGTGAAAACACATCAGATTTTGAAATCTCATAATTTTCTTATTTTTATGTGTTATTGTGAAAGAACTGGTACCACAGTGTTTATCTGGTTTTATTCTACTGTTGACTTCAGTCTGGTATGGAAGTCCTCTTTTAAGCTCATCACAAAATTCCTCTGAGTCATAGGATAGGATCTAGCTTTAATATTGTCACTTCTAAGCACAAACAAGTTGCAATATGGTATGTGTGCCATGCTTCAGTTCATGTGGTCCTGAAATAATCACCTATCATATTTCCCCATGACATTCGACCTCATTGTTCAAATATGTATCAGGCAAAACAGTAGTCTATGGTAAGTGCTATAACAGCCACTCATATGATGACTCATATGATGTTTTGACTGTAATGACAAGTTGATCTGGTACTCAAGCAACATCCCATCATATTTTCCCCACGACCCCTGACCTCTTGTATGACATCACGTCTGTAGGTGCGAGCACTGCTTCCAGCTGCTGGGATTCGACATAATATTCAACTCAACGTTGCATCCCATCGTTGTGGAGGTAATACTACATTCTGCGTAGACAGATGAGGGGTGCCATGTCTTCCTAATTCTGCACACTGTATCGTGACAAGAGAATATGAGGCCATACTGATTTGGGGATTATTTTCTGCCTAAGTTGATCCATGAGATGAATGGTGAACACAAGCATCTCCAAGATTAGGCTTTAGGATCTCCCTGATTTTGAGATGTGTGAATGTTGGCAGCCCCTTGTACATGAATTTTGATGAATGCATACAACATCTGACGTAAGGACAAAATTCAAATCATTTCTGTACCCGTAGGAAAGCATGCACATGATTCAATGTGTACTGGACAGGTTAAGTTGCCAGTTAAAAATAGGACATAGGAACTCTACAGATTCAGTTGCCAATTTAGTGATCAGCCATGTTTGCATGTTTTTATACATTCAACCCATTATGTTTACAGAGAAGGCAGCTGTGCTACAACCAAATTTGGAAGATATTCTCGACTAATTTCTCTGTTTTGCTTTGGTTCTTATGTAGATGATTGCAGTAGCTGTAATTGTTTTGTGAAATATGTTCCAGAAATCATAACAATAACAAAGAAATGAAAGCTAATGTACGAGAGGATATTCAAACACTTGTAATGTTGTCCCTCAGCCTTCCCTATCAATGTCAATGAAACATTCCAAACCAATAAAAAAATAAATATTTGTAACCTTTGGATACAGGTGACTGGACAGCCGCACCTCCAGCCCAATAATGCCGACCAGCAGTGGGCAGGCACCAACATCAAGCAAACGACTGTAAAGGAGTCTATGGCCATGATGTTCTCAACGAGGAGAGTGGCTGGGGAGGTGGCAGACGCTTTGGCAAGCATCGGGCCAGGAGTAGGAATTGAGGTAAAAAGCCTTTCCTCTAGATTAACTCTTTCATGCCTGCGAGTGATATATTTGCATACAGTACCAATAGGATTTGAGGAAGGTGGTCTGAAGAGTGTTCCGTCAGTATCTAATCAGCCTGGAGACGAAGTGGCAACCTGGTGGTGACTCAAGTCTCCGCTGGTAGCGAAGTCATCTCCTCAACGTCTCTACGATGTCTCACAGAAACTAGCCGGGTCTCCAGGGAGTCAGAGGAAAATCAAACATGTGCAATTTTTGGGGCGACTTTTTCTAGTCTCCAGCTGGTCTCGGGAGACATCTCCACAATGTCACATGTTGAAAGTTTTGTTAAAAATTGTCCTGTCATGCAGTAGATTAGTTAAATATCTATAAAATCAAACATGTAAGGTATTTAATGTCTGCTGTTTCAATGATGTTGATCAGCAACTTCATACATGCTATTTAATTGCTATCAATATTTCACAAATGATTTCATCTCATTCATTTTATTTCATTAAAAACAAAAATGAAATGAAATGAATGTGCTAAAGTGCAATGCCTGATATTTTTTGTTTTTTCAGGGATTAAACTGTAAGAATGCAGAAGGCCCTTGTCTGAGCGAAGCTGATCTGGGGTTCCTGATGTCAGCCAGGAGGGAAAGTCACAGCATGGGCAGTTTCAGACAGGTATGGCAATAGATTAATGTCGATCACGCTGTCATGTGTGACACGTTTGCAGTGTCACATTGTGAGAGTCCCAAGATAGACTTACCGTCTTCCTTCTTGGTAGCTCAAACAAGAACTGAGCAAGCTTAAAGGGATGGTAAAGTTTTGGTTGAGACCTGGCTTCAGGTTTCTAACTTTTTGTGAGATAATGAGAAACCTCTTATGAAGTATGAAAGAGCATGCAATTCCAAGAGGAATTCAATGTTTATTTGATGAAAATTGGTTGTGAAATGGCTGAGATATCCCAAACAGATCAATCCTACTAAAAGGTGGGACCCACATTTATTGGGATTGCTTTGTTTTACTTTGTTTTTGAATATCTTAGCTATTTCAAAACCGATTTTCATCATATAAACTTTGAACTCCTCGTAGAATGGTATGTTCTGTAACATTTCATAGGTGGTGTCTCAGTATCTTGCAAAAAGTTTAAAACTTGATCCTCATCTCCACCAATACTATACCATCCCTTTAACCATAGTTCCAGGCACTGAGTAGCTGCTCACAGGGTCAACGTTCCAGAGTAGATTGACTGCCCATCATCAGGATGATGTCTGTCTATGATAGTCAGTCTGCTCCGAAACAGTTTTTTTTTTATTTTTCCGTCTGTATTGAAAAAAAAAAGTATGACAAAAGTGGGGGTCTACTGGTGTTGTACCATGTAGGGATCATATGAAAAGACACAGACATTCCAGATGACTCTGCAGCAATCAAATTGTGCTAGTTCCATTTCTGTTTTTGTTTTGTTTTTATCAGAAAATTTTGAAATCCTGTTAAATATATTATTTTGGAATTAGGTGGAGCAACTGTTCCTTGAATTGAATTTGTCATTACCAGCAGCTGTTGAATTAAGTATTTTAGCATAATGAATTTATAGGATTTCAAATGCAGAGTGCATAGTTTTTATGTTCCTGTACCACCAAGGCATATCTGGCTTGCAAAGAGAGAGAGAGAGAGAGAGAGATTTAGAGTATAAGATCTGTGCATCTGTTTATAGCAGGTGCAAAGCTTGGCAGATGCTTTTTTGTGATCAGCTGCCATTTACAGCACTTGAACAGCTTGCATGGCTTAATCACAAAAGTACTTTTACAAATAAAAAAGGGGGTCCTGTGCTATGAACAAGAAAACATAAAAGCAGTGTCAGTGAACCTTTTCTCAGTCAAGCAGACTTTTTAACCATTGTGCTGTTTGTGCATTGAATAGTTAGCTCCTTTTTATCCCATGTACTGTGACACACTTTGTCTTTCATTCATATTGCTTTGTAAGTACCTACATAACCAGGAAATAAACAAAATTGTTGGAGAACTACGGTAAAAGGAAATCTGTACTTTTGAGAAAGATTTATCATGAGATGATTGAAATTACTCAATGTGACCCGCCACAACAAAAGGATCCTGAAGTCGCTGACGACTGAGCCGAGAAAATTGAGTTTGAAGTCAGATCATCAAAATCGGTCAAAACGATCGGATTTCTGTTTTTGGCATAATTTTGTAGTCTATTGTCTATCATCTGCCAAATTTCGAAGCTAAATGACCAAAGAAAAGGCAAGAAATTAATGTTTTTCTGGGCCATGATTTTCCGACTTTCAACGGAACAGAAACGTGTCCAAAGATTTGGATTTGGCGCCGCAGATAGACTCTGCCCCTCGCAACGAGGGAGTGATCTTGTTGGTCAGTGCGCGGCACCCTGGTTACTGATTGGTCATGCGTAGACCGCTGGTGAGAAGCTTGAATGAACACCACAGAGGTTGCTTTTAGCAGACCTATTGTCAAGAGGTGAAAACTGTCTAACTTCCCCTTGATCACGATTGCGTCGGAAGGAAAACTTTGAAGGCGGTTTTCTCGAAATGCTGATTTCCTAGACCACTCGACATGGTCTCATTAAATCACCAATATCTCCACAACCGAGTACTTTTATGTGTCGTGTTGTATACGAAATAAAGTGGAAGAGTAAGGGAATAATGTCATGTCATTTTCAGAAAATTGTCCTCCCCCGACTTTCGGATCCTTTTTTGTTGTAGTGGGTCACAGTGGGTCCATCCATCCCCTTCTCATTTCCACAAAATTTTTATGAGTGTCTAGTCTTAGGCAGGTAGTGGAGAGTAAAGCAATGGGGAATTAAAGCAGTTGTGATTTAAAAACTTGTAGGGCAGGGGATAGTTCTTACTACACCATGACACAACATTGTACTACACTGTATTAGACTCGCTGTGTGTTTCAACTTTAAATTTTAAAGGTGTGATTGATTTGCCAATTGATATTCTTACCACCCACCCCCCAGCTCTATCCATGTGAAGACATCGAGAAATACACCCCTCTACTCCATGACTTGGAGCACTTCACTGCATCCCACCTCGGCTTCAGACATGCCATGCCCAGTGGACGTCGCCATGGAAACCATCCCCCTTCCCAGAATTCCAAGCCTGTCAAACATTCCACAAAGGACATGCACCCGATAATCATTGCCACTGAGCAGTTTTATGCCAAGAAGGAGAGAGAGAAGTTGTGGAGCTCCAACCCGGTTGAAGCACCGGGGGAGAGAGTTGCTGTAGAGAGAGAAGTCTTGTCACCAAACAGGATGACTGGTGTGAATGATCGCCATGACAACAGTCTCATCAAAAACATCTTTGGCTTGGGTCCCCCCGAGAGACATGGCAACTTGAAGAGACTTAGCTGCAGTGAGGGTGAGATTCAGTAGAGTTTCATGTGTGTCGTAACAGATGATTCTCACTTGCTGTTTTTGGAGTTTTAGTGTCGCCATCACTGGATGAGAAAACTGCAACATCTTGTGATGTCACGCAAGGACAAGGATATAAAGAAAATACAAAGAAATTTTAATATGTTTTCACTTATAGCTTCTGACTTACATCCCTCAGAAAGCAGGGGGAATAATATCGCCCTTAACCCGTTGAGGACAGACTGATTTCGCTACAACACGCATTTCCCATAGACACCTGCCCGAGTATACTCGAGACTCGTCCTCAACGGGTTAACGTACAACTGTATGTCATTATTGAAGCTGGACTATTCTAATTGTAACACTTGCTGTATGTGAAACTGAATGCAGTCAAGTCTGTGTATAGCAGCCACTCGTGAGAAACATGAATGGTAGTCCTTTAAATAGGTGGCCACTACAAGCATGTTTGTTACTAATGACATCTTATCAAGTCATAAATCAGAAATGAATGAGCTTGAAAAGCAGTTTCTTTCATTTACACTCGCTCAATAACTTTGTTGGCCCTGAACAAAAACAAAGCAAGAATACAGCCTGTAATATGACGTGAAGTAACCCCAGTAAACAGCATGTTAACTGGTACACCATTAGACAGGACTGCATCCAGAGTCTTATAATTATGGCCACTATACACAGTTTAATATTGCCTATGGCAGATAATTTTGATTGGTGGCCGCTGGCTGCATTAAAGAAGCGGTCATCGTTTACAAGATTTTAGCACAAGTCATTCCTCTCCAAAAACAACCAATGTAAGCAAGTAGAATGAATATGACAACTTGCTGAAGGTGATTGCCTAATACTGACTGTTGAACAAAAGAATCAGATGTGGGAATGCAGTGAATGAACACATCTGAATGAGAAAAGAATGAAGGTGAAGAGAGAAATAGAGTAGTGGTCAATGAGAATTGGCAGAAATAGAGTAGTGGTCAATGAGAATTGGTGACAACCTACATACCTATAAAACGGAACTGAAGTAAATACCAAACCAGAACTGGAAAGGAGTCGATGAAAAGGGAACTCCAAATGTCAACTTAGCTGTCTTGCACCATTATAGACCATTGCAGGGTGCTACATTACTTCTTTTGAGCACTTTTCAGGTCGGACAAGCAGATTTTCATAGTGTTGCAAAACACTTTCCCAAACATGAATTTTGCTTGCCCAGAAAGAAAGTCCAAAAGAAAATGAATGCTTGTAAGTCAAGCCCTTAATAAAACACAATCATATGAATGAACAGCATATATGTTGATTCGCAGGCTTGAATACATTGGAATAACAGACTTGGTCTGATCGAGTGTAGATGTTGCATTGCATTGGGGTTTCTTCACATAAATGTTGGAAAGTTGCTAAAATGAAATTAGCGTGCATTGCATCACTAAACAGTGGTCATTATTGGGCTTCTGTATGGTTGATTTCACAGTTTGGTATGGGGGAAAATGTAAAAAAAAAGATGGTTTCAAACTCTTTGCTTGCCCAATTACGGCAAGTATTTTTTTTTTTTTTTTTGGTCATTGTTCCATGACACTTGCCCGACTTTGATTTTCTCTTGCCTCAGGCAATGAGGCAAGTGCTTATGTTGCACCTGGCAGGTGGTCGCTATTTTACACAGGTTTGTCACACAGGTTTGACTCTTCTTATGCACCATGCCACTCCTCCCTTAAACCCTGATTTTACGACCTCCTCTACCACCTACCACCACCACAGACAGGGACACCGTGCCTTACTTGGCGTCGCTCAGCACCTTCCCAGCTCTGAACCTGACCTTTGAACCCGGGACCACAGAGTACCATTCCTCGGTGCCCTACGGTCAGGTGGTGCTGCAGGTCGGGGCGTTCGCGAGGAGCTGTGACTGCGAGGCCAGGCTGGAGGACAAGTACGGTGTCTCCAGGTGGGTGGGCAGGATGTGATCTGAGGACTCAGAACAGTCCAGAGCTGGGAGGGAATGTATATCTAGTGCTTAAACCATCAGGTCCTTGAATAACTTTTGGCAGCAGAAATTATTTCCTTTCATTTCATCTCGGTTTTATTTTCGTATTTCTCCTTGAAAAATACATCAAATATAGC
This sequence comes from Diadema setosum, assembly GCF_964275005.1. Taxonomy (NCBI): domain Eukaryota; kingdom Metazoa; phylum Echinodermata; class Echinoidea; order Diadematoida; family Diadematidae; genus Diadema; species Diadema setosum. The sequence goes on from NC_092686.1 coordinate 10,075,250, forward strand.
AAAATGAAATGACACATGATAGCCAGCTGGGATGCACAGTAGCATATGTCAAACATAATATATAACATGGTGGTCAATCTGTAAAAGTTTGAATCTGAGTATAGATGCTAAAGAAATATGATGGAACCTAATTAAAAGCAAGTTTATCAATTTGTCCTCATCAAATTGCACTTTAAATAATTTCACTCTTTATTCAATATTGGTTAAAGATAAATTAGATGTATCAAAGTCTTAAAATCGTAACAGAATTAGAAGGGGAAAAAGGCAATTTGATACAGGCACAGTAATTTTTATGTTCTATAATGTGTTTCCAAGTTGAGGATCAGTTGCAGATGTAGTGATTTTTGAAGCTCTTGATAACCCTGCATTTAAAAGAAAAATCAACCTATAAAAAATTTTCTATGACTGAAATAGGACTCAAATGAAAGAGGAGTGTTTATTCCATTGTACTTTATTCAACACTAACCATGAAAGCTAAGAAAATGCTGCATCATACCCTGGAAATGTAGTTTCTGGGATGTGATGGGTTAAAGCACAATCCTGCACCATGTTTGAGCTGGCTTTGTAGTTAGAGTAGAATCAGCAACACAGAATGGTAGTGGTAGAGGAGCCATCAATATTGAATCTAAGACAAGAAAGTCATGCAATTTCAAAGAATCTTGATATCTTTTAGGAAAATAGTGATGTTAATAGCAAGTTAAGTATCTATGCAATTAGATGAGGATGTGGTTTATTGACTTTTCAATGAGAACTTTAGTGTGTTGAACCAAGAACTTTGTTGATAGAGCTGTGCATTGTTTACTGCTTTGTAATGAGCCCCCAGTTTTTTTTTTTTTTTTTCTTTCAGTGGACAGTATGACACCAAGGGTTGGATGTTTTAGCAGAACCCGTAGTATAGTTACGCTAAAAGTTTAAATCCAGAGAGCACTTGTCTGGTACAGTTTTACCACGGTTAAAAATGGTGTTTTGTGTGTGATTATCAATGGTCTTAGATCAGGCATGAGCCATTTTTAAAAAAGTCATATAACAGTGATTCTTTGTATAAGACTCTTTAATGTGATTGTCTCTTTCGTCTGTGTCTTCTCCCAACAGACCAGCAAATTTCACTCTCGGTCTTGGCCACAATCGCATTAACATTCTTGTTGTCGACATGACGCATTCGGAGCCCTGGGTCCTAAACACATACACCCTTCACATCCACCGTGCACCAAGGAGTAACCCATCTTTGCTCGCCACTGACCAGGAGCATGAAGTCTGCACTCTTGTTCAGGTAAACAGCATCCTGCAGTATAATTAAACCAAGGAGGTTCTAGAGAATGGAGTCACAACCGTCTTATTTCCTTTGCTAGATGTTCGAAGCCGCCGCTCAAAAATATTTGAAGCATGTGCAAAACAGGAGCTGCCACGCAGATAGATGACAGTTACTCGACTGGACATATGCGGGCACAAATCTGATATATCTATCAATAAAGAATTATACTTGAAGATTATTCCATATTAGTTTCATTTGTGGAAACTAAGCGGAAAAGTGATAAAACCAGCTTTCCAGGATGGTACAGTTTTAAACATTTTCACATGATACAGCTCAGATTTACACTTTTGCACAAATTTCTGGACGGAAATGTCTTTTGTTTTACATGCTTTATTATTAATTGAAATTTCATTTCATTTAATAAATAGATAAGCAAAATATGGCCAAACTTATGATAACGTTCAAAATTAATCTTCAGAATGCTGAGCAAGACGGCGGCAAGGAACATCGATCATCAAAGGCACAAGTGCACCTGTGGAATTCCTTTGTACATTAATAGAAATCTGACAACTGTTTGAATAAATCACAGCCAGTTGGAACTCCAGTGTATAAAACCTCCTTGATTAAACACTGTTCTAGTTGGCTGTTATGTAGAATTAAATCAAATGAAACGTGTATGGTATGGATTTCATTGAAAATGTACATAAAATGAGTGAGTTCTACACCCAAACAGAAATGTTTGCTAAATTTTCGTATGTGGCATTGAACAGGTGATAAAGATTTTTGATTGTGCATAATTCATCTACCAATATATGCGGACTATAGTTGCCATTTGCCAAGAAGCAACCTGATATTTTCAATTTGCATTCATCACATTGTCTATGTTGACTCGCATACAGCTGTAGATTAAAACAAAACAACAACAATTAGCATCATTTCATTGACTTTCATTTCAAATATTCCTTTCCAGGATTGTGAGCTTAAATTCCTGCCCACCTACAGCTGCGGACTCCAAAAGCTTCATGGCATTAGATGGGGAGAGGTCGTATCCAAGGCAACCAGTCTTCCACTATGCCACAATGGCTTTGCTCCAGGTGAGTATTAGCCCGTTGAGGACTGACTGATTTTGCTACAAGAGGCATTTCCATAGACCCCTACCCGAGTATACTCGGGACTCGTCCTCAACGGGTTAATGAGTCAATCACAACTTTCCTCTTTTATGTATATAACCTCAAATCATATTTTACTCACTTTTCTCTACCCATGGAATGATTTGTGGTTTCCTGAACCACCCTACTCAAGATGATTTTATGTAGACTTTTACTTAGTGATGACCATACCCTTTGCAAGAGGTGTCACACAATTATGTCTTGCACACACGGTAGTGAGGTATTGCCTTGAGTGTAGCACTCCTGTGTTCAGTGTTGACACAAGATTATACATCAAGACTGTGATTGAACGTTACCTGTAGGCCCTACACTTGAAGACCATCCTCTGTGTAAAGTTTCATGTGGTGTTTATACTGACTATGTAGTTGTTTGAATACATACTGTAAAAGTGGAAATTTTTGTGGTGTTGAAATATTCACACATTTTACACAACCAGAAACTAACGCAAAAATAAAAGCATGCAAATATTTTTGCTTGCCATATGTTCCAATAATTGATGTCTTGATTCCGCGGAATTAAAACACGCAAAACTTCTCTTACCCAGCCGAGCGCAAAAGATTAGTCGCATGAAAATACCCACTTTTACAGTATCAGAATTGCTATTCTCAATGAAGAGAGCAAGGAGACAAATGCATTCTGTGTCAGTAGTGTTCTCAAAATGTTGTAAGGAATATACTCCATTATGATTTCTTGCAAAGAGGAAGTATTTTTCTCGTTCTTTGGCAGGTCAGTGGCTGGTGCCGTGTGCCCAGTGCTCGGACAATGAGTCATGTGACTGGGAGAGAGCAAGATGGCAGCCACACGGCTGTCGTCATGGAGAACTGACTGGGTCAGAGGTCAGGCAGTGCCTGGCTGGCAAGAAGGTAAGCTGTCAGAAGGTAACTCTGACATTTTTATTCTTAGTCCCATACTATACACATGTATGTGGTGTTATGTTTGCTTTATAATGAGTGATCACAGTCAAGACACTCAAATTTTTAGTCCCATCCTATACACATATGTGGTGTTAGCTTTACTTTATAATGAGTGAACAACACTGTGTCAGTTTTTATTAACTTCCCATGAGATTTTGGCTGCTGCATTCATTGAATTTGTTTCACAATATGTAATGATACTCATTTTTGTTTCAAATGCTTTTATTTATTTTTCAGTCAATGAAAACATAATACACAACAAAGTAACATACATACTGCAAAATGATTTAAAATAGTTTAAAAGAGAATGTGCAATGAAATAGAAATTTAGAGCTTGCCTTCTTCTGGGGCAAACCGTGGACAAGTGAAAAAAAAAAAAAAAAAAAACACTTCTCTTGCTCCAAGGAAATGTGTGGTTAGTGTTACTGTAATTTAAGAATCTTCAATTATAGGCAAACTTACAAACAGCTAACTAGGGAAATGTAATCCGTAGAAACCTAAGAATCATTCAGAGCTTTTGCCACTAACTGTTATACTAATGATATTTGAAAAGCTGTGTAAAACTGATTTGTCCAGTCTTGATGCAAAGGCTGAATACCAAGCTGTTGTATTCATGCATTTTTCCTTGAAATTTAGAACTTCACTGCCCTGTGAAATTACATAAGAATATGTTGGAGAAGCTTATACAGACCCAGGGCAAGTTTTAAGGTCATATTTCATCTGCTGATGTAGAATTCCATGATTTTATTGTCCCCGCCGAACGAGTTCGAGCAGGGGACTATGAAACGGGCTCCGTACGTGTGTGTCCGTGTGTCCGTCTGTCCGTGTGTGTCCGTGTGTGATCAAAATCTTCAATTTGCCACTTCTCTGTCATTTATGAGCCAATTTTGATTCTGTTCGCTTTATATGATAGCACTACATGGGAGCTTTCAAACTTCTACACAGAATTTCAGTTGTGACCTTTGACCTTGACCTTTGACCTATATTGTACATTTTGCTATAAAATGCTACTCCTTCGCCATTTCTAACCCGATTTCGATTCCGTTTGCTTTATGTGATGGCACTAGGTGACGGCTTCAAAACTTGTACACAGAATTTTGACCTTTGACTTCTTTGACCTTTGACCTTGATTTTTGACCCATATTGTACATTGGCTACAAAATGCTACTCCTTCGCCATTTCTAACCCGATTTCGATTCCGTTTGCTTTATGTGATGGCACTAGGTGAGGGCTTCAAAAATTGTACACAGAATTTTGACCTTTGACTTCTTTGACCTTTGACCTTGATTTTTGACCTATATTGTACATTTTGCTACAAAATGCTACTTTGCCATTTCTAACCCGATTTCGATTCCGTTTGCTTTATGTGATGGCACTAGGTGAGGGCTTCAAAACTTGTACACAGAATTTTGACCTTTGACTTCTTTGACCTTTGACCTTGATTTTTGACCCATATTGTACATTGGCTACAAAATGCTACTCCTTCGCCATTTCTAACCCGATTTCGATTCCATTTGCTTTATGTGATGGCACTAGGTGAGGGCTTCAAAATTTCTACACAGAATTATGACCTTTGACCTTGATTTTTGACTTGTATTGTACATTTTGCTACAAAATGCTACTCCTTTGCCATTTCTAACCCGATTTCGATTCAGTTTGCTTTATTTGATGGCACTAGGTGAGGGCTTCAAAACTTCTACACAGAATTTTGACCTTTGACTTCTCTGACCTTTGACCTTGATTTTTGACCTACATTTTATGGTACATTGGCTACAAAATGCTACTCCTTCGCCATTTCTAACCCGATTTCAATTCCGTTTGCTTTATGTGATGGCACTAGGTGAGGGCTTCAAAATTTCTACACAGAATTTTGACCTTTGACCTTGATTTTTGACCTATATTGTACATTTTGCTACAAAATGCTACTTCTGGCGGGGACATATATTACGCACCGCGTAATTTCCACATTTCCCTGTTCATTTACTAATAGCTTTTGTTCCTGGGAGATTCGACGAATCGAGGCATGATGTACTACCTGATGGAGCGGGTGAACGGCTCCCTCTACGAGTGGGACAAGACACATGACACCAAGCACTACATCAACCTCAACGGCGGCCGCACCTCGGCCAGTTTCTCCTACTACCCCCAGTTCTGGCTGCCGGCCGCCCACAGACCCCTGTTCGACCACGCCCTCTACCAGCTGGTATCGGATGTGGGCCCCCTGGGTAATGGCTCACAAACGGTCCTGGTGGTGGGCGGGGTCCACTGGTTGGCGCTGCATCACCTCACGGTATTGGAGCAGGCCCTGAACAGGTGAGGGAAGCGATGAAGTCACACGCGGGATGGATTACTGCATACGCCATATGTTTTGCAAGGTTTTTATTTTCGGGAATTTTGTGAGTCAGAATCTATTTGTGCATTTCAAAACATGTGAAAATATCAGTGCTGATCCTGACATGAATACGATGTGGACCGGTACATCTCTCCATCCATTGCTGTACTCCACAATCGCAAATTTAACCACTTGCGAAATTGTCAGTAAGTCCCAATTCATAAGACTAGCTAAATATATCCATGTACACTAGTAGCTAAAAAAAATCACTACCACTTGGAAAGTGTATAAGAAGCAAAGATTTAACAGGAGAATTAAAGTGAAAGGTTGTGTATAGTTTTGTATTTTGTTATAATGGCATTCTATATATCTCTGTGTTTATGTATTCCTACCAATCCATAATGACATTCTGTATATATCTCTGTGTTTATATATTTCATCCAATATCTAATGACATTCTATATATCTCTGTGTTTGCATATTTCTACCAATCTATGAATCTACTATCTCTCTCTATTATGTGTTTGCAGACTTGGGCTGAACCGGGCCCAGGTGATAGTGAAAGGTCTAGGGGCAGGCTTCCATCAGCCAGTGGATGGCATTCACTGCTTGACCCAGGTCAGTTTATCAAGGGACAGCTGTGTGCTTCATTTCAGGTCATCGCATTCTGGTCACCAGTCTTGATACTGGTATATTTAATACAGCTTTTTGGAGGCCAGGAGAATAAATTGCTAGATGTAGTTGCATCGATTAAGGACTTGATCACTGTGATCCTAGTGAAGACAGTATCACCTGGCTAATTTTAACCCTTAAAAATATTAATGAATAAAGGTGTAGATTTATAAATGTATAAATGAAAAGAAAAATAAGTACAGGAATGAATTCATGAATAAGTAAATGAATTAGGAATATTTTTTTTTTAAATGAAGAAAATTATTTTTGTCAATAAAAATCAATTTGATAATATGAATTAAAGATTGTGTAACAAAAGCATTTACAATTTCACGCAAGTACCAATGCCTGCATCAGGAGTAGATAATATACGTGTTGATTGTTTATGCTTTACTTGCATCTACGAGATCCATTTGAATAATATCAGAACCTGTCTTATTTGACACTCTTGAGTGGTCAAGTCAGTGTAATCCCTTCAAAATTTCATCTGATTTTTCCTCTAATAATCAAAGTTTCAAAATGTCTGTAGATGCAATACTTCATTGCTCTTTTTACGAATGTTTGTATCGTGAAACTTTTGTACGAGCAAAAAAAAAAAAAAAAGTTTAATGCAGTGAATTACATTACCATATTTGGAATGTGGTTTTCCACATGATTTAACCCATCAAGTCATAGAACCCACATTTCTGTGATATGGTGCTCTGTGTTTTATCCTAATCTTTACTATTCATTGTTTGCATACAGTCATATTAGGTAGAATAAACAACTTCTCTTTTATTTTAGCCCTAGTTTGGTCATGTACCCATTTTTATTTTGGATGCAGGATTATTGAAAGCCTTTAAGTCTATAACTGATCCTGCAATTGGCAACACATTGTAGCAGAGTAAAAGTTGTTTTTTTCCTATGCAAAATGAATGAATATAGCCAGTCCCATCTTATCTTTCACTTATAGACATGTAGGATATGTAGCAAACTTCAGAGTTGCCAATTTGAAGAAGATAAAGTGATGATTTTTGCAGTAAAATCATCTCAGTACTTGATGTTAATTGTTCTAATCATACATTGATCTTCCCAATCCCTTCTTCTTGACTGCACTGTATAGATGGAGCAGAAGAAGGTGTTCCTTCACAACCAGGGCCTCGGGGAGCGGGCCGTCCGGTCAGGCTTCGGGTTTGTTGACACGTTCAACATGACCATGGCCAGATACAGGGACTTCTTGGAGGGCAAGTGTGCCTGCCACTTTCACAAGGTGAGACAGGAAAATGACAAACAAATAAACGAGATGGCTACTCCCTGTCACATGATTTTGAAAAAAGCAGCATAGTGCTATAACAGTTTTGCAGATTTCAGTTATTAGCAAAGAATCTTGACGCGCATGCATTCAGTGTTATGCGGGAGTTTACTGTATGTCTCATCCACAAACTCTTATCAGTTAATTGGATGTGCATTTATTCTTTTCTGAAAGCCCTTTTGACCAATGAAGACTCATGAAAAATCCAGAGATGAATATGGCCTTCACACCCTCATATAATCTGTTTTCTGATCCAGTGTGTACGACAACGCTTTGACATTTTGTTTTCTCTGTTACGTTGATCCCATGAATATATTCTGTGTTCAAATGTTAAATTTATGTTTGTTTTTAAATGTGCATTTCAATTAAATGATATAGACCAATTTCCAGCTCATAAGGCAAGTTCAAATATTGAAGACCAACTTTATTATTTTTTTTTTTTAAGATTTGCCTTATTTTGTTTTACTTGGCAATGTTATAGGCTGGTATGGGAATAGACATGGCTGCAATTTGTAGTCAGTGCAGCCAGGCAAAGCTGTAAGATGATCTATGGTTGTAGTGTGCCCATTAGCCAATAGTATTATTTGTAACCTGCAGAAAAAGAAAAAGAAATGTTTGATCCAGATTACTGAGGTAATAACATCATATAGACAAAAGAGTTTCCATGTTGTGTGTATGTGTCTGTGTGTGTGTGTGGGGGGGGGGGGGGGGGTATTCCACAAGATTGTGATCCACTTTCACATATATCCGGCAAGATATGAAATGAGCATATGACTGATGAGTCATTTGTAATCACGTCATCAATAGCAGCACACCCTCAAGGGTTATGTTTTTGCATTTTGCAACTTTCAAGGGGAACATCCGTGTACCCTTCATTGCAAATATTTCTCCATCTGGCCAGCCCTGAATGTTTTATTGGACCAGATATTTGAAGCATCGTACAAATCCTTGGAAAATATGTTCAGTGGTATAGTAAATGCATCTGTAGCTTGTGCTAGACAGGTAGTTGGGTTCACTGCATCAAGCATAGGGCAGACTACCTTCATGATACAATGATATTGATAAATCACTCGCATATCTGTATACTTCATCTGCAATCAGAATAGGTAGCACTTAGAACATTTGCTGGAATGAAGTGGTATGTTGTTAAAAGATGGTATGCTATCTACTTCTTGTTCACAATATTGGTTTAAAGGTAGGGAATCCCATTTGCATGCCTTAAATGAAGAGTTGTATAAATACAGTGGTATGTTGAAGAGAGTATCATTTTAGAAACTCCCATAAAGTATTGAAAGTGGAAGGTAACATTTAGTACATTTTTATTGACCGTTAGATTTTGAATTGAATATTTTTCGGGGCTCACCGTAAATTCCAGTACATTACTAGGCTACCTTTGCAGACCCATGCACTGCATGTGTGTCCATCATGTATATCTTGTGAAGAAAGTTCATCAAAACTTACAAACATTTCTATATACATTCTTGCCACACACACTATATGTTATTACATCAGCTCTTATACTTTTAGATTTGTGTTTATAGATAAAAAAATACAGAAGACTGCAACAAAAAGGCGTAAGTGTGGCTGACACACAGAACTACTGAGTAGTTGAGTTTTGTGCATTATTCAAATTGTAGATAACTGTTGACTTCCAAATTTCTCAGCAGTGGCCTAAACAAGTCCCCTGAGGTTCATATTTAATGTTTTGCTGCATTTTGGGAGGTCTGTAAAAGGTATCCCCTACCTTTAAAGGTTGATTAGTGAGTGTGCTTTCAAGAACGGTGATGAACACACTTACATGGCGTCATGTAAGTTATTGTCCAAGCATGAAATCCACTGGCCATTTCAGTAGCATTTCAAGAATAATTTGAAATTCATCATGACTTTTTTTTAAAGGGGTGATAAACCATTGCTGTCATAAAGTGTACTAGAAAACAGACATGTACTAGGCTTTCCTTTAAATATTTCTTGTCGGAATTAGATCATTTTAAAAAATCCACAATGCGGTTCTATTAAAGAATGTGCATCTTTTGAAATAAATATTACCAGAAAAAAAAAAAGAAAATGGGCAAATATGACAACCACAACCTATTATGATGTTGGATAACTTGATGTGTTGATTGTGGAAAAAATAGTATGTATGGGTTTTGGTGGTCAAAAATTGGCCTGGTTCCACAGAACTTCATCACATAGAAAGTGGAATGGTCAGTGGTAATCTTCCATACAACCAATGAGATGAAAAGACATCTGTACCTTGACTAATCTGTCATAAGTTTGTTTGTTTGTTTGTTTGTTTGTTGTTGGTTTTTTGTTGTTGTTGTTGGTTTGTTTTGTTTTGTTTGTTTGTTTTTTTTTTGGGGGGGGGGGTAATAGATAATGACCCTTGTGGTTCACCAATTATTCAATTCAAATCAGATTTTATTTCCAGTATCATATTTTTTTTGGGGGGTGTGGTAAATAATCAATAAATTACAACAAATCAATAAGTTGTGTAATGTAAAATATATGAACATACATCTGAAGGCAGAAAAGGAAAATGAGCAAGTGCGTAATTTATATGCAACTCTTTGTTAAAAATCATTGTGCTACTGGAAAATAAAATCCCACTCAAAAGATGACAAGTAGTGGTCTGTTAACCCTTTGAGGACAGTTTAATTTTGCTACAACATGCATTTCCCATAGACACCTGCCCGAGTATACTCGGGACTCGTCCTCAACAGGTTAACCAGTATCAAACAAGTACATTGAGTAGGGGAAGGAGAAAGAGAAATAGAATTAGAACTGGAGGAAGAAAAAGGAGGAGAACAACACAAAAAAGAGGGAAGAGAAGAAGATGATTTTGTTCCTGCATATGTATTTTTGCTTGAAAAAAAAAACAAACTGAAATCCACATTCCTATGTAGTTACAAAAATAACTGACAAATGAACTTGTCTGTCATTGGTAGGCAACTGTGACTCATAGAACTGTGTATTCCGTCCCGTCGTCTTGGGAGAGACTCTCGGTTTTGGCATCCCATTAGCATCCGCAAAATATTCACTGACGTCGTAACAATTGCAGATGAGCAGAACAAATCCGGGGCAAATTTTTGCGAAATTCAATCTGCCTTGACTTTTGGGGAAGGAATGATAACAATTTTGTTTGTGTCTGTGTCTGCCCCTCCGTGAAGCTTCGATGAGAGCTGACGGAGAAGAGTTTGGAGACGGGAAATGGAGTGCATCTTTCAGCACCGTGTAGTTTGGGAATCAGATTCGTTTCGTCTTTGCTCCTATGATAGAACCAGCCTCCACCTTTCTCATCTCTCTCTCTTGCTTTCTGTCCCTCCCCTCTCCCTTACTCTCTCCCACTCATCCTCCTACCCCTCCCACCATCCCTATCTCTTTCTCCCTCTCTCCCTTCCTGAAGCCCCATTTTAACCCGTTGAGGACGAGTCCCCAGTATACTCAGGCAGGGGTCTATGGGAAACATGTGTTGTAGCAAAATCCTTTAAGTCCTCAATGGGTTAACAGAGCCTTTCAAACTATAATTACTGCAATTACATCTGGATAACATCAGGGTTATCTTTTCTTCACCCTGCCTGTTAAAACAGTCCCCTGCAAAATGCTGCTTGGACATTGTCCTGGTAACTTTTGCCAAATTCTACCCTAGCATTACTCTGACATTACCACGACACTTACCCTGGCAATCCTTCTGTTAAAATGCCGTTGCGGTAACATTTCGTTCCTTTAGAGGAATTTTGTCATCCGAACGTTGTTGTGATGTTGCCACAGTAAGGTCTGTTAAAACAGGGCTTGAGGCTCACTTGCCTTCACTCTCATTCTCCCATTTTCTCTCTCCTTCACCCTCCCTACCTCCCAACTTCACTCTCCCTCACCCCCCTTCTCTCTCCATCTCTCTCTCTCTCTTTCCCTTTCTCTCTGCCCCTCTCTGTTTTTCATATTTGTCAGAAACTGTTCCTTTTTATGTCAGTGTTACTGATTCCTGACACATATGCAAACAGTACTCATTCTATGCCTTCTGTCAGCAGGTGGATTATAGGAGCTGGTTTCAGAGCTTTGATATGTAGAGAAGGGGGAGGGGGAAAACTGCCATTGTTTTGCGTAACCGAACAAGACCGAATTCTTTATGAGAGAAATGCAAGTGGAGATTTGAAACAATAAATAATTTACAGGTGGTGAATTCAAATCATTGTTGAAATGTTTGATACATTGTATATTGGCACAAGAGAAGAATTTGTGATATTGACATTGACAGCATTGTTGCACTGCATGAAAAAATATTTTGGGAGCATTAAAGAAGCAGATGAATGAAGCTCCATAGGGAGATGATTATATCAAGGTTAAAACTCTTGCTGAAATGCATGGAAGAGAAAAAAAAAGATGTGATGAAAGGTGATGTATGTTTCTTATACTAGTAGTTTGTATTGAACATTTTCTGTAAAAAGAGGGAAGCTGGTTTGTTCATGCTGTGTGTGTATGTGTGTGGTGGGTGTTAGTGTTAAAAATTAACTTATCAGACAAATTAAGTTGATGTTTACTTATACATTTTCCAATTTGTGATAGGAGGGTGCCGACATTTTAGTGCACTGTACGTAACAAATCAAATTACCAAGAACCCCTCAATGTGTGTTCTTGACTTGATTCACAGGTGAAGGAGGTTGGCATCATTCCACCAGGAGAGGGCAGTGTTCCCGGTCGGCAGGCCACCAACATGTCTGGCGAGGTCAAGGATCGCGGGATTGACGGGTTGGACCGTAGGTATCATGTGACAGGAGGGATCAACGCCATCTACTCGGAGATTCTCCTCGGCCAGATTTGCGGGAGGGACAGCAGATGACAGGGTCGGCGCTGAAGAGGAGGGAGGGTTGGGATGAGGATTAACAAGGGGGTGGGTAGCTTTGGTGAGGGTGCAATATTTGTTGGTAGGGGTAAAGGATTGGATGGGATGGGGATGGAAATGGGAGGATGGGAAAGGGTGGGTCATGGTTACCAGAGAAACAGTCTTAAAAGAGGTTTAATTAAACCATGGCTTTGGAGTGCCACTTTGGTAATTTATGGTGAATGCAGAGATCATGAAGTGCCTTCAGTGTAGCCGGCAACTTTTGAATCATGAAACGAAATTCACAATCTCACCAAGAAAAGTGCATTTCAGTATGATAGTGTCTTTTGAATAACTTTGTTGTGATCATAAAGCCTATTTTCACTCAATAAGTTTTCAAGTGGCTCTTTCTTCTGTCTTACTATGGACCAATCTGTAATGTAGAGAAACCTCCTTAAGCATCTTGACCAAAGTTGTTTTCATTAATGGGTAACAATTCTAACAACAGATCTTCACATACTCGTGTTATGTTGTCATTGAAAGGGGTAAGAATCTTCCACTTTTATCGCTTATTAAATTGTGATTATGGTAGTACAGTATTGATAAATGCATAGGAATAAACCTCTCACAGAGGCAAAAATCTGAATTTTCTCTATTGTATGAAATGAGTTATGCAAAGAGTTTGATTGCATATACAGATAAACACCATTTTCATTTTTTTTTTCGAGGAAAGTTATCAAATAGAGAAAAATGTAATCTTTTCAATGATGCTACACTCATTACATAACAGGAAATATTTCATAAAATAGTATCAAATTTTCACATATATCTGTTTTTCAGCAGATTCAGTCTCAAATATCTGATTCAAAGGTGATAAAGATGGATTTATCAGTTTTGTTGTATTTAAACTTTTCATTTGCTTCTCATTAGGTCAATTCTAGCAACAGAGAGTGTTGCACATACTTGCTCAGTTGCTTTCAGACTGATGTTTGGAAAAAAAGAGTAAAAGAACAGAAAGACTGTTGACACAGAAAGAAAGCAAGTGATATTCTGTGTTTTTATTTTTGCCAGTTTTTTTTTTTTTTTTTTTTTTATTCAGTGGTCTTTCTGTTATTTTCCTTCAGTCAGTATGTTCTGATGTCTTATGTAAACTTGACTTATGCAGTATTATGCAAGAGTGTGTCGGTAAATTACAATGTCATACTTTGCATTAGAAGAAAAAAAAAAAGAGCTGCACATTTTTTTGTAGAAGGCAGCTGATGTATTTTGTCTCATTATCAATGATTTAGTATGCATGTAGTTGATCCTGTCGTGCAATACCAAGAGGCGAGACAAAGAGGCCTTTACAGCTGTGAGTTGTGATAATCATAGTGTCACACAATGGAACCTTGATTATGTCCTGTGGGATGAATTTTTTTTTTTAATCTTGCAAGGACACATATTTTCAAAGGAGTATCACAAAGGCTAGATCAAAGATTACTTTACAGTACAATAATGATGTGACCACGAAGTGAGGTGTTTTCTCCAAGGTCATTGAACTCACAATTATGCCCATTTCATGTTTGACCATTGACCAATGAAGTATTGTGATCTGAATTTTTGTGATTTGAATTTTTGATGTCCAGTTGGTGATATTTGTGTTATGTATGTGTGCCAGTCTTCACAGAGGTGGTCCTTCTGTTAAGATGCACTTCTGTTCAAACTGTCATTACAATTTGCCATCATTTTGTACAGTGTATGTGTGTCTATCTGTCTGTGTGCATGTGTGTGTATATCAGTGACTGATATCTGTGTGACTGGTGAAATTCTAAATTGACGTGCCAAAATTTGAGTAATCTGTTTGCCAACTTTATCAGGGCTTAAGGATGCCTCTCTCAATGCTGTGTAGAGATATCAATATCACAGAAATTTGTGTGTGTGTGTGGGGGGGGGGGGGGGGGGGGTTGTGACATGGGGATATAATGGAAGTCCAATAATCGATTTGAAAAGAAAAAGGAGAAATGCAAAAACTTTAATGCTTTCTGTGCCGAACATACTGCTGCAAGATGAAACTGATGTGTGAAACTATCCATATGCATTTAAAGTGAAAATAGTGTTCACTCGAGACAAATTATTAGTTTGAATAAATACACAGTACTTGCTGCATGCTACAACGACTAGAACCAGCACTGGCTGTCTGGCAAAAGCTCGGTGGTCTAGTGGATAAAACACCTGTCTGATGATCGGGAGGTCATGGGTTTGAATCCTGCCCGAGTATGTATGCCCTTGATTTTTATTGTGGCTACTACGAAACACTGATTAATTCGGTGCTTATTTACGTCGATGTAGGGCAATTTGTCAATCAGTTGCTGTATTTGTCCCATTGTCGAAATCATATGCACACATAAATTATGTTTTAGGATGTCCTTGTTTTGATTAAAATGGGCAAAATGAGAACTTTGCTATATTTTGGCAAAGTGGTTTCCCAGAATACATCCAGGCGCTAAGACATTTCCTTATTTGTTGTTATATGATTTAAAGGCTAACCTCATTTAATTTTAATGATATTTTCCAATGTGAATCACTGATGAAGTTTTTAACTGATCTTGCTGATAGTGAGTTATCTTGAAAATCTGGAGTGAGATGAAGACCTTGTACTCTTAGTTCACTGGTCTCATATTATTTCCTTCATTATCATTCACGTGTACCACATTCAAAATTGCTCTATGAGGGTTTAGATAAATGCCAGGGTAGATTGAAGCGTGTTGTCATGGCAACCACATCTCTTGATGCGATCTCCACTGGGGTCAACCAGTACGAATAACCTCTCTAAACATTCAGAACGCTTGATGAAAATGGCAAGTTTGTTCGTGGCCTAGCGGAGCAAAATTCTCATTATTTTCCACCGATTGATACCGTTGATAGATAATGATACTTGTGTGCTGCTGCTCGGAGGCTATTCACGGAGGGAGCACAGAAAGTAGGCCTTAATTTGGATTACCCCGATAATGGGAATTCATTTAAGATCATAAACAGATTATCCAAGAGCCTATGGATATATTTTAATTCTGTCGCATTTCTTTTTCTTTTCCATCGAAACCTCCAGGCAAGGCAAAATAATACGTGCTCCAAATTGCAGCTGAATAATCGCGCTTATCTGGAAATTTCATTCCTCTCCAATCCGCTCCCTCAACCCCGATGTATCCCGCGTTCATCCCTAGCAGTCCGCAAAATGCTCATTTTCGTTGTCCGCTAACAGAGGGCGGGATTATGGGAAATATTTTCCAGGCCACACCAGAAATGCAACGTGGAAACTTTTAAGCCTTCGTGATAGCTTATCAAATATGCGAGGAAATTTTCGATGAGAGAGAGAAAAAAAAAATCAGATTTTATTTCCCGTCCGTCCGTCTGTCTTTCTGTCTCAGTTCTTCAGTCAATCTCCCCATCTCGATACATTCATCTTCTCTCGTAGTCACACACGTCGTTTATCACACAACTTCTTTTCCTCCTTTTTTCTCTTCCAAGTTCTTGCTGTTTTTCCCCTCTCCCAATCCTTTGTTTCTTTTCGTGTATCTTTCTGCATTCTCTCCTCTTCTCATTCCCGATTACACCTGTCTGTTTGTTCGTCATCTTCTTCCCCTTTCCCTCCCCTTCCCTTCCTCTTCTCTTTCCCACCTCCCCTGGCCAGTCTTGTGATACGTTGTCCCGAGTCTTTCATCAGACCACGTCTCAGAACTCGAACAGGAAATATCCCAAATTGCACTTTGATCCGATGAATGACATCTTACGATCCTGGGTGCATCATTCTCTGCTCAATTCCCTTACTTTTTTTTTTCCTTTTGCAACATTCGCTGACTTTTCCCTCTGTCACTGCTCTATAAATTTCAACAACTTTTCCAGAAAAAAAAAGAAAGAAAAGGAAACGAAAACGTGATCGTAAAAGAAAGCGCCTGTCTGTCTGGCGGTCTTCAAAATGTTTGAAGTTTTATACACCCCTCCCCCTCCAAACAATAACAACAACAAACAAACAAACAAATTAACAAAAATACAAAAATATAGTGAGAAAAAAAAAAACGTTTGTTCCTTTAGATCCTTCCATTCTGCTGAATAATTTCCGGTTGTCATTTTGCCCTCGTAATCTTTGTAACTCACTGTTTATTGTCCCATTATTGTGTTTCGTTATATTTCCACTTAATTGTCTCCCCCCGTTTGTAGTCACCCTGTACCTCCCCTCCTATTCCATTGTAGCACAAACCATTCATTACCTTTTATCCGTTGTGCTACCAATGTGATTAGGCATACGAGGGGAAAGTAGATGCATTTCAGGGCGCTCATCACCATGAACAAGCACACAACGACAGGGGCGGATCCAGGAATTCTGTGAAGGGGGGGGGGGTGCAACTAATATTTCTGGTGCCACTTCCGGGTTTCATTTCATTTTTTTTTCCCCTTTTGTTTTTTAGGAAAAATAAAGGGGGCTTGCGCCGGTTGCGCCCCCTCTGGATCCGCCACTGCAACGAGATCGAATGTTTCTTTGGTTGTGCAAACTAAAAGTTGCTTTAATGTACAATTCTCCCTCTGCTGAATGTCACTATTCTGTTGAAATTACGGACATTGTTGCTGCATGGGGAATTTCTTGATTTATATTTTTTTTCCCTTTCGTATCATTCCCATTTCCAGGGCCAAATCTGGGTCAGGTTATCCGTTCGCAATCCACGAAGATAGATGCGATTTCACGTAGCCTTAGGGCGAAGGGTCGTATTTCTGTTAGGCTCGAGTAAGTCGTTCAAACTCTCCTTTCTTTCTTTTTGTTTTTTCACTTTATTTGAAATGATTCCAGTACGTGTGCATAATTCCATTGTTTGGGTTTTTTTCCCCTTTGTCTACCTTTATCAGCGGAGGAAAGCCCAAACAGCCGCTCTGTCTCTTCAACCTGTCATCTACGTCTTTTCTTCTTTCAAGATGTCAATTATATATACTTCAGAATCGTGTTTTCCATGACAAAGAATGTTACTACTCCATCATCTTTTGCTCACTTCATGCAAAGCCACAAGTAGTATGTTTCGTCCGTTGAAAGAAATTCACTTTTGTTTAACTCATATATACATCATTGTTTTTGCATCAAACGTTTTTTCAAAATTTTGTTTATGAATGAGTGGTATTGAGGTACTGTGTGACATAATGATTTATCAATATCGGAAAAAGATTTCCTTACTTCTTTGTAGATGAGACCCTTATGATATACGTTGTAATACCTTCCATGCTCGCGTGTTTCTGTTTACAAGCGTGAGTGCGGTTATTGTAAAAAGGATTGGTTTTCGGGGGGGGGGGGGGGTAGGAAGACGTGCTTTAAGAAGTACATTACTCTAACATCTTAACAGTCTCGGACATCATAATCATGATTTGATACTGATTGTCGGCCGCTCGCGTTGTAAAGAACACATAACATCTTGGCGTTCAATTTGTTTTCTGTACGTGACATTACTAAGACACGTTTATATTATGGACTGTCATTTGTCATTACCCGAAGTGTATGAAGTAAACCATGCGAATTCAGCTGGTATTAAGAAGGAAAGCCACGTTATAAATCAATTGCCGACTGCTTCACGATTTGGTACACTCGTGGCTGATCAAATTTGTCACATGCCATTCTACGAAATGACGTTGATTTGTATCGGGTTTTGTACTTGGGTGGCATCTAAAAGAGGGCGCCCTTCTTGGTGGGTTGATCAACGAATACACGTACTTGTAGTTATTATTTTGGTCCAAACACAATAGTGCAAGTGAAACCATGGATGTTTAATTGTGCTTGTGTGCTGAACATGCTACTTTTGTAGGTCCACTAGTCAATACAATACATGGGATTGTATTACAATACAATACGTGGGATGTGCATGGGATGTGCATATTATTAAGTTGGACTGTAGATTTGTTACCATAGTAGCAATTGCATAAAATTTGTTATCTACGGTATTTTTGTGTCATATTATGTTCAAATTAAAATCTTGCCAATCTAAAACCACACCCTTCAGGTAACATCATGCATTTATGTATACCAAGTATCCGATTCCGAATTTATGGCTTTAATCATGTTGACATTGTCGTTACATCAAGACTGATGTAATACCTTGAATTAAATTATTGTGTTTGTTTATTTTTTATTGTATTAATGATGGATAAGTTGACAGTTGAGGTTCCGCACATTAATAAATGATTAGGGATTCTTTCGACAATACCGGTCAACGTATTTGATGTTCAACGCTATTCATCAGGGCGTACTGTCCTTAGCATCAATATCCATACAGTATAGTAAAAACCTCAGTATTGAAACTTTGCTCGAAAATCATAACGAGTATCAAAATATAACTTGTTATGCATTAGCCATTAAATATGTAACTTACAAGAAATTAAAAGAAAAAAAAAGGTCAAAGGAAAAAAACTGACATTAATATGGCTCTTGAAAGAGCCAAAATAGCGTTATGTTACATCACTGTGAACCTGTGCAAATGTCACGGCACATAATGTGGTGACTTTCTAGCGTATCTTTCCCCACTGCACACGGGATTGAGATTCGTAATGTTCTACGGGGATTACCAGTAGCTCGAAGGCAAAAGGGGTCAAGAAACTACAACCCGTAGAAATCAAGCTCCTTACTTCGACGCCGTTTAGTCATCGATGGAGTATATTTCATATTCTTTCGCAAATATCTGCCTGTTGATGGTGATTGAAGTGAATCGTAATTGGTTCAATTTATTGGATGCCTTACCAAGTACACTCGTCATTCACAAAATCAGCACTTTCATTTGAGTGTGTCGTATGTTCTCTCATGTACTAATTACGTGCAGAGATGAGTGAATTTATTATTATGTATGACAAGTCATCAATAAACTGACACATTTTCTAGTAATGATTCTCGTACTCTCCGTTTGTTTTGTTTTTTCCGTCAGTGTTCTTGATTTGACTTAACTCTCTTTGAAACCGGCTAGAGAACAGTTTACAAACTAATGTCCGTTCTGACATGATTGTATATTTTCATGGTTGTCACATGGCTGGTTTCATTTGTTTGTATGTTTGTTTGTTTGCTTGTTTTTCATGTCTCCGTCCGAAAGGGGGCGCCGAAGGTATATTTTCGGATCGTTCGTCAGTCTGTTCACCAAGATCTTGTTGGCATGAATTACAGAAAACCCCTTCATTAAATGTTTTTAACACTTTGCCCAGGTATGCTACACGGGTTTTAAGTGCACTGACCAGATTATAGGCTAAGTCTCTCCATGCCAAAGGTCTACTACCACTGAACTCTGGGTAGAAATAAGAATATGTAATGTAAAGGAAGAAAGGAAATGAACGACATTTTGGTCAAGTGGTAGAGATGACAGATCAAGCCATAAGTTCAGATGTCTCCATGCATAGGTTAAAATGTCATTACCTCATCTTTAGCCAGGAACTTCACTAGGAACGGTAATTTTGTTCGGACAGAAATACATAAGAACATACAGTTTCTCAAAGGGGTTAAAGGTCATTCCTCAAGCACAATATTCAATATAACAATGCTTGGTGCGAAGTGATCGCGTATGAGAAAGCGGAGGTGCGCGTGCTTTCGACGACGCGCTGTAGCCGAATTGCTCCAATATTGTCTGTTTTGTTTCAACATTTTCAAACTTTCATGTTCGAAGATAGGAATCGTCGCATATTAGATTATTTCATTTGGTTGGGAACATTTTGTGGGGAATTTTATTAATACGATCAAAGAAAATGTATTTAAGGACGTCTCCAACAGAAGAGCGAGACAAGCGGCCGTCAAACAGAATAACTTTGAGCCACACCGCACGCCATTCTTGCACCCTGCATGAGACAAGATACAAAGTCAGCTTGTGTCAATCATGCAAACGATTGACTGACCCCTTAATGTGCGTTTTGAAACTGTTTCCGTTTTTCAAAGCAACCGAGCACTCGCCAGCCATCAGGTTTAATCGCCTTTGATGTTAGGGAACACATTTTCGCGAACTGGCCCCTTGCTTGGATGTTCAAACTTGGGCCATGTTTTTCGCGCCATGTGGGCCGGCTTCGTGCCGTCTGTTGTCTCTTGCAACCTGCTGCGCGCGCAGTTGCACACAAAACGCGCGCTAATTCGCCGCCACCACCACGGCACTTCCAATCCGCCATCCCCCGTCCATATCTATACTAGAAAGCCTTGCAATATCACAAAGAAAAAGATACCGAGGAGGGGAAAAAAATTACCTCCTTTCGATAGAATGGGTGTTGGGTTCCAGCAGATCGAGTCAGAAAACAAACACACGGGGCGTCGGGAACTTTGCCGAAACATGTATCTTTACTAAACTGTGCCGGTGTCTTTTATTCAATTTCCACCCTCGCAAAACCGCTTACCCGCCAGGTCCTTTGCGACTCAAAGGAGCAAGAGACAGAGAGCGGGGGGGGGGGGGGGGGGGGGGGGGGTGGATAGAAGAAAAAAATGATTGGAATAAACCGAGAAGGACAAATAGATCTTGTGAATTTTGGCAATGTAGCGGATCACAATATCATGGCCACGATAATGCTCTTTGGTATACCCTCCAGCTAAGCTGCTGCCAGACTCGCATAGAAGGTCGTGCGCTCCATGAGAACCGGGGAGTTAATCGACAAAGTTGTGGAAAAAAAAAAAAACCAGTGTGTTACAGCTCGGCGTATCAACATCGCTCTAGGTCAGGCGTTTTTCTTCTCCCCTTTTACAAATTGAATCCTTTGTGTGAGCAGGGGGGAAAAATCGACTTTCAATGAGTTTCGTGAATAGCGATAGGAAATTGGTCATCGCCAGACTGAATGGTCCAGAGAGGCGGCGATGTTTGTTCTTGTCAGTACCACTTGAGTTATAAGACGAGTTCCAGATGATTTCGACAACATTGAAAGTTCACTCACGGACGTGGTGTGAACATTAATGCTGAATGCTGACATGAAAAGGATTACCCTTATGCTACGTACAAAACGATCAACGTCCATTCACTTGAGTCCTTTCTGATACTTTTTTTTTTCATTTCATCTAAACTGATTTTGTTTTTTGGTTGTTGTTTTTTGTCGGTTGGTTTGTCTCTAAATATAATTGAAAGTGATTATTGATTTGTAGTAGGGTCATTCGGTTACAGAAATGCATGAACGTTGCGATGAATTTACCTGCAGACTTCAATTTCTCTTAGGACGGATCTTGGGGGAGAATGTACAGAATTCATTTTTTACAGTTCTAGACTTGCACTATTAGTTCTGAAACTACTTGATAAACCAAACTGGAGAATCCAACAAGTCGTATTACTGTAAATCCAATTCAAGAAGCGTTATTGGAAGATCATCCGCGTCGGCAAAGAAGACTCAGTTCTTCCGTACACCTCGAAACAAAACAGATTTTTTTTTTTTACCCTTCCACACTAACCAATCCTTGAAACAATCACGTGGTTTTGTTTTTCACCATGTCCTCTTCAGTATATGCCGCTTTTCCCTGAATACATGTAGTTTTTATAAAGACATCGCAGACAAGCTACACCAACGCCACCCTTTCGAAACTAGACACACCTGCCTTGCATTTTAGGGTGGGTTTGTTTTTCTCCAAAGTGTTAATTGGGTTCAAAATGTGTGACGGTCGTGTCTCAAAAATGGATGATAAATAAAAAACGTGACTAGAAAAGCCAGCTATCGTCTCGTCACGCTCAAGTATTCCTAGTAAATTGTTATCTACTTTGAAGAAAGGGGAGATCCGCTCAGCTAGGCTGCTAATTGTTCCCGTCACGCACCAGTGGATATATTGTTACCTTCTTGGAACAATATTTTTCTCAATATTTAGTAATATTAAAAAAAAAACAGGATCTTGAATGTTTAGTTTTTTTCTCTATGTTATGTTGTTGCGTGTAGCTGATAGTCACGTGCAGTAGGTTACAATCTGAATGGCTTAGTGATTAGTCTTTTGTCTCTCGTATTCATTCAATCATTATTTATTTATTGTCATTATTTATGTATTTATTTATTTATTTATTCATTTTTTGTCATTATTTATGTATGTATTTATTTATTTATTTATCTATTTATTTATTTATTTATTTATTTATATATTTATCTATTTATTTATAAAATGCTTTAAGCTGGACGAGCATTGGAAGAATTGTGTACTTGATTACTAGTTACTACGTATAGGACCGTGGTCTCAAGCAGTTTTCATCCTTCCCTGCCATGTGTAATAATGTCCCAAAGATTTTTAAGATACATGTTTGAATGAGATTAGCCGCCCACGCTATATCAATTGGAAGGATCAAGAGCAGCCGAGGATACAATCCTGATCGATGAACAGGCTCTGACCTACAGCATCGTTCCAGAAAAGTAAAGTAAAGTGAAAGTGAAATGAAATGCATAGTCGCCTGGGCAAACAGTATTTATTTCATATATACGCTGGCAAAACATTAACAATCATCACACCTTTCCAAATTGTTTATGGGTTTGGTGATGATTATCTTTAATGCAATGTGGATTTACATTCCTTATTTCCATCTTGTGTATGGCGGCGTTAACATTTTCTTCCGATGTGAATCGTTCCTCAGATATCTGTTCTTTTTTCTGTTTCTTTTTTTTTTTGGGGGGGGGGGTGGTGGAAGGGGTGGGGGAGGCTGCTGACGCTCATGTATTCCTTCTACCAAAAGAGGGGTGATGAATACAAACGCATCCTGCAAACACGGTTTGTCCTCGCAATATATACTATACAGTATTTCTCTAAGGGCAAGATCTATGACGTCAGGATACGTGTATACACTAAACTGACTGTCAGCGTGTTTCATCTCTTATTTGATGAGATTTGGTCCATTCGAGTCAAAATTCAGTGTCTCAGTATACATTGTGCAGTTGTAATGATGCCATCACATTCACGTCTGATTGCTGATGTGGATTATAATCACATTTTTCTCTCGAGCAAACATGTTTTGATCTCGGGGTAAAAAAAGGCACAACATTTTGCTAAGGTTCAAGCTTATCCGCGCAATCTTCATGCATTCACTCGCGAGTTTTCTCTGCCCGGACCTCCCGGTGTTCACACCTGCAGCAGAGGGGGTCTCACTCGTAGCAGAAAAAAAAAAGAACAGAAAAGAAAAGAGAAGAAAAAATGTTCCGCTTTTGTCGGGCCAGAAATCTCTCCTTTTTTTTTTTCAAAATTGAATTGAAAGGGAAAATATGTCAACTGTTGCAACCTCACAATTTTATTAGCACCATTTAGGATCATTTTGAAAATGAAGAATCGGACTAGGCATTTGCCGGAGGAGTTCCATGGAGCGTTCTGACATAATATACCCAGGTACTTTTTGCTGTTGTTGAATAATCGTGAGAAATTATGCGCCTTGGTAGTGGATTGGTGCTGCAAGCATGCATTTCCTGTCACGTCGCAGTGGCCCACTTTCATTTTCTTCCGCCTAGATGTCATTAATCACTTAAATGTGATAGAAAATTGCCACTGCCAAAACATCGCGCTTTATCCGTCTGTGACACGGCAGAGTGCGATGTGTCGTCTGCTCAATGGTGTCTGTACAGCGCGCGTTTTTCTTACTGTTCTTTTAGGCTTGAAGGACAAGTCCACCCTCGTATACATGTGGATTGAGTGAATACAGCTATATTAGTAGAACACATCAGTGAAAGTTTTGGGGAAATCAAACGATTCGTTCAAATGTTAATTATGAAGTATCTGCGTAGTCATTGCTGGATGAAAAGACTACTATGAAGTCACATGCGTAGAACGATATCAGGAAAATATAAAGAGAATTTCACAAAAATTTTATTTTTGGAAAAAAAAAATGCGCATTTCCTCGACTTGTCGCTTCCCCTGCCTTCTGAAAGGGGCAAGTCAAGTGTTCTTTTGTTATGCGGAAAGAAATGAAAATATGTTGAATTTTATTCATATTTCCTTTATATCGTTCTACACATGTGACATCTCAAGCTGTAGTAATAATAAGTGTCCTTTAAAGACGTATAGTGTCATTGCTTGCAGATTCGTTACGTTTACCAGCGTCACGCACTCGATGACGTCACTAGAATATTAGCGTCATTATTGAAATTCACTTTAACTCATCCACCTTGTGTATTCCACAAAGTTTCAACCAATTCAATCCACTGCTTTTTCTGACGCGCCTGGACACGCACACACACAATCTAAAGAAGAAAACTAATTTCCTTGTACAGCAGGTATGACACCTCTTGTTCTGTCGGGAAAACCTTGCGAAGAGACCCGGGAGGCTTTAGCATCAACACCGAACAGCCGACAATACTCTTTGTCAATATATACATGTATATGTAACTGGTTACAGCTCGTTATTCCGAAGGTTCGTTATTCCGAAGGCTCTTTAGTTCGAAGATTCGTTATTCCGAAGGTTTGTTATTCCGAATTTCATTTTCGGATCAACGAATCTCCGGAATAACGAACCTTCGGAATAACGCCACAAATGTTAGGATTAACGAACTCTTTAATTCATTTTCGGATTAACGAACCTCTAGGTATAGGGAATTTGCTTGTTTCGGATTAACGAACCTTCGGAATAACGAACCTTCGGAATAGCGAACCTTCGGAATAACGAACAGCACCCATGTAACTATATGCTACAACTGGTCAAACTTTAGGAGGAATCTTGAACTGAAACGGAGCTTTCATTCATCTCAACAGTGATTCTAATTATGGAGGCATAGACGTGACCGCGATTGACGAGTGAGCAGGGATACAAAAAGAAGACTCTGAATTCTGATTTCCATACACGAGTAGATGAGGCTCATTAGTCCAAAGGTATGACGGTAAAGGTAGTTCACCTGGGACACGGAAACACTGATCCTTAGAATGTGTCTCACCTAAATACACATAGACCTCTCCAAAAGTCTGGCTCTATAACACGATTCTCATAATTGCAGAAAGGCAGTTATATAATAACAGCAACGGAATGGCTCGTATGTTTTGATCCCACACTCATTTTGTAGTCACTTGACTGTATATAGCGTGAAGCTGATAGCTGATAATCATACAGAAGACTTCCAGGTATTATAATGAAAGGAGACTTTTGTCAAGACGGAGATTAGAAAAAAAAACACCAAAAAAATTATCGTATAGTAATATTGATGTTCCTTGGCAGTTTGAATTCCTTTGTATCGTCAGTGCCTTGTTGCCATCTCTTAATGTCATTAAACTGAATTCGTCTAGATATTTTGACATAGTTATTTGCGTTCAACCCATACAAGAGAAGCAACGCAAAATAGAAGATAATTATGTTAATTATACAATATTGTAATGATTATGTTATAATGACTTAAAATCGGATGTTCTTCCGTCGTTACCTTCGCTATATACAGGACAGGAAGTAATGATTGTAAAAGATTGAAAAGCTGTGTGCTCCACTTGACTTATTGGTCTTTACAACTTCCCCTGCCCTACCCCTCTTCATCCAGCAGCGAGGGTAAACATCAAAGATTGATAATCATAACCATGACCAGGTAAATACTGCCTTTGTGCTCGTCATTGTGTAACGCTCTTTTGTTGGGCCCGCATCAAACAGATAATTCCCCCCGATGTTTCCATGGCTTTTCACGTCCTGAGACAATGGCTGTGGTCTGGTGGACTAGAAACAAAAGAAGAGGGGCAGGAAGGGGGCATGAGAAAGCTCCCATCTTTTTGTCGATTGATCTATTGGAGGACCCCGTGTTTCCCAGAGTTCACCTTTTGAAAATGGTTGCGCAAGGAGCGGAAAGGTTTAATGAGTTCGTCTCATTGTGCGACATAAAGACGCGCTTCGAGTCAATTGTCACGAAGCAAGCACCTCTTTAACCCAAGCTGACTTGGACGCACTTGTTTCCCAGCGGATCGTTACAGCGCTGATAAAACAGCATTGGGGTGTACAAAGAATGCACAAAGAAGACGGTATTCTTTATATCTCACAGTAGATAGTATACTGTCTTGATCATTTGTTTTGTTCTTGTTTCGCGCTCGATAATCCATAATAACGATGTTCCCTAATTATTGCTCTTTTGAAGCGAGTTCTCATGACCTCCGTTCAGAGACACATTACGGGTACATCCACACGCAGCAATGAATACTTTTGTGACGAGCGAGTCGTTAGTCATCGCTCATTGGTCGATACTTATCCCCCAGTCGACCAATCACACGAGACTTCGTAAGTTTGCATGAAGTGTTTGTCTCGTACGCATATTCGTATTTGAACATGCTCGGAAGGATTGGTAGTGTTTGTGGTGTTGTGTACACGGCGGCATAGTGCGCAGGCGGCCAGCTCAAAGCGATTATTTGACACAATCGTCCAGGGATATCGGTTGCAAATACATCTTCGGCCCAAACTCTTTCTTCATCGTTTTGAAGTCACCTTACTTCATTTGTGCACGATAACAATGTCGCACTTTTGAGAGAAGAAAGGGAGGATAATATTTTCGTTTTCACACAATAATTGCTGACAAGTGTTAAGTGAACTGAACTGCTGTCGCAGACGTGGACAAAAATATCCTTGTTTGGAATTAGTGACGACCACGACATTATCAGATTTTCCGAGGATACATTACGAGGAAATATCATGGATAATTCGGTGGAAGCATCCTCGACAAGACTGAATGAGAGCTCGAAGCGAAGGACTGGTTACTGTGGAAACGGAAGAGAGGTCCACAAGTTTGCTTGTCGCGTTTGTGCCGTCTGCCTCTTGTGGATTTGTACCTTTCTCTCGGCGCCGACAGACGTGCATGCCACATGGATGTAAGTAGCTACATTTAGGGATGTGTCCTTTCCTCGCAGGGAACGAATTTTGTCGAGAAACGGTACACCGTCACACTGTGAAAGCAATGCAATACTGCCACTCACATTATGCTCGTTTTCTCACGAAAATGTATGTTGCTTTGGCGATGTCAAAGCTACTTATAAGAGAGAGGGGGTGCCTGTATTTCATGACGACCGTAATGGACTGATGGGGATTTTATCATCATTAAATTTAGTCCTAACAAATACTTCACCTTATCTTAAAGTCCACCCTCCATTTTACATGATTTGTTTCCTACAAGCTTCTGCTCTGCTGTTCCAAATATCATAAATATCGCATTAATGTTCAGTAAGACACAACGATAGCACCTATCTGACTGTATGTTTGTTTGGGTTTTTTCTCTCTCTCTCTCTCTCTCTCTTTCATGTCGTCAAATTGCAGCTTGTGCGGAATAAACGAACTCCTTTTCCTGAACTACATAATGTAACTCTGCCATTTTGAAAGACATGCCCACGCTCGTTCATTGATCATATATGATATATATATGTGGTTGCAATACTGACCCGGATATAAGGTAAATAATATATTATTTACCTTATATCCGGGTCAGTATTGCAACCACACTTTACAACACATCTCGATATGTTTATCAGCAGTCGAGTGACTGCTGGTACAATCCTTCTACTCTTCTTTCCCCAAACAGCTGCTGGTCATTTGTTTTTCCTCTCAATTTCCCCCAACTTATTGAGATCGATGTTCCTTTCCCATGCGGGATGATGCAGCAAAATATTGTGGTTAAGATTACGTTATCCTCTGCCACGTCTTGTGTGCATCGATATACACCATACAGTATATTTTGAAGTTCCCCATTCCCAGATTTTATTTACTTCTCTTCTCTCCTGATCATAAAGAGGTCATCGCTATAGTGATAGGTTGATGTAGTTGTTGTTGTCGTTGTTGATGTTGTTGTCATTCTTGTTAACCTTTTTTTTTGGGGGGGGGTACTGGACGGAAGGGGGTTGCTGTTTTCATCTGTGATACACCTACTCCCCGTCAGTCACACAGATGACGCTGTGCTCTGCGGGGGAAGACGAATGAGATACTTGACTCGAAGTTGAAGTTTTGTGGACGGACGGAGAAGTCTGCCACGGAGCGAAGAGCCGGGCAGTTCCGCTTCAGCGTTTGGGGAGATTTGCTCGAAGCGAAGTATCTCGCCACTTCGTCCGTGACAACGTGAGAATTTCTCCCCCATCGTGGTCCGTGCGTTTTTCTCCCGCTAATCCTGCAGCTAAGAAGAGCTGAAGGACTGGTGACAAAAAAAAGGGAGTAATAATGTAGTCTAACTTCAGCTGCCACTTAACAAAACTGACGGTTGGGAAATGAGTTTCGTGCAGATATAAATGATACCCCGATAAGTAATTTGTCCTTAGGTAACGAAAATGATTCTTGACAACAAGCGGTGTGCCGTTCATGGAATTATGCACCTTTAATCCGGAAAATCTTATAAAATCTTATACACCTTTAAAGCTTTTAAGCATCGTTAAGTAATAAGATAAACCGTAATTTTTGACACTCATATAACAGTAAACACTACTATCTTTGAAATACGAATATTAAAACGTCTTCTTCCATGGTTCTGGCATCAAGCTAAGAACCATGTTTGATGTACTAAGTTTGTTTTTGTTCGTTTATTTTTTCCACTGGATGTGAACAAGGCATGCTGCTTGTAAGAAGTGAACGTTTTGAATAATCTGTGGTTTAATATTTCTTCTTCCAAGTACATTTCTAGCGAATGCCGAGTATAAGTCGGTAAAATGTGATCCATGGTTGTGTGTGTGTTTTTTTTTAAAGAACCCTGATAAGAACCTTTTAACCTTTTCTGAGTCAGGGACTTTGGACAGTGTGTACATATACAATACGGTGGAATTTTCTGTGTCAATCGGTACTCAAAGCACACAAAGGACTAAAAGTTTACCACCTGGATTGTTTGAATATCAAGACGCATGAAAAAAAAAAGGACATATGGAAAGACGCCTTGAGACGAGGCTATCATCATGCAGAAATGATTCCATTGCTCCCGTTATTATTGTCAGGTAAAAATGATTCGATTGGATCTGACGGGGAGGAATGATGTAACCCCAAGACAGCGTCTCCTCAATTCTTCATCCCGAGTTTTCGTAGTTTCTGGTAGCGTATCAAGCAGTGCACATCAAGGCAGACACAACTTCCATGGTACTCTGACTCTGTGTATAAAGCCAACATTGTAACGGGGTGAAACTGTACATACATTGCTATATTTGCCGTGAACTTTGCACAATTAAGGAACGTTCCTGTTTACATACCCACACTTGGACACAATGTAAACGCACAATTTGAAAATGCTTATCTAAATTCCGCAATATGTGTAAACTGTAACTTTTGTTTTATCGATAAACCGATGACAGGGTAGCAATCTAGGTGTGATTTTCGAACTACTATCTGTCAAACAAGATAAGGGGGGTCGGTGGAGACACGCTTGCGCTGAGCATACAAAAGTGGCTGTGTTTATATATTAATACATGTCTGTCTTAAAACACTCAGCAAATAATGTTCCATTTCCTTTTATCAGGCTGGGGGGGGGCGGGTTTGTTTTTGTGTTTTTGGTTTTATTTCCTTTCGCCGATGCTTGTCTAAGGAGTCTTGAACTGACATTAATGCTGGCAGATATATTGACCAGTCTGTTCCAATTTAATGAGAAAATACATGTACTCACGGAACACTGCAGTAACTTTGCAGGAACGATCAGCGAAGGGGGAGGGGTATACATAGACAGGAAGTGACGACAAAAGGCGAACCGGAAGTGTAATCAACAAAATAATGCGATTGTTCGCTTTCATACCTGCATATCATGGAATGTACGGGACGAACGTTCGCCCGAAGACTAACAGGAAGAACCCAGCTAAGAGAAAGACGGTAGGGTGTACCTATAGATTAAACGTAAATATGTACTAGGAATTCCTGTAGCATTAAAGGACCGAACATCACTACATCTTGGAATGTACTTCTCTCACTTGACTGCGACGGGACTACTGATGTTAATTACATTGATACTAATCGTCTTATTGCATCTTCTCAGGGTAGCCTCTTCTCTTTGAGGTATTCTATCCGATGTCCCTGTATATAGAGCTCTATCATCACTACTTTAGCATTGCCAAGTAGGCCTACCCATCTATTCGCTTGGGTCAAGAAGGACAACGTGCACAAATAATTTGCCTAAGGATTAGCATACTACAGTATGGGCCTAGATAGGCCTACATGTACCACCTAGCGGGACTCGAACCTCCAATCTCCTGTACCACCTAGCGGGACTCGAACCTCCGATCTCCTGTTCACGCATGCAAAGCCGCACCTACTACACATCCGTGCTCCCGCGGCGTTCACTGGACAGTGCGTAACGCATTGTTCAGTAGTGACTGCGCCGATACTCAACAACCGATGAGTCTTTAGGGAAAGAGGCGAATTTAGAATTATAAGAGTACCGAAGAGATGATGTCACAGTCTTTTGTCATAGCTTGGGTTGAAACCAGATGCGAGCATGGTTAGTTACAATAGTGTTCACAAACAGGGCCAGGAAGGTTGACTTTAGAACCAGTTTCTATGGCGATAAATGGCTATGACATTTTACTTTGATAGTCAGTAGAATTGTGGAAATTATTGCAATTGCGGTCATGGTTAATAAAAAGAATAGAAACCCAATTTGTCCGTGTGATGTAATTAGTCACGAGGAAATAGGGGCCTACCCTAGCCTTTTGTTCTGAGTGAGAATATAGAAATATAAAAGTATAATATGCAAAAAGTCATTCCTCAACGTAAACACGTTTCTGGATAACTTGTCATTCAAAAAGAGTTTGTTGGGTTTTTTTTTTCACTCCACACAATCAAACTAAAAGGACCGACGCGACGAAAATTACCAATTTTTGAGACAAACACACACTGTCAATCATACCATTTAAGACCTAATTTATGAACGTTACGCCCCGCGCTGATTTTCATTGTCCTATGGGAGAGGCGGGGGGGGGGGGGGGCACTCTTCACGTCCACTAATGCCAATGACATTGAGATAAGTTATACTGAAATTCCTGACAGGCATAAACTGGTCTTAAATTGGGCGATTTATGGTGTCAAACCCTACCTATACGCCCTCGTCACACCTGTGGCATGAACATCAGGGCTAGGATTAAGGATATTCAGCTGCGCAGGAAATTGGTAATGGTCTTCTTTTCCTTCGCCATGTAGGGAAAATCAAGGATGTAGATCTCATAAGAGAGAGATTTTTGTTTTGTTTTGTTTTTAATGGAAGTCCTTTTCCACATTACTACATCCCTCCATATCTATTTTGAGCATTATCACATTTAAAAATGAGGAAAGAAAAAAATGCAGTAATAACAGCACCTTTTGGTGTCATGGCGGTTTAAAGGCACAGTGAAGTTGCTCGAGTGAAATGTCATAAGCTGTTTAAACATCAATGCAACAAAGATTATGGCATCAATACCTTAAAGGTCCTCACGAAAACTCACGTTCCATATTTACCATAACACCAACACAAAAAAGCAAAAATACAATGGTGTGGTCACTGAGATTATCTATTCTAACAAGTGGATAAGCGTCATAACGCCAAAACAGAAAGTCTTGGGTTCAAGTCCCTGCCTCGCGTGTACGTTCTTGGAAAAGATGTTTTGCCCGCCGTATCCCTCTCGGCCGCATTAATAGTTAGTATTTTGACGGGTATACACTCCACTATGTTTTGTGAGTGAAGCTTATGAGTATTTAATGAGACATGAGCGATTGATTCTTTCGTTTCCGTGGGTGACAGACTTACATATACGCTTCTCCCGTTGTGTAAGGGCATGGATGGTAGGGTCCATGGTAAGGGTGTCTAGAGCAAAGCACGGTCGCTCCCTATTATTTGATGAAAATTAATGGGGATAATCTCTTATAGATCGGGGATAACCTCTTACAGATCGTTCGAAATTGATTCTTTTCGTCAACAGGCACTGGCTGTCTTTATAATTTACTCAAAATATCAGATGTTTTGCTATGTGGCCTTGTCTTTGTTTGTTCCGCTCATCTCGGTAAATGAAATGCCCGTCGCTGCCAGAAAGCGCATGACCGCTGACACGCCGTTGCGTTTGTGCCCAGCCAATCTGTGGCTTGGTGATGTCGATGGCCGTTCATGGCAGCAGATTAAAGTTGTCGCTCTTTGTTTTGTTCTGTTTCGTGTTTTTTTTTTCCTCGCTATCATTACTAAGCCAAATTACATTAATCTTATTTTATCCCTCCTAGGATGAGTCACGGATCGTGGTCACTCTATATGCTTCTAAAATGAAAATACCGTAGGTTGTAGGCGTGTATAGAATTCCAATAAGCCCAGTAAGCCACTATTTACGCAAGGCGAAATATTTCTTGCAAAATTTGTGATAAATTCGCACAGCCGGCGCGTGTTTGTGGCCGTGGCTGTTACAGCACGGCGCATCCGTCCGATTACCGGTATGCATGATTATGGCATTGGCATCCGTTTATACTTTTATATAGTAAATTATAGGTAAACGCCCTCAGCTCACGTCATCATGTCATAACACGCATATGCCAATACGCACGCCAATCTCGTACACGCACGTACATTCCAGGAGCCCCTTCCCCTTTTCCCCACGCAAACATACGTACTCAAACAAATATACACATCCATTCGTCACCCTCCTTCATTTTCACATTTGGCATCCCGGGTATGAAGACATCTTGTTGACGAAATAATATGACGAGTTGCTTGACAGTTGGTCATCTTTCATTGTCGACAGTGAGAAGAAAATAAGGCAGAGGCTTTTCAAGCCCGCCCTATACAGGAGTATCCTTACAAGAGGAATTCCGGACCAGCTAAAAGTTATTAGTACGAAAGGGAGGGAAATATCGGTGGCACAACAACATGTCACACATTCTGACACCAAAACAAATCACCACCAACAATGATATCAAACTTAAAGTAACAAAAACTTTATTCTTCCCTCGCCTCACACGGCATCGTCCCAGTCTCGAGCCATATTCTTTTCAACGTGGGCCGAACAGGCCACACCCACTTTGTACAAATGCATATTCATGACATTATTCAGGAAAGGAAAAATAAAATTTATAAGTACAACACTGAAAATTTGATCAAAATCTGACTTTGATTAGAGAAGTTTGAAATATTGTGAAGTTGAAATTGTGCTAATTTTCACGAAACATTTCTTGAATAGTCAACACGAATATGTAAAGAGTGAGTTGATCTTATCGTCACACAACTTGTCATTATAGTTTGTAAATAAGATTTTGACATTTCCAGTTGTTTTTGATGTTGTTCAAGTGCATTACACCCCAGTCTCAATTCCTAATTTACGTGACTCATTATTATTTTTTGAAGTTATAAATCAGTTAGGAATAACATGTTTTACACGTTCACAGCAGAAGAATTGAATTTTCATTTTTTTGGGGGGGGGGGGGGCACATAAGCAATAAAAAAATTGTGAGGTGATGACAACATCAGCTCACTCATGCATATTCATATCAACTGTTCACGAAGTGTTCTGCGAATATCAGCACAATCTTGAAGAATTCTATACATTTGTAACTCCCTACTTTTGATGCGATTTTCATCGAATTGGCACTGTTGTGCTTGTAAAAATGCACATGTTGTATGCTTTCTTTTCAGACTAACTTTTAAGTGGTCCGGAATTCCCCTTTAAAGACATAATACTACAGCAGGTGATTCTTACAGAGAAAGAACTATTGTACACACGTATAAACCACACCCTACTATGATTATTCATGATTTTTTACATCACAATTCGCCCGAAACGATACCAAGATCCTCAGCTCACCTAAATTATACGACACACTCAGTGGGATTAGAGAAAGAAAACGCATACACGTACGAACGTCTGAAAATTTTATCGACCCCACACAAATAAGTAGTAGATTCCGAATTTACTCGACCTTCCCAAGGGAAACTTCTGCGACTGTCTTCGTGAAATATCGTGTGATGTTGCAGTCACCATGGAAACGCGACGTCATCCACTCTTCCAACCGTGATGTCGAGTCATGCATCCCGGCACAATGAAGATTTTCCCAGATCGTAAGCAATTAAAGGGATGGTATAGATTCGGTTAAGATGGCGATTCAGGTTCTAACTTTTTGTGAAATCATTAGAAACCATTTATATGAAATATGAAATATTAAAGAGCATACGATTCTAACAGGAATGAAAAATGTATTTGATAAGAATCGGTTACGAAATGGCTGAGATATCCAAAAACAAAGAAAAACAAGGTGGTTCTAATAAAAGGTGGGACTAACCTTTTATTAGAACCTCTTTATCTTATGATATCTCAGCCATTTCAAAATCGATTTTTCATCAAATAAACTTTTACTTCCTGATAGAATCGTATGCTCTATCGAATATTTCATATAAGTGGTTTCTAATTATCTCACAAAAAGTTAAAACCTGAATCCCCATCTCAACCAACACTATACCATCCCTTTAAGGGGGATGTCTTGGCCCTTGTGTGTGTGTCTGGCACCAGATTCTGAGAGAATGATACCAGAATAATATTTTATTATCTCCTTTTGTTATCTCTTCACATTTGTCATCTTGCGACCGGAAGTGCTTATCGTTGTTTCGAAAAAAAAAAAATTACAAGCACGTGCACACGATCAGAACGACGATGACTTTGAAAGCAAGCAAGTCTGGGGATGAGCAGGCCTGTGAGATTGCAACTGTGGAACCTTGATGTCGATATGATAGATACAATGATGCTTCCAGCAGGTGATGCCATAAGTTTATGACTTCCTGGAGTTTTTCTCCTTTTTTTTTGGGGGGGGGGGGGTGGTGGGGGAGGTGGTCGTCCCAAAGTGATTTGAAGATGGGACGTGTCTGACCTGACAATTTGCTATTCATCTTTCTCGTCTGCTCCAGAAACATCGTCCTGCATGGGAGCTTTTTATTGCTTTGAGTCATCACTTTGCCGGTTTTTGGCACACTTTTTCTTGCCTGTTGACACATTTTATGCCAGGATTTTCCGCTAGTGTTGACAAGCTGTTGTCATTCTCATGTTTTGTTTTTACCTCGCCTCTCACCCACCCCATACACCCCCTTCCTTTGATCTCTCATTCTGTTGTATATTTTGTTTCTCCTACCATCTAATTTCATCAGCTCATTATCTACAGTTCACCCTCTCTCAGTTGTTGTTCCCGTTACTCATACCCGCCAACGTGCAGCTCGAACCTCTTATAATCCTTAAATCGAATCGTCTACTCTATTATTCAATCTATCAATGATCAACATCACTGAAAGTCGTTATTACTCCCTTTCCGCGCACGTATAAATAAGTCATAAAGATCCTCTTTTTTGTATTAATTACGTGGTAAACGTTATTGGTCTCTCACACCCTCATCTCCTCTCACTCCATTGTTATCTAAGTAGTGACGCACCCTTCATCTTTGGGAGCATTAATGAGGCGGACAGCCCCCCCCCCCCCGGACTCTTGTTGCATCTCATTACCTCATGCTTTCTGTGACGGACGTTTCCGCCAATTTGCGAAATGTCACCTTCTTTCCGGATTGTTTCAAAATAATCTTTCTCTCTCTCCTCCCCCCCCCCCCTCCCTCTCTCTCTCTGCCTTTATTTCCTTTCTCTTTCATTCGTCTTGATCTCTGATGGGCCTTTTCAAATTCTTTTCAGAAACGATATTTCCGGAATGTTCGACTGAATATTCGAGTAGAACGCGAAATGGCGACCCACAATCAGCTGAATCGAGTCCTGAGAAATTTTTGCACATAGCGCGTCGTTGTTAAATTATATGTAGATATACTATGAAGTGTTTGAATGTAAAACCAGTTATATTCATTTCTATCAATTTGAGATATTTGAGATTAAAGCTGCAGGGAAACAAAGAAAATAGTCAAAATACAATTTATACAATTATCTATAAATTATATTTTGATTATTTTCTTTCTTTCTGCAGCGATATCTCAATATTGGCATATTATGTAATAACTTAAATAATATTTTTTTTTTGTATTCTTGTTATTAATGAGTGCAATATCATTGAAAAGTTCTCATTTCTCATTGCTCATTACCACTGAATGACACGGAACACGGCATCAACCACACGCTCAATTTTACTCAGTAACCTCATCTTCCCCCATACTACCTCAACCTCCAGATCGTTCGTCTTTTCATCTCCTTACATTTAACCGAGTTGGAATATGTTCGTTAGGACATCCACTTCGCTTCTTCGTTTCGCAACACCTCCTAATTTGCTCGATTTGCAATATTTTTCTCGGGATACCTTAACAGACTTGGAATATCAATACTCCCAATGGGTCAAGATCTGACCTGAGAGATCACTACTGGCCCTGGATACCAAGTTACACCAGGGAGGTGGGTTCTCTTTCCACCTCCCTGGGTACACCATGGTTACCATCTTCTACGATACATGCCTCCTTTTCCACCAGGGATATACCTCCTTACAACACACACGGCACAGCGCCTCCTGCTTGGGAAACGCAATATTTTTCCCTCACGGATACACCAACTCAACCACCTCATCCACGGACTGCCACGTCATATGAAGGATAACCATCTCGTCCATCCTGGAGAGACAACATCTCATCATCAA
The DNA here is from genome assembly GCF_964275005.1 of Diadema setosum. Taxonomy (NCBI): domain Eukaryota; kingdom Metazoa; phylum Echinodermata; class Echinoidea; order Diadematoida; family Diadematidae; genus Diadema; species Diadema setosum. Next base: position 10,112,114 of record NC_092686.1, read on the forward strand.
GTTACCGTCACCCTTGGGGGTAATATCTCCCCCTTGGATGGGGGAGCTGTGGCATAGTGGATAAGACTCCCGACTCCCGATCGGAGGACTCGAGTTCGAATCCCGCCCAGTGCTTAAGTCCTTGGACAAGATGCTTTTACCCACCATGTCCCTCTCGACCGAGGTGTATAAATTGGTACTTGGCAACGCTAGGGTAATACGCCTAATAATGACAGGGCCCTCTGGTAGAGCAGTGGCAACACTGAAGAGGCTACCCTGGGTAAATAAGACATTATTATTATCATTATTAGATACCAACTGACTTCCGGAATTCTACCCCTTCCAAAGGGACCACCAGGTAACGCTCCCAAAGATACCAGTCTCGTTGTACCAGCAAGAGACCACATCCGACTGCCATACTCTGGGGATACTTTCATAACACACCATGCCGTTGGAAAGAACGCTCCACTCCAGAACACGATTCCCTTGTTGTAATTTCAGGTCTCTGAAGGAATACGTTTACCACGTCTCTATCCACATCAGTTATCGAGTTGCATCTCACAAGAGAGACTTCTCTGCAGTAATCTGTACCAACACCATATATTTCTCCATCTTGCTCCAGGAAAGCTCATTACACTGTCTCGTAGAAGTCATATTTTCTTCAACGCGTGTTGATATTGATGTTGCTGTCGTCGCTGTCATTGTAATGTAACGCAATGTCACAAGGTCAAAGGTCAAAGGTCTAAAGACGCGTCATGACATCTTATTATCCTTGTCACTGGGATCATACCTGCACATATAGTTCCTACATAGTGCACTCAACTTCTCTCCTTTGGCGGCAGTTCAGTGCTCAATCTAACCATGCTGGTACAACCCTGATCCCACCTCAATAATCATGTGATTAGTTACCCATTGGGTGCCCATAGCATTTATACATCGACGTGATGGGAACTGTTGCGAATACGAGATGTCTCTCTGAAGAATACAGGTGTCCTGATACTCTGCACCTTCATGTTGAAAGCGCAGAGCGCATTCCAGTACAGACCATGATATAATTATCACAATAATTTTCATCCAGATTTGTTTGTTTGTTTGTTTGTTTGTTTTTAAAGAGAAAAGTTTTCCCCAAACATTTAGGCTACATGTATGTGGATTCAGCGAATGTAGAAAAAGATAAAGGATACACTGGCTGTGAATGTTTGATGAGAATTTGACAATCCCTGTGATTTTTATAAGTTCTTATTAAATCCAAATGCAGTCCCATGGTAACGCTACGTTAATATGACATAATTTCACAAGCAAAAACTCCGAACCTCCTCCAGAAAGTATAGTGGGGAGAAAAAATGTCCTCACATGTCTCTGTTAGGACCTGTAAGTTGGGGAAATGTGCACTTTCATTATAAACAATGAATTTTATCTATTATTTTATACAATAAGGTGACATTTTTAACGGACTCCCAGATGCTACTTTTGTAACTATACGTTCTAAGAGTCTTGTTATCCACATGATAATACAAGTGTACCTTCTGGGAACACTTCCATCTAATTCAACAAAGGGACTGTACAGTACTGGTTGAGGTGGGGATTCATGTTTTGAACATTCCTAAGTGAGATAATGAAAAGCCGCTTATAGAATATGAAAGAGCATGTAATTTTAAAAAGGATTCAACGTTTATTTAATGAAAATTGGTTTTTGAATGGCTGAGATATCCAAAAAAGTGCTAATAATAAAAGGCGACATGCCACAACTTTATTAGGATCTCTTTGTTTCACCATGTTTTTGGAGATCTCAGCCATTTCAAAACCGAATTTCATCAAATCAACTTTTGATACCCCTTATAACTGCATGCTCTTTGACATCTCATAGAGTGGTTTCTGAATATCTCGCAAAACGTTAAAAGCTAAATCCTCACCTCGACCAGAGCTGTACGACACCGTCTTCCTTTCTGAACAGCATCTCGCACTTGGGACACCACTTTTTTCTCTAGACACCACACTAATCTCTGGGTTTTAACTGTGGTGTATAACGAAAGTTCGTCAGATACCAGTCGCAGCACGTGCACCCTCCTACTCTAAAAACGTTCTCCCTTCATCTCCTATATAACATGCCTTTTCTCTAATAACATGCCTTTTCTCTAACTGCAGTGTTGATGTCTTCCCATTACCAGCCAGTATAGATACCGATAATCTTTCGTCGTATAGCCCACACCCCACCCCTACATCATTGAGATAGAAAACATGTACCTGCATACTTAATGGATACAATTGGTCAGGGTTGTTTTATATTCTCGATTGTATATCCTAATCATTGGAGCCATTTTGTCAAGTGATTTCGGAGAATCGCCTTACATGTACGAACAGGTGCGTGAAACTCAAAGAGTCCATCTTGCGTCATGCAACTTGCAATTTGTTAATACTTCGTGCTCATTTATCAAATGGGTAAATAACACGCAATCCTAACATCCACAAATTATAAGATGAATTCAGGCATCTGTGTGTGTGCGGGGTTTTTTTTTTTCTTCTCCTCCTGTTTATTCATCGCATAGAAATATTAGGGAAAAGACGAAGAAGACTCACTGTTAGTGCGCGTGCTAATCCGAAGGGGCCCCGCAGTCACGAAACTCTGATATTTTTTTTTAAGTTTTAACAAGCATCCGTTGCAACACGAACAAATGGGGAAAAAATTCAAGGGATAAGAAAAATGCGATTTCATAAAAGGGTGGGGGCTTAGATTTGTTTCCGCTTTATGCTTAATTACGTGAAATTGAGCGGAACCACATTAAGGGTTGTTCCGACAATACCAGCGAGGACGATGATATGATACAGTCGACCCTATTTACGTCCAAATATCTGCTCAAAATTGACTGTCCTTTGTCATAATTGTTGTCTCGTGAACAACCTGTACCTTTGATCGACTGAATGAATTCCTCGCACCGCACAGCGCGTTTAAGAACACCAGTCCCCGCCATTGAGCGGGGGTGGATTTCTGCACCCCTCCGCTCATGCAAGGGGGGAATATCTGCTGGTATGCGTGTGCATTGTGGTGAGACCAGAGGCTAAACGACGCCCTTGCCTTTTAGCCCCGAGGTATTTCGCCTTCGTAAATATCATCTCTTTTTTTGAGATAGAGAGATTCGCCTGTGAGCAATTCGCTTGTGAAAAAGTACATGTGGCACCCGATGAAATTTGTCAGGCGATTGTCTGCCCGTGTATGTATACAAGTAACATCCATTAATACCCGATCGAATCGTAAATGTTGCTAATTTGACAGATGTTATAGAGACTTTAATGAGGCATGGAGCTCATAAATTTGAGCAGACAAGACGAGGTCGGGGTGGGGGGTGGAAATCGGCATCCACACTAAAACGCTATCTAAACAGATCTATCTCTATATATATAGATAATGTACGTGGATTGTCTGGCTGAACATCCCATCGACAATCATGAAGTTAACAAGAATCGAATAGTCATGTAGCAGGAAAGTTATGATGAAATGTATAATGGAAACAGATCTTGTCAACTAAATTGAACAAGACGTGACTTAACTTCTGGGGCAGATAAGGGAAAACTTGTTTCTCTGAATTATTTCAAACGTTGCGTTTTGGGTTTGGCACACACACACATTCACCAACATTCTGAATATGATGCAATCCTCCTTGCTGAGTACACAAGTACATGCAGAGTGGAATCTGCGAATCCCTTCCTCAACTCCTTCGCACTAACCTCTTTCCCCGCCTTATAAGCTCACTTGCAAAGTCACCCAGTTTGTTGTGTATGAATGAACAAACGCTACCCAGTGTGTAATTCACTGTTTGTGAGTGTCTATGTGTTCTTGCTTTTTTGAACAATGGTCATAATAGTCCAACTGACTCTCAAGACTTGTAAACAAGTTTAGTCAAAATATGTGGTTAACTCAGACCTAGGCCTATTTCCTAGACACTGCCTCTTGATGACTATATTAGTACTGTTAATAGTTTCTGACAAAGTTACCTCAAGAGCTCACGGTTTTGTCGAACCCCTCAGGCGTTTTGTGATTCCCCTCCCCCCCCCCCCCCCGTTTCATTGAGCAAACACGCTTTCACAATAACTTTTCTTTTTCATTTGAGTTTCTTTCATTCCAGAGGTATTTATTAGATGCAAATTTAGATAAATATCCTCCATTGAATTCTGAATAGTACTTTATACTCCTAGTATCGTTTATTCGTAATCGAAACTCAATAACTTTATGACTGTATTTCCCCGTCATTTGGTTTAAATTTTTGAAAGGGATTTCTGTCAAATAATATTGCTAAACTGCCTTCGGTTCTATGAAAATGGGGTTAACAGTCATCATAAATGTGTATTTAATTAACCTTCTATTTGTTGAATTTTCACCAACTGTAATTTTTTGTCGATGTTGATTCTGGTTTTGATAATTGCTTCGTTGCGTTGGTTTCTTGGCATACCATGTCCCGTCAACATGGTCTATCACTGAAATAGTTATCATAAAAAGCTATATTATGAAATGGAGACGATTATGATCTTGTTTAACCCAACAGATCCAAAGAGCTACATTTTTGTGGTTTTCTGTCGTATCTTTTTTTGTAATATTTTATTTACCATTCATTCTAGATTTTCATTGGGACGCAGAACTAAACGAAAAGCAGAGTTTCGAAGACTGAGTTTTCTGTTTGTCTCTCAAACTTGCAAATGTTTATAAATTTCTTTCTGACTTTGGTGCAGATTTACTTAATGGCTGACATCAATTCTTTCTAATCGCTCTCCGATAAAGATATTATACAGTGGAATTCCGCGGTGCCGATTCAATGGCGATGATTTCTGCAACAAAATTCTTCCGGGACAAGAAAAGTCAAAATTGAAAAGTTTGGTTTGCGAAAATACTATTTTCTTTCCCAAAATGATATAAGTGTTCCAACACCCATTAACCCGTTGAGGACGGGTTGACTTTGCTATAACATGCATATCCCGCATGACACCTGCCTGATTATACTCGGGACTATTCTTTTGGGGTTAACGAGGAAGGAGAGAGAGGGTGGGGGAAACTGCGTTCCCACTCGTTGCTGATGCTGTGCCCCTCACTTGACACACTTGACTCCGACCAGAAAATGGGATCCACCACCAGGGAGGTGAGACTCACCTCCCTGGATCCACAGAGTCGCTTCTGCAGTTTGGCGCGTGCGAGGCACGGAAAGGACTACAGTCATAATTATTCCTGCGGCTGCGATAAGGAGGCATGACCAGCTTATTAAAGCATGGTTAAAGCAAGGCGAACCACCACTATTCACCAATATGATCCAGTGGGTCATGCTCTTCTAGGTGTATCACATTCATTTTCTTGCTTTTTATATCTTTCTCTCTGCCTGTTTAATCCGTGTACAGTGAATATCCTATAAGGCAGTCATTGCATGTTTCATTGGAGTAACCATAATAATATCGCCAAATCTGGAACAATAACAGCAAGCGATTAATGTCATTTCGTGGTTTGTTGATACTGGGCGCACACATAGTAAAGTCGAGGCCATCGCAGTTACAAGTATTCGAATGACATTAACATGAATTGGCTATTATCTTTAACTGGGAGCTGTTAATGGTGTTCTGCGTTATGTCTAATGTATTCAATATCGTTGGTACAATATACATTTTGTAGTACCTTTATCACTGTCTGCTTTCATTGATGAAGCACATCGTAATTTTCCGTTGTTTTCTATATTTGACTCTTTCCACAAACGTAAATACATGACTATGATATGGCCCACACGAGAAGGCAATAAACACTCTTTAGCAGGTGGAGATAGTGTACATAATTGTTAAAAAGAATGTAATGTTTCCGTTGACCAAGAAGAGTGCACTTTATGGTCGAGAATCGTGGGAGACAGCCAGAGGCAGTATGCAAACTTTGTAATCTCTAATCTCCATTTATATGCACCAAGAGATGCAAAGAGATACGATTGAACGGGTTTATTAAAGCAGTTATTCGAGAGAAATGAGGAAAATGCTGCAGCTGTCCTCGCCATGGAAACTTTCAAATACAGCTCCATGATCAAAAGTGTACTCGGTCTGTAGGTATAGGCCTATATGTTGTGTGTAGAATATTAGTCCTGGGGGTCATAAACTGTGGTTGTGCGTCCCATCGGCGGCCTTCGAGAGCCTCAAATCGAAGGATAATGATTCGACTCCCATCTCGCTGGCCCGGTCTCTCAGCGGAGCATCTCCCTGTGGAGAGTTCACTGCGTCCTCTTCTGTCAACCACCTCTCGGGTCCCTGTATCACGGGACAAGGGTGCAACGCACATCGACAGTTAATCATCACCGTGGGATTGGGGGATGTTTTTCCCCCCTCCACCCATGCTTCAGAATGTTCTTCGACAGGTGTATCGCGTTGACAATGTGTATCGACTCCAAAGAACTTTTCTTTTCGTTGTCTTTTACTGAAAGAAGAGGGTAGCAAGAGTTGTCGACGCTGCAGCGACCTCGCACACAGGTAGTCGCTCCGTCATATTCCGCCCCGCGAGGCTGTATATCTCTCTTTTTAGCGAGCCCTCCCAATTTGCACAAAACATCGGCGTTCTAAATGCCAGTTGGTCGCATGATGGTCTTAAATTTTGAACTAATATGAACTCTCGACGGAGCGATGGAGAAGATTAAACTGTTCAAAGAAATATCCATGCGTTTTCCTTGAGCGTTTATGCATATGAATTCCTGCCTCCATTAGACTGTTAAGTTCAATGTTTAATTTCTCGTATAAAATATTGTTTCATGATCATAAATCGACCGCTGTCCAGCGTTCATCATACACCCAGTTATTCCAAGTTTCGACAGGGTTGAATTCTTTTGTTTAGACCCCCCCCCTTGTGTCTTTGTGTCTGAAAGTGCATACTAGATTATAGTCTGAAGGTGACTTGCTCTAACTCATGGGGCAAAATAGCGACTATGTACTTAAATTTTAAAACTCGAATATATAGGGGCTAAATTTAGTACAAGAAGGCGACTTGTTTACACTCCTCAAGGCTCCAAGGTGAGTTTTAAGAAAGGTGCCGTCTTGCCTTTTCTCTCAAGAAGGTGCCTTGGCAAGCAAGTCGCCTTCTGACTTTCTTGTCCTGATCAAACGCCCTGGCGAGTGTGAACAAGTCGCCTTCTTGCCTTCTTGTTCCATTAAAGGCGTCTTGAAGAGTTTTCGCCTTCTTGTCCAAAAGAAGAAGTCTAGAAGAGAAGAGTTTTCCCTCCCATGTCCAAACGAAGGCGTCTAGTTAAGCTAGCGCCTTCTTGTCCTGAAGAAGGCGTCTAGGTTAGTTATCACCTTCTCGACCTGAACAAGGCGCTGAGAAGTGTTTCAACGAGTCTCCGCGTTGCACATATGTACAAACCGTTAACATCCACATTTAGAGCAGCAGCTTCTTCCCGGCTTGTACATCGTTGGACGAAATGTTCTACCCATCTTTTGTCCCCTTTTGACCCAGGTGTACAATATGTACCTGGCAATGTTGGGTGACAATAAATGGCAAGGGCCTCTGGGAGGCCAGTGCTTACACCGAGAGCTACCTTGTGCATAGAAGACCGTTATTTTTATTTTTATTTTTATAATGATCCTGTGGGGGCGCTGTGGCATAGTGGATAAGATTTCCGATTCCCATTCAGAGGACCCGAGTTCGAATCCCGCCCAGTGTTTACTTCCGTGGACAAAATGTTTTTACCCACCATGTCCCTCTCGACCCAGGTGTATAAATGGGTACCGGACAACGCTAGGGTAATAATAATGGCAGTGCCCTCTGGTAGAGCAGAGGCAACACTGAGGAGGCTACCCTGGATAAATAAGACATTATTAGTTCTTATTATGATACTTTTACTAAATGTAGTTCTTCTTGCTTATTCTTGCTACACTGTCATTATTTGCTTTACTGGCGTTAGTATTGACTTGTTGTCACTGTTATGAGAGATTGCACATTGTACTTCTACGTGTTTTTGAGGATTGAATCACTGATTAACGTTCTGCCAACTTGTTTTTACAACCCCTCCCAACACTCTTCTCCCTTTCAGGTGGCTTGGCGCTGCGTCCCTGGGTACAGTGAGCGTTGGACCAGGTTCGAGTCCCCAGCAGCGCCCGGTCACCTCCCCACCAGTCACCAACATCATGGTTGACCCCGGCACGCTCTGCAGACAGGTCCCTGGTCTCACCACAGAACAGGTTTGGACACTCGGAACTGACCGTTTGATTATCCAATTAAGGAATTTTGAATGACAGAGAATGGTTATGTGACCTAGCGTAATTTTGTAGAAATCAAAAAGATTACTAGTTTACAGACATCTAAGACCTTGAGAATTGTGGATGATTACCGCTGACGATTAAAAAAAAATAGCATCAAAAGTTCTCATCAATATGGATATATTTCTGACAGACATGGGAAAATCATCATAATATGATCATCATTATAGTAAATACACACTTTTGACAGATAGATATGTACAAATCGGTAGGTACAACGCAACGCAGATAGATGAATGAATGAATGCAGATAGGTGAATGAATAATTCGAAAGAAAGAAAGGAAGAAGGGACAGAAGGAAGAAAAAGGTCGAAAGAAAACAACAGTCCTTGATGAGGAGGTAGCGAAAGTATAGCAAGTGAGATGATAAGAAAATAGTCACTACGAAAACGACGTTGACAACGTTTGTGACGTTTGAAAACAATTGTAACGAAGATGACGAGAATGACAATGATATTGATGTCCTCTTCACAGTACGTTGACAGGAGAACAGTGTGATGATGGCGGTGGTGATAAAGGGTTGAACGATTCTGGAGATGGTCATCATAGTGATGTAATCAAATCACTATGGCAACATAGTGATGTAATCAAATCACTATGGCAACGGCCAATGTTATGATGATACAGATGGTAACAATGATGGCGTGATATTTTTGTGTCTACTACAGAATGGTTATAGGCAGCTTAGCGGAGCAATGAAACAATGAACAGTGACAACAACACCAACGACCCAATGACGATGATAATGATAATGATATTGATGATGAAGATGGTGACTATGATATGGTAATGACGATGATGGTGACGATGATGACTATGATAATTGAAATCAGTTCTCACATCACTGCTGCGTCGAAATGATGATGATGATGCTGGTGACTATTATGAAGATGATGACGAGCCCCGTAGAGGGAGATTTCGCCGTTCTGGAACATGTCAAATTATCATCGTCAATCAGAAAAGCACATCACATTAATGAATTAATCAACTCTTCATAATAAAAGGCAGTCATGGCTACAGACAAATGTTGCCCTTCACTCGTTATATCAAATACCGTATTTTATTGCAAACTTCTGAATTCTTTGTCTGCCTTCATCTAATCCTACATTCTCATCTCTTCCACAACAGATCAGAGTCTGCGAATCCACGCCCGACATCATCAACATCATCAGCGAGGGGGCCAAAGTCGGCATCATCGAGTGTCAGCGTCAGTTCAGCACCGAGCGGTGGAACTGTTCCGTGATCGGTGATGCGAGGAATCCGTTCGGGCCAATAATCAGCACAGGTGCGTCCAAGTTCAATGCACTCTCCAACAGACACACTCCCTCACTCCACTCAGTCCATGTTCGAGTTGATTTTGATTTTTGACTTAAAGTAACGTCACTCAAATCAAAGAAGTGAAGGTCTTATGGCAATCGGACGAAATATTATACGAAAGTTACAGAATTTCAAGGTTTCACATCTTTTTCTATTAAACATTGATGCACAGGCATAGTCACATTGTAGTTGATGACGTCATCACCTGACGTGCTACCCAGTGACTTGCAAATGAATCATTGATATTTTACATTTCTTTCTCTCTTTTTTTTTTTCGTAAAGACTAACCTTACGAAGAAGAAATGTATTATGTCCCTCACATAAAATGCCTCTAAAGATAGTTGCTAATTTCATAATGCGTTATTCATAATATGCATGCATAATTACGTGTGTGTGCGTGCGCGTGTGTGTGTGTGTGTTTGTATGTAAATCAGCGTCACCAAAGAGTTATTGTAACTCCTTGACAATCGAGGAAAAACTGTGAAATTTGTGATGCAGTCTTGAAAAACAAAGTTAGCTGATGTCTCGCTAGAAATGTCTTTCTATCTACTATAGATATAGACATCGGTTGACATGCGGTTGACTTGTCTAGAGTTTTCGAAATTTAGAATGCCAGTTTTCTTCCGCTTTAATGTATATTTATGTATTTAGTATTACGTTTAGTTGTGATTATATCTGAAAGAATTTATGATACTACAAATAAGAGATGATTTGAATTCAATTGGAAATTAGAATTAGAATTACCTCTATGTTCAACAAAAAGCCGTTTGTTATTTATATTATTTCAAATTTGCCTTCACCTGTCCATCCAAGACCAGCCAGCCAGCATTCCTTCGATTCTGACGAGTACATACACTCGTCCTTAGTTCTTGTTTTTTTTTTTTTGTCTTTTCTTTTCCCACCGATGTCATCTAATTACGGTTATAAAAACTCCGCCTATCTTAAGGCTAATTACAAAAGCTCACTGGGTGACGGGGGCATCAAATACTGGCATCTACTGTTATCTTATCGAAACGAGAAAGAACAAAATGTGCAAGTTGCACTGAATAAGTATTACAAATGAAAAATATTGCGCGACAAAATTATTACCTAAAAATGTTTACAATACAAGCGAAGCTATTATAGTTATTACTAGTACTTGATGTCCGTGCTGAGAATGTTATCCTTGATTTACACAATTTTCATTGATGTTTTTGCACAGATCGACGAGGTATGTAAGGAGCAATGATTCTTATTTAACAGTCACGGGTCAGTGAGGTGCACCCGATGAAATCAGACAAGCAAGGTCATTTTATTGGATGCCAGAGATTTGCATATTTCAGTTTATGACCCATCCCGTTTGCCCAGATCGTTCGAATTCGGTCGGAACCTGGTAACCTTTGCTCTGTACCGTGGATATCACAAGCCCATGTCGCGACACTTCATCAATACATAAAACAATGCCACCGTGTACCTGTATATCGTCTGGATGACGACAGTTTAACCGCGCAATCGCGAGACGATATTATCGTATCGAAGGGTTATCGATGTTCGATTGAGAGGTGGCTTCACAATCAACTCCAGATAACTCCCTGTGAGGACATTTTTTCCACACTCACTACCAACTGTCACCATACCGTATTGCCATACATGTTTATGAACATCATGCTCATGAGTCTTAAACCTTCAGTGCTGAGATTATATTTATACCATGTGCGTGTATATTATGTGGTATTACACGCACAATGAAAATCACCACAATGTAACACCTTGCACGTCGAAAATATCACACACACACACACAAAAGACATGTAACGTGACGTGCAAACATGTGCAGAATAATGGTTCATTGTTCCACGTCTACTTCCCCCTCCCTTCTGTGCAGAAAGAGGTTTAAAATCTCTCGAAAAAATGTGGTTGCCTTGAGGCCTGACATTGATTCAGATCGATTATTGGTCGGTGAGGAATTTGATTTCGTGAATATCGGTGTGATATTATTTGTCATGCGATAGGAGCTAAATGAGGCGTTACACTTCGGTTCAGACCTAAGAGCAGTTTGCTACACTACCAAAAAAGGAAACGATTATCATGTTTCAATATATGCTCTTGGAATTAAAAATATCTCCAGGCATTTTTTTTTGAAATCCTCCTTCGCCGGGGAGTTGCGGCGTCGCTGCAGAATGTATCAAAGCGGCCGGTGAAAATTCCTCACCCCCTTTTTTTTAAATTCTTCTCCTTAAATTCTGGAATAAGCATCGTCAACAAGGAAAAACTGATATTGTAGAACATTTTTGGAGGGCAATTTACGATTCTTGAGCGATGTGACACGGATTGTATTCACACTGTACGACCGGATTTGTTGTTTCGGGTTTAGATTTCGACGATTTTCGTCGAGAGTCAACGTTATTGAATGTGCTGTATCCACACAAGTGGGGCTTTGTTCTTCGGCTCAGACTGGTGTTATACAATGTATACGTCCGTATATGTAACCACATCGATGAAAAGCGAACTTAACTGCACTTACGAGATTTATTGGTACAATGTACCTGGTAATCCGTTATGGTTTCTTCCTCGTTTCTCTTTTACGGACACGCTACGCTTTAAATGCAGTACTAAATAATGTTCAAGTTGACGTTATCAAGAATAAACAGAATGGAAGACGGGTCATTAAACTGGACATGAAACTTAATGATCACAGTAATGTCTCCCAAGTTTCACATCGTACCAATAACACGTGAGGTCAGTTGCAACCGCACAATTCTCTCATGGGTTTGTACAGATGGACAGACAGACATACTGACACATACATACAGCTGTACATACACACAGACAGGCAGACAAACACACACACACAAACTCACACAATCAAATTCGATGATTTAGGAACTTCTACCCTGTAGTGTCATCGTGTTTAAATCATGTCTATACTCTACCATAATTTGTTGTGAATGATACAAGTTTTGTTATGATTTCATGAAAAAAAAAATACGGAAATTGAGGGAATATTATAGCGTGCAGATCTGTGTGAAACTGATCTATGGCGATGAAACTATCACATTTTGATTGGCATAATATCCCATCCATGAAAACATGTGAAACTTTTCGATTCCATGACCTCCTCGTGTCATATTTTTTCGGAAGCTTTTACCATTCCGTTCGTTTGGTTTCCGTCTGTCTATCAAATTCATCGTGATTATGAAATAGAACTGAATTGCACTTTCCCCAAGTCCCTTCTGGATTCCATGTGAGCAGATGACAGAACAGTGTCAAAGTAATATCATTGTCATGTAGGCTTTATATGTATTCCTGTATACATATACACGGTATATAACAGTTGGAGTTGCATGAGCTGATAACATTCATATATTATTTTGAACATTGAAGGGACACATCAAAGAAGACTTGTGTCAGACGATGAGACCCTCAGCCTATAATTTTCCCCGATTTGAGAATGGGAAGAAAATAAATCACCTCGAGCTCTATACTGGCTAGGTCTTTTTTTTCTTCTTTTTTAATGTTTTTATTGAAAAAAGGCATAACGTACAAACAAGAACAAAACAATACATGCATAATTTGATACATTGAAACAAAGTATTACACATTAAACGTGAACTTATTAAAATAGATGCCTAGATTACGATTTTTAAGGCAATGTGTTTTTTTTCTTTTGTTTAAGACGAATATAAGAGAGCAGTGAAGGGAACGAGGGTTTAACCTTTTAGAATTTACAGCGATATAAGAAAAATTTTGTGCAGAGCAAAAAGAAAATGATACAAGACGAGTGAGGTTGAGAATGGTTGACTCCATACTGATTAGATCTTGTTCGCACTATGCTGCGAAGTGGTTATATAGAGTAGGCTCCACCATAAACCTGCACACACAGACGTCGCCATTTTTGTGGCGCTGACAGGGAAATACAAGCTGTAATGGCGACCAGTAAGAGAAGAAAAAATCGGCATTGTAGTTATTAAACGTCCTTGACTGCTTTTGTTAAAGGGATGGTACAGTATTGGTAGAGATGAGAATTGGGCTTTTAACTTTTTGCGAGATACCAAGAAAACACTTATGATATAGTACAGAGCATACCATTCTAAGAGGAATTTAAAGTTTATTTGATGAAAATCGCGTTTGGAATGACTGAAACATCCAAAAACAAAGTAAAACAAAGCGGTCGTAATAAAGTGTGGGTCCCACACTTTATTAGAATCGCTCTTTTTTGGATATCTCAGCAATTTCAAAACCAATTTTCATCAAATAGGCCGTAAGCATTGAATTCCTCATAGAATTACCATGCTCTTTCATATTTCATAAGAGGTTTCTCATTATCTCACCAAAAAAATGTTAGAAACTTGAAATTAGATCTCAACCAAAACTATACGATCCCTTTAACTGGTTGCATATGTTGTCTTATAAGAGAGAGAGAGAGAGAGTGGAAAAATACTCTGTATAGGGGAAAGATTTTGAAGAAAGAACTCATATTACTGCTGAAGGGTAGTGAAAATAGGGGGGTGCAGGCAGACAAATATAATTTATTCATGACCGTTTGAATGTCTGTACTTTATATAAAGATATGCCCTATGCAGCTCTACAGGTTGTCATAGATTTTTCATCTTAACCTCTTCATCGGCAACCATGCTTTTTGCTTGTTTGTTGTTGTTTTTTGCATGTTTTATTGAAATCAATTTAAATGAACAAGATTTACATGCGATGTTAAATGATTGGAACATACCTAATTGCAAAAACAACAACAGCAGAAAAAAAAGAAGAAGGAGAAGAAATAAAAAATAAATAAAAGGCAACCTGTTTCTGGCAACGTCGTTAGAATTTCAAGTGGTCCTGAGAACTTAATCAGGTGACTCTGACATGTCTTGCTTCATGCAAACAAAAAATTAAGAATCTCTCCCCCCCCCCCCCCCGCCCCTAACAAAAAAAAAAAAGTGAAATGTTAGATATTTTGACTTGTAGAATGCGGAGGAATATCACACTTCTTTCTCCTAGAGGAACAAAACACAAAAGCATGTGCAGATCTGTTAAGTTTTCCATGATTTCGTTTTGGGGAGAAAAAGTTTGTGATAGTTATAAGGTGCAGTGCACTTCCAGTTTTCCCTTTTCCGGATCTTCAAGGAATATTCTTACAGTCTTTGTTTCAAATGCACACCACACTGTACCGCCGTAGATTTCAGAATTATTATGTAATCTGTGGCTGCTCCAAGCCTAGTGTAGACAGTTGCAACATTCACAGATAATTATGGAGACCCGCCCGACCCTGCAAGCTTACGTGCCAAAGAGTGAAGACGTGTCGAACGTTAGCAGCAGAAGAAACCCCCTCTCTATTTAACCCTTTACAAAACTTTGTTTATAGAAATGTCATCGCTATTGCACCTGAATGTCTTGTCCTGGATGTGGAAGGATTAAGCGTACGCTTTCAGCTGGTAACCTTTATCAAAACCCGATCTTGAGACGCGCGCAGACATCGAGCAAACAACCATGTCGTCTGCGCCAGGTAACGGGCGAGAGCGGTCGAGTTTCGTTACCCTGGTAACTTGCAAGGCTTTGAAAATCTCAAGTTGCGAACGGATTTTGTTTTTCGCCTCTAATCCCACTCAAATTGAAGAGGATGACTCACGAGAAGAACCCCCATATAAGTGGTGAAGCGTGTCTGTACGCTATTTTTATCATACATGTGTGATTGTAACACCTTTAAGTACCCTTACGTGGTCGATTTAAAAGATTTACAATTTGAAAGGACAAGGTTCAGGAAGTTTTGAGGTGATGGTGCACGGTGATGGTCCCGATGTACCACTTAGAGTGCAATTCGAGCCATACAAAGTTACAATTAGCTTTAATGAATAAAGTCCAAACATGTTGTACAGATTTCTTCTTTATCGAACCCGAGTGAGGAAGATTTGAGCTTACAAAATTTTGAAAGTTTCACATGTTTTAAGGCAACAGTGACAAAGTATTGACAGCGACAACCATGTAATATGTCAGTGAGCTGCAAATGAATAATATTAATGAGTGAGGATGTCTGTGCTTGCTTTAAAACAGATGAGTTGATTTATCTTTCATGCATAGAAGATAAACCAACGAAGCAGAACTGAAAAACAGTCCTTGAACAGAATATTGCCGCATGCTCCGCAACGATGAAGGGAAAATAATACATTGAATTGGTGATGAAATAAATTGCGCGTCTCGTAATAATAATGTGACCGTCTGAATAGCTGACTCATAGCTGAAAGCTGAATTGTCTTTGAAGAATTAGACTCCTCGTGTTCCATCGGCTTGCGTTCTATTGGTGGAAGTCCGCAGGAATTCGTTGTCAGGACCAATAGATTTTTACACCTTGATCCACAAAGTTGTGTGGCCTACGTTCCTCAGTATAACGCGCCATCATCACTATCACTCTCCCCCCCCCCCCCCTTTCTTCTCACACTTACACACTCCCTCTCGTCAACTTTTCTCTTCTCTTCTTTTTCTTTACTCTGCTCTTCCCTTCTCTCGAGGAAATTTAAGGTAAACAGCGCCGCTGGTTACAATTTTTCATAGCTAATCGTGCACTTTGCATTCCTCGTTTGCTTTATTAGGTATATACCACAATTTTTTTCTCCTTTTTTTCGGAACCCAGTGTTTGTTAGTGCTAATTCTAAACCAACACCGCCGGCTATGATTTCCTTATGCGGCGATTATAATTCTGACATATTGCAGAGTCAACCGATGTTGTGAAACCAAATGATAAATATTGATCGGGAACAAGGTCGCCTAAGACTGGAAATGGATATGTCTTTGTCGTAAAGTGCGGTTATAACTTTATAATATGATGAATTAAAACGACAACCTACTCTGGAGTAATTGCGAAGCTCACGGGTTATATAGCTTCGGGAATGTTGATTTTGTCGAATTGGAGAGAGTCCGAAGCCCAAGGCCGCCATCTTGACGGTCATCAAAGTTCGTGGAGGGCGCACTAACCCGACCTATTTGATGTCTGGACTCGGGCGACAAGGAAATTGAAACATACTAGTACTGTCGATGACTCCGTGGCCTTTGATGCGAGATAAAATGCGCT
Organism: Diadema setosum; assembly: GCF_964275005.1. NCBI lineage: Eukaryota > Metazoa > Echinodermata > Echinoidea > Diadematoida > Diadematidae > Diadema > Diadema setosum. The sequence goes on from NC_092686.1 coordinate 10,128,711, forward strand.
ATGAAGTCCTGGGCAATATTTTGTGTGCTTCTGCTAATCCACGATGTCTTGATGATTACATACACGTATTTGGTTCATGTCTTCGTACACGTGTTCCTTTCTGGTCCGGATGACTCCGAAATGGTTCTGTTTTAAAAGCGCAATCTATTTCATGTCCATTTTGAACTTTGATGATTCAATATGAATATCAGACATATTATAAACAAAGAAACATCCATTAAAACGAAGAAAAAAAAATATCAAGTTATGGAATTGTAATGTTGAGAAATCAGGAGCTCATGAACGTTATATACACGTGCCGTTGTGACCGAAATTACCGTCTTATGAAGAAAAGAAAAACTTTCTCATATCGTTCCTGATTTAAAAGAAATTGTAGATTGTTTTGTTCGGTAAAGTCAACATAACATGAAGTGTAATTTTGCTTTATGTTAAGAACAACAAAAGTAACCAATGTCGATATTAGAAACGGATTATTTCGCAGGTTTTAAAAAAATAATGTAAGTTGAAGACATCATCGCCTAGTTCAGTTTGCATGTATTCGGTGAAAAATGTGGGGCGCTGTGGCATGGTGGATAAGTCTCCTGACTCCCAATCGGAGGACCGCAGTTCGAATCCCGTTCAGCGCTTTTATACGTCCTTGGACAAGATGTTTTTAACCCACTAAGTCCCTTTTGACCCCGGCTCTCGACCCAGGTGTATAAATGGGTACCCGATAATGCTAGGGTAATAATAATGGCAGGGCCCTCTGGTAGAGCAGTGGTAACACTGAAGAGGCTACCCTGGATAAAGAAGACAATACTGTTATATTAGGGCCCATTACATGATTTTATTTTAACATTCAAGAACTTTCTTATTCTATGATCGACTTCGTTTCAAGTTCTACCATATACGTTTCGTATGATTTTATTCTATCGGTTGTTAAAGCAACTCGAACATCGTGTAAAATTGTACCTTGAACTCCACTCTCTTACTTCGCAGGTAACAAGGAGACCGCGTTCATCTACGCCATCACTTCCGCCGGCGTCGTCTACTCCGTCACCCGCTCTTGTAGCCTCGGCAACCTGACGGAGTGCGGGTGCACTGTCGCTCGTGGTCATCCGGGTGACGACGTCCTGGACAATGCCGAGGAGTGGAGGTGGGGCGGCTGTAGCGACAACGTCGATTATGGAATCGCTCTCTCAAAGAAATTTGTTGATGCCGCCGACCGATCATCTTCTTCGTCGTCGTCATCCAGGTCGTCTTCCTTGTCGACGTCGGGGCCGCCGGCCGCGCCCACAAACAGTCGGAAGCTGACGAGAGAATCCGAAAAGCGTGTCATGAATCTCCACAATAACGAGGCGGGTAGACAGGTAAGGTCAAAGGTTAATATTAACAGGGACTAAAAGTCACATGAATGTTTTCAACGCTGACAAGTGATTTTGGAAAGAATGAGAGATATTTATGTGCAGTGTACTGATGGCAAGGATAAAGCAGAGATAAAACATGCGTGGCATCTAGTATCATCCCCGGAGTGGTTGTGCTGTTGTGTTTATAGTGCTCTTGCATACAGCGTAACAGTTTCAATGTGTCTGACATTGCTGACATTGTCTTTTCTCTAAATATAGCTTCCGATTATTATATTCTCCTAATTCATATTCTTTTTCCTCTTAAATTCTTTTCCTTCTTCTATGATGTGGCACTTCTTTCGTCTCTTGCGTCTTCTTCTGCCGCTTCTTTTCCTTCTTTTCTCAAGTTCTCTTTTCTTTCTTTTTCCTTTACCGTATCCACTAAGATTTGTGTACTAACCTTCTCTTTTTTTTTCTTCTTTTATTGTTATCTTTTTCATATTCTCATCCCTCTTCTACTTTTTATATTTTCTTTTCCTCAACTGTTTCTCCTAACTCTTCTTCTTCTTCTTCTTCTTCTTCTTCTTCTTCTTCTTCTTCTTCCCCTTTCTGTCCTCTTTCCTTCTTTTATTCCTGGCTCTATTTCTTGATGATGGGGGATAAGTGTGATCAGTTGCGGGCCAACAAAGGATGATGTAAACGTAATAAATTGGCGTTTTAGCCGAATTTCGTGACCTCATAATGCACTCACGAACTCATTGTCAAAGACAATTTGCGGCTTGTACTGGATCGCGCGTAATTGACGGAAACAAACGGAGCACGTGCTCGCTGTTTGCCGTGCACAAGCGGTTTTACGCCGTAAAGTGATTAGTCATACCAGTTTAAGACGGTTTAGTCCGTGCGTATGTGTCTACTACTGTTATGTCTCTGTGCTGTTCGTTTGTGTGTGTTACAATTTTTAGTAAGTACTGGATGTTTATTAATTGAGAACATGGTTTAAGTGGGGAATACCTTAAGGACTCTTAAGTCGAATTAGAATCTTCTTGGGTATGATGAACAGATTATTTCAGTATCTTTCGCAAATGCTTCTTTGAAGGCAAAAAAAAAGCATGTTGAAACAAAACATGATGTGTAGCAGTGTAAAAGTAACTTTCATCATATTATAGCATGTGTTTAGTTTTTATGAAAAACTGCTTCAGAAGTTTGGCATGGAAATTTACTAACTCGAATGAATAGATTTTTGATGTTTTTTAAACTCATTTTGCCTAATGCCCGCAGCCAAAATTCATAAATGTTTTATTGAAATCTTATATCATGCCTTTGATTCAGTTCTTGCCTCGTTTTGACGAAACGATGCGAGAGGGAGCGCAAATTCTTATGAGCTTTTCTTAAAAGGCCTTGAATGAACATGAAATTGAACTGAAGTTTATCGAATAATGTTTATATTAATGTAAACAATCTTAGCTGCATGACCTTACATAACACCCATTGTCTGTGTAGGAGTGAGACCATGGACTGATTGCCGGCAAAACAAGTCAAAAATTTCTGAGTGACACAATTGGGTGATGTTTGTTATTCCATAGGTTCGTTTATCCAAAAATGAAATAAGACTCGCTATTCCGAAACACATAAATTCCATAATTATTTACCTAGATATTCGTTCAGTGCATCTGGAATTGGAATAGGGTTTATCGTATTATACCGAAGGTTCGTTAATTCCAAAATGAAAATGAGGTCTGTTATTCCGATGGTTCGTTCATCTAAAAATGAAGACAAGGTGCGTACTCACAAACCTTCGGAATTCTGAACCTTATTTCGTTGTCCGATCAACGAACCTTTGGAGTAACGAACCTTTTTTTCGGATTAACGAACCTTCGGAATAAGGAACTGTAACCGACAAGATTTACCGTACTTTATTTTCTTCTCTCATTGATAGCGGTGTTAGAGTAAACTATTTCGGAAACGGTCTACTTGCACGATGTTGATGTTTGTTCCCAGATATCTTAACGACAACATAGATATTATGACGACAGCATACTATGTTAAACTCTTGCATGTTGAAGGGTTCTTCCTCATCAGAACATCATTTCGAAACAAAGTCGGCAAAAAGTGGACGATGGTTGGATTCGAGCCACGACAATCATGCTTACACCCTCGTCTCTAAGCTGCACGTCACAGGCCAATAAAACGTCATTTTAAGACTCAGGTGATTATGTAAGAACACCTGCATGGTGACGCGGGAATGCAAGATAGCCGTGTTTTTCCTTCGCTTCCTCGACATTTTCATAAGAAATCTTCTGTGTCATTTACGACATACACGAATATTTACTTACTTGGATGACCCCATGTGCTGTTATTTACTGCAGTATAGGCGGGCCGTTTTTCACGTGTTTGAAATGACCGGAATATTACAAATTTTAATCTACACCATGCGGTGTGTAGTGATGGACGCTTAGGTGGACTTCCGGAATATTTAAAAAGAAGAATTGATAAAGATCGTGGGAGAGAAAGAGGGGGTGGGGAGAGGGGGTAAGGGAATACCTCTATAACAAGTTCTCAAAAATATCGTCTGATTCGCGTGAAGATAAAATTTGATTTCGGTTTGGACAGTTGCACCATCCGCCGGTTTTACGGCGTGACTAAACGCTCGCTCAGATGTTGCCGATGCGGCAACCAACGGCGTTGGAATCTCCAATGTGTTTGTTGTGGTTGACTTATTGTGGAGCAGTCGCGTCACGGATGAAGTTCTGTATTATAGTATCATTTTCAGATTTCATAAACAGCTGGGTGAAGGGGAGCGGTCATGACGTCATTCTGACTGTCCCACTTCCGGTGATGATTTGTTTCAGTTATAGTTGTAGGGATATTAATTGTTTCGCGGAAATTTGTAGGAACCGTACCAAAACTATTTCATCGCATATTTTAGTCATTGTATATTCAATTCCTCTTCCGATATTCGATGCCACAGTCGCGACACAGCAACATTGCGTCCCTATCTTATGGGAAAGAGTAGGCAAATAAGTTTGAATCTGTGTTTAGATATTGAACAAGCCCCCTCCCCCCCCCTACAAAAAAAAAAATGGAAGAGACCAAACAATGCAATACAAAGCAAACAACACACACACAAAAAAAAAAAAACCACTGTTAATCCAGTTTCGTTTAGCATCTGCGCGAGGATATCTTTTGCGCTGCACGGCCGGGGACCTACAGGCGAGTTTTTTTGCACCGGATGCCCCATGCCGATTTTAAAGTCGCAATTGACATACTAGTCTACGGTATCCCAGTTCTATCCATTAATGTTCATTTTTTTTTTCTATGTCATTTCGCTGCATGTAATAACACGGCAAGAACTAGGGTTTGTTTGGATCAAAGGCTTTTGCCGCCAATTGCGCATAAACAGGATAGCGGGTGAGGCCGTTAAACGTGCGACGAAGGCCAAGCGTGCCCGAAGAGAACAGCTTGCAGACGACACGTTTATGAAATATTCTACTCATGCATCTTTCTTGCTACCATCGCGCCATTTTCTGGTTACCCTTGCCGTTAGCTACAGCTTTGCACCGAATAAGAAGGTTATCGCATGTTAGGGAACCGTGTCACGTTTAGAACCTATTTTAGCATTCCGCTTCCTCTTACAGTAAGAGAAACGACCCCTTCCCCCCCCCCCCAAAAAAAGACAAAAAAAAAAAGCAGAGACAAAAAAAAAAAATGGGAAAAAAGAGGACGAATTATTGATGGTTATTACGGGAAACGGGTGTTTCTTTCAGCGTTTTGGTGAGTTGTACATATAATGCATGGGCTACTAAATAATGCCGTTATAATCTCTAATTTGCATTAGAGACCCGAATGATTAAAGTTAATGTTGAAGAAGACTAACGGAACAAATGAATTGTCATCTGCAAGAGGGTTGATGGTCCAATATATAGTACAAACTGAAACTGATTGTATGACTGATATCAATCGTAACTTTGTGGTTAACCGAGTGCCTACCCCCATTTACAATAATTGACTGTCAAACTCAATTGATACAATGCCTGTGAAAGATACAGGTCTGGAATATTCCCGCGAGATTACACGATTGGAAAATAGTCATGACGATGACTGGGTTCTGGGAAGTTTTGCTTTGTTTTGTTTTTGTGCTTTTTTTTTTGTTTGTTTTTTTTGTGTGTTTGTTTTAATCCAGTCATCGTTACAATCTGTATCTCTATCTGTCTACATATCGATCTCCGTGATAACTATTTGATCACAGGATTTTCAAACTAGCAGTTTGTCGGAAGCGATGAGACTGACCTACATGTGTATCAGTAGCTACATCATGTAGTGGCATTCTTGTCGATGAAGGGCAGGAGTGTCAAGATTATTTGTAAATCTCGACAATTCTTCAGTCATGATCCTCTTACGTGCTAACCTATAATGAGGGTTATTTCATTGAAAAGAGAATACCGCTGCCCATCTCTTGACTTGATTAATCTCGGCTTTGGACAGCGTCCGTTCAATTAATCATAGAATTTTCATTGTTTGTCCTTTGTTGGTCGAACGGTCGCGTGAAAGAAAAACAAAGCAAAGCAAAACACCGGAGCAAAACAATGCCATGCAAGCAAACAGTGAGGTGTCCCCGTTTCGGCCCAACGCCAATTCAAAGGCGTGGGACCCGCTGACGTAGCGAGTCATTAAACGCCTTGTGTCGGGAAGGGTAAACAGCGGCGAAGTTTAATAGCGTGTGCAAATCCTCTTATACAACAAGATGTAGAGAGCTAACGTTCCTCGTAAATTGGATGCTCAAGTGTGATGTAAAAGAAGAGAGTAGGAACGAACGACAACTTAGTTAGAGTAAATTCTCAACACCTCCTTGCCAAACGATGACGAAGATGGAGAACTCGAAAGAGATGCATTTTATGTTCCGACCTCCCACGAACGCATCGTTACAGTGCTGGTTATCTGGTGACGAGACCCTCCTCCATGATGGCACAGCTTGTAATGAGTCACTGGTATTTTTAATTAATTAAGTTAAATTCATCATTATTTTAGATAGATAACTGCATTAAGGAGTACGTGTCGCGTAAAGACATGTCTAAAAAGTTGCGTGACACATATAATTCCAATCTGTGAAGGTAATCGAATAAAACAAAGACTGTCGGTACACACTCGATCTGTATTGTTTAACTTGTGTCTTGGCGATGAGATGTTTCATTGTTTGAGACAGTGACTCAAATGTCTTAATTTCTAACATATCCTGATGGAATCCCATTTTCTTTGGTAATTTTTTCACTACTATTTTTTTTTTGTTCTTTATCGTTAGAATTATTTCACTATCAACAAAATGAAATTGCGAATATTGTTACATGTGGAATTAACATTAAAGTTTCATTGACTTTGACTGAAATGTTTAGGTATAAAATTTATAGTGCATTAGATATTTACGTCATTCTATTAGTTGACACTGATAAAGGAACTGTCTTTTAAATTTCTCTGTATTGTAGGTTGAGCCTCTCTCACCTCTCGGAAAATGACAGTCACTCCCACCCCCTCCCCCCCCCCCCCCCCCCCCCCGCGTTGTACCGACAACACGCGCACTTGGCGTCTGGTCACAACGGTGATCAGTGCCGTATATTAAGAGAGTCTGGCCAACTCGGTTTTCGGCTGAGGTGTTTTGAAGCCTGTGATTGGTCAAAAGCTGGTCCCGTGACCTACAGGCGCCATGTTGTTACCAAAGTCAATCACGCGGGCGCGAGCAGAGCTCATACGCAGTGCCCATTGTTCATTACGCGCAGCTACGCGCTAATATTGCTTGCCTTAGGGACTTCCCCTGAATATCAGTCATGGTGCAGTGGGGATATGTCATTGCCGTAAGGTTGTCAACTTAATTGAAGTAAAATGTACAACACGAAAGATATTTTGATATCTTATTGCCATAAACTGAAGATTCGTCATGCCTTCCTGCGCAGCATGGCGTTGCGCGAACCGACCTGGCTCTTAGTGTAATGATGCACCGCTTTCCGACAGATCCAAAACAAAGGAACTGGAATTCTGTAAGGAACATTGATAATTTTGAAAACAATGAAAACATTGTAAACATTGAAAACATTGTAATGTTTTCTGTAAGGAACTGGAATTCCCTGTCGTCAGACATTGTTTCTGCGCCATCTGTGGGATCATTTCGAAACCGTCTAACGGTTGATCACAGTGGCTAGTTGTTTTCGTCAAATTTTCTCTGTGCTTGTAAATATCTGTAAATAAATTGTATTATAATGTAAATAGCACCAGTCTGCAAGAATCTTCAGGCTATTGAAGGAGGCAGACTTAACCAGAAGAAGAAGAATAAGAAGAAGGAAAAAGTGGGAAATCAGAGTGCGACGGGAAAAATAATATATATCTGATTTGTTTTCTTTGGATTCCTCGCAGTGTCTTTGAGACTATCCAAGTTTTGATTCACATTTGTATGTCTCCGCCATAACATACGAAAGTGTCGCCTGAGGCATTTGTTTTGGTCGTCCGTCCTTCCTTCCGTCTGTCCTTCATATCGCAATCAATATTGTGGACACCGTTTGAGGTAATGAAATTTGACATGTATGCTTGTGTGAGTGGACGAAGTTTTGTTTTTAGCTTATAGGGCCTAAACTTTTGTGTAAACACGCTCAAAGTGAAAGGTCAAAATCATGTATATAATGGTTAAATTCTTAAAATATCACTATTTGCCCCATATCTATATGCAAAATCTGGAAGTATAAGTACAGGTATTTCCAAACGAAACTTACTGCCTGACCGTGATTTTCTCGTGATTTTATTTTATTTTATTTTATTTATTATTTTTTTTGGGGGGGGGAGGGGGGGGGGGCGGGGGTATGGGGGGGGGGGGGTATGGGTCAAGGATCAATGTCAGGTAAAATGTAATGTTAAGATTCTACTCTCTATTGTTGAAATACTATTACCCATGCAGTTCCTAAATATTGTACCTTGGAAATTACCCAATTCACAAACTTAAAACCAAATGGTACACGTATTTGCATACCATCATTACTACACAATGACGCGTGATAGGGAAAGATTTTTGGCCATGATGGTCAAAGGTAGGTGAAAATACTGAAATGACAGAATTTTCTATACATTTTTAAAATAACCGTTGAAAGTATTGCCATGAAAATAGTAGTAAGTAAAAAGTAGTGAGAAGAAGTAAGCAAAAGTAAAAATGCTCAAATTCCTTAATACTTGCTCTCTTAAACAATAAAAGACATCCATTCATACCTATAGTTCAAGGAAAGTAAACATTCGACGCATTAAATTTAGTGACAAATTTGCCATTTTTTCTGCCAATTATGTGAAACTGTCGTGTAACATTGTCAAGACGCACTCTACACCTGCTAAGAGAACAACGTAATATGGCGGAGGAATACCGGTCGCCATTAGGACATCTTTATTTGTGTTTTTTTTATTATTATTATTATTTGGTACAGATGTCACTCATATTATGTTATCCAGGTAAAGAACTTGTGCTTTCGTTCAACATGTCTTTTTTAAATATTATTTTTAAACAATTTAAATCATTTTACATACCTTAATATCGGTGACGTCACTTTTTCATGTTGTACATTGTACATAGGTGTATTCCTTTTGAATTACATATTAATCGGCCTTCATGTCAGTTTCATACATATTATATGGGACTAAATAGGATGGTAATTGATGATTACAATGTATTTACGTGCGAAACAGTAATACTGTGGAATTCGTCTATCCTGTGCACAGCTAGAATTGTAAATTTATATATCATGTTGTTATACAATATTCTTGTTCCCTGGACAACTTGCTAAATACAATATACATAGCATACAGTCTAGTGAAAGTTTACGATACGACTTACTGTGAATTCTTCTTTTATTTTCACAGCAATAATTCATCATATATTCAGGAATGTCCTTTAGACACCTTCCCTATTATTTATACGGCTGTGTCTATTTGAATGTGTAAAAATGATTGATTGTTGGCTTTGTTCAACATGGATGGAATGAAAGAATGTCCCTCCCTCAACCTACCCCCTTTCTCCCCCCCCCCCCCCCCTCTCTCTCTCTCTCTCTCTCTAAAAGAAAGAAAAGTCCAGCAACACCGTGCCTTTGGGACGCCTGCGCGTACACACTTAACCCTCCAAGCGCACACGCTAAAACCATAAGCGCCATGATAAGCGCACTGTACGCTGGGTAACGACATGGCGTCCAATTTATGAGTTGGCCAGACTCTCTTAATATACGGCACTGACGGTGATAACGTCAGGACGCCCTCAGACGTTTGATTAATACCATCAGCAAGATAGGTGGCGCTCTCTAGCGTAAATTGCAACAGTCAGAAGTACCCGAGTTGCCGACTAATGTTTGTTGGGTGCCTGGAAATCGAGAACTGGTTGTCGATAGAATTGGCATGACCGTGACGTCAATCTATGAACAATGAAATTCACTCAAAGCTTTGTTTAAACCTTGAGTGACCTTTTCGGTAAAGCTATAGGAAAATTATGATAGAATTTTGGAGGTTTGGCAAAGAGTATTGTACTATATTGCAAGTCCACTTAAAGATACTGTCCGATCAGAGTATTGGGATATTTATGTCATATACAAGTGACAGCCATAAATAACACTTGCATTTTGTGTGCGTTTCATGTTGTCTTTGTCTGTAGTTATGATAACATGGCAATCATATTCACGTCATGTTTGTTTGTTCGTTTACTCACTCTATTTGCACAGATAATGAAGATCAACATGAGAACGCAGTGTCGGTGTCACGGCGTGTCGGCCTCGTGCTCGATCAAGACTTGTTGGCAGACGATGCCCACTTTCAGTGAAGTCGGCGACATCATTAAAGAAAAATACCGCTATAGCGTCGAGGTCATCATCCGGAAGAAGAAGAAGCGCTCCCAACTCCGACATAAGGCCAAGCGCAATCGACGATTCCCCATCGCCGACGACGACCTGGTGTACATGCAGCGCTCGCCCAACTACTGCCGCTACGACCAGGAGCGGGGCATCGTCGGGACGACGGCCCGAGAGTGCAACCGCACCTCGATGGGGTCTGACAGCTGCGACCTGCTCTGCTGCGGCCGAGGCTACAACACGCAGGAGATCCGGCGAGTGGAGCGCTGCGACTGCAAGTTCGTCTGGTGTTGCAAAGTCAAGTGTAGGGTGTGCGAGACGGTGCAGGACATCTACACGTGTAAATGAGACGCGCAAACTACGCGCGCGCCCATCACAAAATCTGTTACACCTTTTTACACTGGCAATTAACCTGCTATCCAACACTCAGTGACTGCTGTTATACGCTGCATGGGAAGCCATGGAACATTTTGTGTAAACTCGTCGCGTTGACTCGTGAGTAAAAGGAGAGCCACACAAGTAAAGCGTTTGCACTCCAGGGGCAAATCTGCAAGTACTGGGCATGATGGTGGAATAAACACTAATAGGCATATTCCATAGTCGAATCTATATTGTCCTAGACATTTACTTATGTATATTGTGTTAAAAACACACACTTCCAGCTTTGAGTTTTTGTCCTAAAGTTATTTTGGTTTTGCGTTCTCCTTTAATCATTGATATGACATCACCAACCGTCACACACAATTATTCTTGAAAGATGAATCTTTCTTGTCCGTGAAACAAGAACACTGCAGAAGAGTATTCATTCGGTAAATTTTCATTTCATTTGCGTTATCATATCACTGCCGTAATATGGGTCATGTTGTTTGCCGACAGTCGGTAGTCCACATTGAAGAAATGGAAAGATGCCATTAGTGATAAATCGATTGGAACTTTTTGTCCATGTTTCTACAAGTGAATGAATAACAAACAATATGCAGAGCAGTGTGACAAAGACATATCACGCCTGCTTGTTGGATGAAAACTCGTACACTGTCTGACAACCTTTGCAAACGATCACTCGATGGTAGATTACTATGCTACGCTAAGGTTGCAGAGGTGACGAAGGGGTCAAATTTTGTGTGACGACAACTAACATCTAAAACGATTCTGACCTCGACAGCATGCTATTTGAAAGAACAATCGGCTACACTATCGATATTATTACAATGCCCTCTGCAGATATCGATGGATATCGATCAATCGTTGATTAGTGTTGTTCAACAGATGGTTTTTCATTCAAAATAAGATAAGTTGAGTTTCAGCAGTTTCACTTTCTCTTTTTCAAATATATGAAATATACAGCCAGTACAACATACAATTGTACATATCACAAAAAATGATGAATAAACCGCAAAATATTATCATTCATCGCAAGAAAAAAGTAACAAGCAATGAATACCACTTACGCAGTCGTCGTGTAGTTTCGTTTCGTTTGTAGTTTCGTTTTATTTCTCGCCTTCGTGAAAAATAACAGCAAACAAAATGATAAACCTTATCAAATCTCAAGTCATATAAGGAGAGACATAATTCAGTTGACATTTATGTCCATTCGTCCACAAAAACCGTAATGAAATGCAACGGATACATTACACGATTATTATTCTAATTCTCATCTACTTCCTGATTTCTTGATGGATATCACAATACTAGTGATGCAAGCTTCCTTTCTACCCTGAATGCTGGTAAAGCGGTCAGGGGTGTGAGGTATAACAGTTATAAGGCAATGTGATATGGGATTACAAATACAAAACAAAAATGGGCTGAATAATTAAATTCTAAGATGGGACTATTCCCCTGTAGTGAGAGCATGCGTAAATGACGTTCGTTTACGCGGTAATCAAATGAATGTTGCATAGCGAATATAACATGATGGAAAAGGAACTGTCATTACTTATCCACATTGACAATACGACGTATATTCTAGGTGTGTATGAGGTACCCGTGTGAGATGATATAGCCTTTTGTTACTTTAAAATATTATTTTAATCCGTTCAGCATTATAGTTCAAACGCTACTAGTGATATTTGACTAATGCTTTGTATGACACATGTAACACGGTGCTTTATGCAGATTGGGAAAGTACTTCATAATGCAGTGTCAAATTGATAGTATGATAAAACTAATAATATATTTGTCACATACTTGTGTTGTTTTACTATCTTTGTAAAGAAAACGGAAAGTAGTGATCCAATTCTAGAGGAATGGGGAGATATGGAACATTCTTTTTTAAGTATTTACTGCCAAATGTGCATTGCCAATGTTTGAGTAGGTATGACCATTCAGGGAGTACCTGCTGAACGAAAAAGGTAATTATTGTACTCTTTGATTACCCGTTTGTAATCGCGTATTTTCCTTTTATTCGTTTACGCTTGATGTCGTGTGAAACATACCAGATATATTGATCGTGTGTCAACTTCAATATATCATCCACATTTTTTTTCTCTCTCTCTCTTTCTCAATATGCATATACATGTGACTTATCCTTAACTCGTTTTGTCCTGTGCTCGCGCTTTATGTTGGCAAAGAAAATGCTGTGTTAGAGTGAGAGGGTTGACGATGTAACGTATCAGAGTAGAGCTTTCGTATAAACTGACAAGACATCTAGTCAGAGTTACTATCAAGGTTTCTTTGCCTTTTTTCCCTCCAAGAGCTTGTGCTTGTTAATGTTGTTGCTTTCTGATAATATTATTAGCTTGACAGATAGAAATATTGTCTCTCTTTGTAGCTAAGTGCTTGCTCATTTTAGCTATACGTGCTTACTATTAGTGAAATGCTTAATTTGATAGAATAAATCATATCTATATCTGCATAATAAATGCTTCTCGCCTTAACAGAATTCTGCATACGCGAAGCATTATGCGACATTATACTGTACATGTATATGGTTTATGTACATATTACATCCAAATGATATGCATTACTTTTCTTTGTCCTTATGTGTAAATTGCCAATTTCATAATACGTCGCTTTTTTGTATCAAGAATAAATTATTTTACCTAATTTTGACTGTCTATGGGTGATTGTGAGTCTGTGAACTTTCTTGTGAGCAAAGCGTTATACGTTTTATAATTTGTCATTTATTTATGATAACATGAAAGAATATATATATATATATATATATATGGTATGATTTATGTATCATTTGAAAAATCTAACGGAAACACTTCACTTTCATTTGAGGTAATATACCTGTGGTTACAGAATCATCAACAACCTCTAGCTCGTTAAATTTGTACCTAATCCTGATATTGGCAACAACACAAACACAATCAGAATTATATTTATATATATCATTTATCATTTACCACAGCACGCAATGAGAGCAACTGTTAGTTTTTGATTTAATCTCTGTGCTTGCTGGAGAGTTCTTCACAAATAGACCGTACAAAGAAAGGAAATATTTCACGTGTGATGACAACAAACAGAAAACCCTTGTTATCATACAATAACCCGTTTACTTCAGGCAAAACATGTGCAAATGGACCGACTGAAAGTTAAATGACATTCGTGAAATTCATTCAAAAGCCGATTCTAACCTCTGTGCGGTGTTTGTCAAAATATCAATACTTATCAAAAGTTATTAATATTATAATGATAATGTAAAAATAAACAAACTAACAAACAAAAGATTTGATCAAAGCTATCAAATTCCATGATACAGACGCTTTCAAAACGCTGCAAATAACAGTTACCTTGAGGGAGTTACAGTCTCGAATGTTGTTCATTGTAGGTTGGGGTTTGAAAATGAACGATGTATTTGTAGTTATTTAAAGAATTTTAATCATCATTATAATGAGGAGCGTCCCAGGTAGACGAATGTTGTCAAGGTCTCCAGCCTGCAGTGTTATTGACAACAGAGGGAGCTGTAGTCTTCAAGTGGAGGGGGAAGGAATAACCTGCTGCTCTCATCTCGTTTACTAGTATTTTGTGGCAAGATGGGAAGGACAGCGCATTCAGTTCAATTTAATTCAATTCAAGTATACTTTATTTCCATCAAACAAAAAGTAATACATAATACAAAAAATGCATCTATGATTTCATATTGTTCGACAATTTGAAAGAAGTACAAGTCATAAAGAACAAATGATTATACGAAGAGAAAATAGTGAACACTTTGCACTGGTGACAAAAACTAACAGCGATGGAAAAGGGTGATATAATAAGAGATATAATACATTTGAATCGTACCATCCCGAGCCCCTTCACTTTATACTTCCAGAAATATCATAAATTGGAGGAGGAAAAAGCAAACAAGCATTGTAAGATAAGAAATGTGAACTTGACAGCAACAACAGCTACCTACTACTACAACATATACAACAATAGCAGTTAGCTGTAGGTTAATGAAGGTGAATCCCTCTCCCATTTGGAGGCTTGACATTCTTTCCTTCAGATTTAGGGAGGGGAATATATTTGAATGGTGAAACCGTAAACTGTCATTACGGACGTCTGGTCTAGGTATGAACGAAAAAAACAAACTTTCCAAAAATTTTCATCAATCTGAAACAAGATGGTTCTATCAAACATGAATTGTTTTAAATCTTTGGTACCATTTAGAGATTTTTCCATTTTATTTCCAACACAGCAATGAGATATCACATACAATAACATAGTGAGGTTTGAGCGCAAGTTTGTAACTGTGACAGACAACGGGATACGGACCTCGAGAGTCCGACCCCCATTTTTTCAGTCAACACGCCACTTTAACGGTTTTCACGATTCGTAATCCATCGAAGTATGTAAACAAGGGAAAGAATCTAAACATTGACCCAATGGTTTGAGACAGAGATTACCCGTTAAATTAAAAGAAAAACTGCAAAATTCGGTGGTAAGAGCTTTGGACGGTATACGTCATATTCAGGCACTGAGGGCGCCCTATATAAATTGTTACAATCTACATTGCTTCGCCAATAGACCGGTGGATCAGGGAAACCAAAAAGCAAAAATAGATGTGGATTGAGTGAAAGCAGCAATATGAGGAAAACACATTATTGGAAAGTTTGAGGAAAACGAGAACCACAAGAGTTATGAATTTTTCGGTTCCGGTTTCGGCTTCGTCATCACTGGATGAGGAGAATACTACATGAAAGCAAGACATTATTTTTTTTTATTTTGCCACTCATTTTAAGATTAAGTATCTTTTTTTTTTTCTGTTTGAGCAAAAGTGATATTTTCCTATGTCTGCGTTGTTACTGGCATTCATTCGTCCTCACACACCACGCGACTTCAATGTCTGGGGTTTGGTAATACACATTGATTGAGTGTACAGTCTCATTTATTCACATACTTCGGGATTTCAAAAGTTCGATTATAACCAGGAAGGAAGATACGAAATTGAAGTGCAAAAATAATTACTTATATTGATAAAAATCAAACAAAGAATAATAGGTGTCTTTTAGTGTCTTTTATCAATAACTTCACTTGTACCCTGGTTGCATGTCCGTATAATGAATGATAAATATTCCACTCTCTTATCTTAGAATTAAAACGTTATGCCATTGCTCAGCTGGAACGTTGCCTCGAGAATTCTGCTATTACCCGGTAACTGGCCTAAACAGTTGCACAGCATTGTGCCAGAGTGACTGGATAGCGTTCAAAGCCCATTGACCTTGATGAAATAGCGCCCTCTGTTAACCGAAAACCCTGCTCTGCCATACTCAGTAAATGCCAGCGATCTACTAGTACTTCGAATTTTGTGGCCGACATTCACAGATTTCATACGTTCGCTATCCCGCACCGCTTCTAGCAGGCCAAACGATGTCGTGATTAGGTGTATCTACGTGACAACCACACGGCACGTCACACGGCTTCCGAAAATGAGAATTGCTCTTTCAGGAAATTTAGCCAGCAATCTATTTTAGATTAGCAGATTATGCAAAAACGTGCACAAAAACAACTCATAGGCACATCGTCGGCCACAATGACAAGTTGTTTTGTTTTTGTTTCTTTATTAGCATTTAAGTTGAGAATATTTGACTCAAATATGAGGGGAATCCCATGTTCAGCATGACCAAAGCGGTTTATCGAAGTTAGATCAAGTACTGTCAATCAAGCCATCACAACTTTCCCGCTAGCAGTCCAGCCCGTCCTCCAGAGTTTCAGGAATCTGCTCAGCGAGTTCAATAATAGCTTGGGATAATGAACTAGGAGCCTACTTTTTTTCACCTCAGATTGGCATTGCTTAAAAAGAGAATAAAAAAAAAACCCACACAACAGAAACAAACAAACAAAATCAAATCACAGCAAAATAAAACAAAAAAGTAAATACAATCAAACGATCAGAATTATTGTGTTATGGCGTGCTTCTTTATTCCAAGAAGGACTTTATTCATGCGCTTTCTTGTAAACAATATTTTATATTGTACCAATGTAACAAAGTACCGAAATGACAAAAGCGACTGAATACAGAAATAAACGGTTAAAATAATAACCTGAAGTGTGATCCTGCATTATGAGGGGACATAGAATCGGTATATAACAGCTAGAAAAAGTATAGATGGTCGCCATATTAAGCATAACTTGAAGAAATGGTCGACCTTATTTGGCATATAGTCACGTACAAGAGGGCTGTATTATGAATCATAAATGCTGCTTGAGGTTGTAAAGTGTAGTAAAGTGCATGTGGTGCTAGTGTGTGAATGTACTTGTGAGGCCGCACTCGGGCATTATACACAACACAGTATAATAATCTATACACAGATATAGATTATACTACGATGTATGACTAGCATTAACAAAATGTGTTGTTTATTTGTTTGCATGGATGTTTCTGTGTCAGTGTGTGTTTGTTTGGATGTGTGTGTGTGTGTGTGTGTGTGTGTGTGTGTGTGTGTGTGTGTGTGTGTGTATGTGTCATCTGGGGCCCCGTTGCTAGAAACTTTGCGTTTAAACGCAACTTGCAACTGATTGTCACTGGCCAATCAAAATCATTGTTGCATGCATGTCTTCTTAATAGGGCAGACCCTGAGCCAATCAGCATGGTTGTTTCAAAATTAGCAATTATTTGCAATTTTTTTTTTTTATTCACGTTCCATATTCCACATTTCGTACAAGTTTTATATTCCATTTGATTTGAAGCAGAAAAGTTTTTTTTTTCACACAATGGTCAGTTTTAACCAATAATGCACAAATGTATAAGGACATAATTAACGTGTAATATGAGGAACCCACTAAAAAGCAAGGCTTGTAGGATGTGGGTTCCAAAAATATAACATAATATAACAATTGATTGCAACTTTCTTGCAACGGGGCCCTGATCCCATTACTTTACTTGTACCTCTTCTTCTTATATTTGTATCTCTTCTCAATCGGAATGCCCATTCGTTTATTTGAATATATTCGCACATTATTATGTGTAGACTTTCTTCCTTTTTTTTTTACTCGGGAAATTTGCTAATTGTACAAGCTTCGCTTCTTATGCAAGTTCCCTCCATGTTCGTTACTAACGCTAGTGCTATTTCGATAAAGTGATTTCATGAAGATCAAATTATTTGTATATTACGTAGGTTCATATGTGCTTCTAGTTGCAGGTGTGTATGTATTATTGTTTGTATTTGCTTAATGACACTCCCACCTTCTTGTACAAATTGTTAATCCTACGTAGCAATAAATTTGTATTATTTGGATATAGAAATAAATGAGATGAAATGAAAATGAAATTACAAAATTAGCCGACATGAAATAGGAAATTCATGAAAATTACTTGAAAATTTCACGTGTTTTCACCAATGTGATATTACTCGAAACCACACTCGCATATCAGAAGTGATGATATCATCGCCTAACAAACATTTTCATTTACTTGACCACAAAAATATCATATTCTTTTAATCAATAAATTCTCAGCTACAACTCCGTTACACAGTAGTCTTCGTTGCCAGGTTATTATAAGAATAAGATAATTTGATTCGAAGGATACAACTGATACGTATTGATTTTATGTCAAAAGTTGAAATATGGCGAATAAAGGTTAATATCTGTACCTCAGCGGGGGACTTAAAGGGTGTGTACAGTTCTGGTCGAGGTGAGGATTTAGCTTTTAACGTTTTGCAAGGTATTCAGAAACCACTCTATGAGATGTCAAAGAGCATGCAGTTCTAAGGGGTATCAAAAGTTTATTCGATGAAAATCGGTTTTGAAATGGCTGAGATATCCAAAAACAAGGTGAAACAAAGAGATCCTAATAAAGTTGTGGCATGTCGCCTTTTATTATTAGCACTTTTGGGGATATCTCAGCCATTTGAAAACCAATTTTCATCAAATAAACGTTGAATCCTTCTTAAAATTACATGCCCTTTCATATTTCATAAGAGGCTTTTCATTATCTCACCTAGGAATGTTCAAAACATGAATCCCCACCTCAACCAAGCAGTATGTACTGTACAGTCCCTTTAAAGGATGAATTTACCTCAAGGATGATACATATGGATTATATTGCAGCTATATTATTATGTTGTGTTGTAGCTGTAGGAACCTACTTAATATACTGTCAGATTGTGTGTTTTGTCATGAACATTAATTGTGAGTGCTTTAAGCACCCATGAGTGGATATGTTGCGTGTTCTAAATGTCTATGAAAATAATGATACTAATCATAATAGTAGTCATAGTAGTAGTAGTAATAATGATAATAATAATAAAATTATTATTGTTATTATTATTATTATTATGATTATTATTATTATTATCATTATCATTCTCAATAAAGTTAATAAATGAATATAACCTGCCTGATTAGAATTTTTCTTTGATATGTTATCTGCAGTATCCTCATTTAATGTATGATGAATCAACCTGCAGTTTATGCAGTTATGATTGTTTACTTCTGGCTTATGCTCCCATTATATAATCACTGCATCCGTACCAGTAGTAACATATTGAACTCGTTATGAATTTGATTCTAGATATGTGTGTGTATATACTTGTGTATCTACATGCTATATTACATTTTTACCCTGTTCTTATTCCTTAGGTTCTTGTTTTTTTTCCTTTTCTTTTTCATCTCTTTTATTTTCTTTTTCCTGTGTACCTTGATAATTTAGTTTTTATATAGTTTCGTCATTATTACTTTGTGTCCTATCTCCATTGAATGCATATCAAATTTACACTGGTATATTTTCTTGGAACCTGCGTTTACAAGCTTTGCTTTTGCGGTTCCATCATATTTCACAAGTTATAGAGAATTGTCTTATGTACATTATATACGCTGACACACTTTCTGTCCACGACCCGATTTATAACATATTTTGTATCTTGCTTGTTTGTATTCTTTTTTGATGTATTTCGATGAAATGTATCTCAAGTGAAATATGAAAATAAATATGCTGGAACTGTTTACTGTGTCTCGAGTGTAAGACCGGTGCAGTTTCAGTTATTCAATTCAATTCAATTATTATTATTGTCATTATCATCATCATAGTCATCATTATTATCATCATTATTATTATTATTGCATGGGAAATATTGGACAATCCATTGAGAAGTTAAGACTTTGTAAAGGGCTATGGCTCCTGATGATAGCACAGTATTACACTGTAAAAACATCGGTATTAGATTTAACACCATGGGTGTTAAATCTAACACCGATCAAGCTTCAATAAAGGACCACACCCACAGATGTAGAAAATGTATTGTGACGGTGTTAAAAAGTGTTCACCTGGCACTTCGTGGTGTTAATTTGACACTGTGGCTGGTGATATTTTTGACACTGCGCTAGAGTTAATTCATTAATGACACTGCATGGTGTTGATTTGATATTGGTGGTGTTAATTTCAATGGTATAACACCCGTCCAGCTTCAATAGGAGACCACACCAACTGGTGTTAATGTGGTGTAAATGTATTTACACTTTTTTTTTTCTCAAAAATCAAGTACTTTATCGGAAAATTCTTCATCGTCTTGTTCAGAATTAACAAGAAACTCAGTCCCTAAGAAACTACTAGTATTAAAAAAACAACAATTTTATATTTTGAAATGACACCCGGAGGTGTTAATCTAACACCATGAATGAGCACCGGAAATTTAACACCAGCTCGGTGTTTCATATTTAACACCGGACTTTTTGCAGTGTATGCATGAGATTTTAAGAACAAACTGAACAAACCGTCACTTGGCACTTGATAGGTATCTGTACAAGATTTGTCATTGCATAATGCATAATGCACGTATCCTTACATCTGATATTTTCAAGAAACGGAGGAGGGGGAGATGAGGCATCAGAAGGTTATTATTACTGTGCAGAGTTTCACATTTGACCAGAATTGACGTGAAAGTATAACGATGATGTGCATTATGTTTGCAAATAATAGATTACATATTATATAGAGATGATAAAAAATGTAACTTTCAACCACAGAGTTATACATACTGTGTGTTCACAGAATATGTGAGTCTGTGTGTCATACATGAGATGATTATATTAAAGAAATGGGTCTAGAAACTTATACGAAAGAGTGCAACTACAACAGAGCTATACACATACTGCATGTGGAGTGTGTTAGTCTGTAAATTTTAATGTTTACTACCTCACATCGGAGCAGCGTGGACGCTGGGTCGGTTCGATATAGAGTCGATGATTCCTACAGTTAATGAATATAGGATGGGATCAAGATTGGGTGAGGAAGATAATCATTTGCAACCTCCATATTTCCTTTCTCCGTGACCCTGGCGCGTCTCTTTCGCACCACTTCATATAACATTAGCCTTCCTTGAGCATGTCATGGTCTTCAAGCAGTATTAAATTTCGAGCTTATAGTCTTGGGTACAGCCTGTCTCTGGAAAGGCCAAAATTGTAAGTCGAGCTTTATTCATTTAGTTATTATTATTATTATTATTATTATTATTATTATTATTATTATTATTATTATTATTATTATTATTATTATTATTATTATTATTATTATTATTATTATTGTTATTATTAATCAAATCGTGACAGAATTGACAGATAAGCGCAAAAGGCTTACAGAAGTATCATCAGAAAGAGCAAAACTAGAGAGGCTTCCGACAAGACACAGCTAGAGAGAATCCTATCCTCGTCATCTGCTCTATGAAGAAAATTATTACATTACAGAAATAATGCACCATGGACTATTCAAACCATGCTGAAGTTAACCACAATTATCATTTTTTTTTTGAAACGTGACCATGGGTTTGATGTCTTGACATCGCATGATTTGCTGTTGTAAACTGGCTAATTTCTTTTCTAATATGAGGTTTGTCATTCTATTACCTTAAATGATAGCGATTGATTGATATATTGAGTTCTCTTAGTGTGTCTTTAGAACAACAGTGTACAAATCTGGTATATATCTCCTTCGTACAAAATTTTCCAGTTGTTTGTCTATCGAACAAAATAAAACATTCAGCGTTCGTGATAAACAAACAGTATAGATCCCAGCGATTCGCAGCTATCATACAAGTACACCCAGAATGGCAGATTTCTTTGATTCGCTCATGATTTTGTCCGGATGGTAATAGGGATGCATTTTCTGGCATCTCACCCACGTGGCCACTGTAGACAAGTGGTCGCTATGTGACGGTTTAACTGAAACTCCACACTGGCTAGACTGAACACGAAATACGAGTATTATTCAGATTCGAGTCGAGTGGGTAATCATGACCGGAAATACTTTCATTTGGTCGACCTATTTCGAGGCTGTATATCAAGACAACGGTTTCTCATGTCTGTCTGTCTGTCACACACACACACACACACACACACACACGCATACACATTCACCGTCACACGCACTTTCTGTCTGTCTGCACCCTCTCTTCGAGAGAGAGAGAGAAAAAAAAAATGACCCCCACGATGAGATCTCCATGACGCCAAAGAGTTGGGGGAGGTTGTCCCGAAGTGGACGCTCGTCGCGCTTGGTCAGAATTTCAAGTTGAAGGGCGATCTTGGGGGGATCGATAATGCTTCGATCTAATTACGGGTGTCCATTACAAACAACAGAGACAATCGTGAAAGGACGTCTAGAAGGCAGCGAATGTCGGTCACCATCCTTCTGGACATCTTCTTCTCGAAGTTAATTCTGCTTTTTTTTGTCTATGGTCTTCTTCACTCTCTCCTTCTCTCTCTAGACTCTTTTTCCTTCCTTTTCTAAATTTTAGAACACTTTTATGGCGAAGAATAGGGATATCTCTCAAGTTTGGAGAGTACTTGATGTCGTCTACCGCTGACCAAGTCCGGTTTCAGCCAGGCTTGTAAGTAGCAGCCACCGTGTCCTTTCTGCTCGCTGAGTGAACTTTTTTCCCCTTGGCGCCACTTCAACCTAGGTAGGCCTACATGTATAGCGATACTGTCTTAGCAAGACAATACATTGGTCTGCGCGTGCGCAAACTGCGAAGCTGTTGTAGATACAATCTGATAAAACAGAAACTCATCGTTTTTAGATGAGATACTGAGGTGTCATCCAACTTTCGATGTGAGTGGATTTTATGTGTGTGTGTAGTTGTGTGTGTATGTTTGTGTGTGTGTGTGTGTGTGTGTGTGTGTGTGTGTAAGGAAATGCGCATGAAAGTACATGTAATTTACGTTCTTTACGACCTCAATAGAGAGGTGCTGCACGATTATTGATTGCGTGTGTGTGTGTGTGTGTGTGTGTTTTGTCCTTTCAGACGGAAAATGTTATATGGCTAAGCTCTCACTCTTTGTATATCTATCTTTGTTTATATTTTCTATAATGCATATATAACATTATAATATCATGGAACATATCTAGAGGCAAATTAAAGAGAGATGGTTTACCTCTAGACCCTGTAATAATCATCATACCTTGTTGTTCATTCAAATTCAAATTCAAACTCAGATTCATTTTACACTAAAATTTAAGATAGCTGTTCCATTATTTTCATCAGAGACACCTCTCATATCAAGAGAGAAATTAATTGCGAATGAATCAAATCACAACGAAATTTAATGGAAGGAAAGAGGAATATTATACCATTCACAGTTACAGAACTTTTCTGCAGACAACGGTGTAATAGATTCATTCGCTATACTGTCAAGTTCTGCTGTCCATTGAACCATGTAAAAGCTATTCGAGGTCGTTGCTGTATAACAGCATGGACCTATACAACAAAAATGTTGTAGGTCCATGATAACAGCAACAGGAAAACGTCTTGACTTCCCGTTCCACTGACCTCCATGGATCGTTTGACTAACAAAGTAAACTATAAAGTCATAAAGATTCTGACGTCACATTCAATGCCCGTCACATGACCGGTTAAGGACACGACAAAACACTCACGTGACATGCTTTATGCTACTCCCAAACATTGACTGACTGAACTGGACAAAGATCTGGAGAGTACCAAAACAAAATGCCAGAGAAAAAAGAAACCGCGAATAACCATGCAAACTCTCCAACTGCAAAAGGAGTCATTTTCCTGAACTTGCACGAAGTGACTCCTCTATCTACGATGAAAGACGTGAGAAGCTTTGTGATTTCGAAGAGAGAGGGGGTGGGGGAGAGAGCTGTGTTGGGAGAGGGAGAGTGTGTATTATGTGTGAGTATATGCGCCATTCTATCTCTTGTCTGTCTGCCTTGTGTGTGTGTGTGTGTGTGTGTGTGTGTGTGTGTGTGTGTTCTTAGTTTGTATCGGGGTTCCCTCCATCCAGGTACCTGCAGTCTAATTTACCTCCAATGAACAAAGGATACCAGAGATCCTTGAAAACATAAAGAGATAAAGTCTTCGAATTGCGTAGAATTTCGAACATCACCATCAACATCATCACCATCATCAACATCATCATCACCACCACCACCATCAACATCACCATCATCATCATCACCATCAACATCATTACCATCATCACCATCATCACCAACCATCAACATCACCATCATCATCATCACCATCAACATCATTACCATCATCATCATCATCATCACCACCATCAACATCATCATCACCACCATCAACATCACCATCATCATCAACATCATTACCATCATCAACATCATCATCACCACCATAATCATCACCACCATCAACATCATCACCACCATTAACATCATAATCACCATCAACATCATCATCACCACCACCATCATCAATACACTTATACATTATATTTGGCACCATCGTGGCCATACAACATTATCACCACTGCATTGATTAGGAGGATGAGTTGCCATGGTAACCATCACCGTCGTAATTGTCGTTGTCGCATCAATCTTTACTATAAATACCGCTATCATTGACATCATTGTACTTTAAGTTTCCTGACTCATACCATTTTAGTGTTATCATCATTGTCATCATCAACATCATTGTCGTCGTCGTCATCATCATCATCGTCGTCGTCATCACGATTTTAATCATTATCAAGTTGCCACATTCGTCATTAATCAGAAAAAAAGCACAACGTGAATAATGGAAATGATACAAAATCCACGTATCAGGTGTGATGAAGAGGATCGTCATAATATTGGGAGTCGGTTTTCTTTCTCATTCCTCCTCGCCCTCCTTCTCTATCCTCTCCCCTCCTCCTCCTCCTCCTCCTCCTCCTCTCTCTCTCTCTCTCTCTCTTTCTCTTCTCCTTCTCTCATTATCACAATTTAACCCTGTATACCTTATTTTTGTGATTTCTATATACCAGTCCCTTCCACCGCACTCCTCATCACTGCATGTCACATTACCTTCAGCATAACGAGGCATCACCTTAGTCTTATTTACTACCACCACCATCACCACCACCACATCATCATCATCGTCATCATCATCATTTATTGCCTCCGCTTATATCGTCATGCAGGTAATATCTGCAGAGACCTAAATTGCTCATCATGCTTTATACCTCCACCATCAGGTTCTCATCCTTATAGCGCCCCTCGGTGGCCGTCGAAATGATGTATGATGAACATCAATCACGTCACCACTGGTGGATATCCAGCCAACACCTTCTGTCCTCATCACTTCTCTTGTCAATCGCTCGACTCGCCCTATTCAACGCATTTCATGCCAAACAAACTCCACCCCGTTACCATGGCAGCCCATCCGAAATCAATCTCAGACCACATCATTCCTTTTGTTTGTTCGATGAAGCTGGAGACCCCAGTCATTGCGCGAACGAAACAAAACAAAACAAAACACGGGGCGTGACTCGAGATGTGCGTACATCAATTACCGCGCAGATGGGGGAACGAAAGAATAAAAGATAGCGGTGTGCACCGCTGCCATGACTACAAGATATCGGGGAGCGCTGGTAGAATGGAAGCGTTTCCATTTCAACTTAAATATACCAAACACAGTGAGCTCATAATTCCAAAATTCGATTTACGAGCATTAAAGTCGCAAGGTGATACAATGAGAATGTAAAATGGGCGAGGCGGTCCTGCCTTTTTTTTTTTTTTTTACTTCTTTGCTTAAATTTCCTCATACTCAAGTCGATGGTATCACTTCGGCGGCTTGGTTCTTGCGTGATGCATTAATTCATCAAAGAAGTATTGTAGTCAGAAGCCATTCCATTAACTCGATTGCTTGCGAACTCATTAGTCGTCGTTGATTCAGGTTAATTTTCTCTCGCAGTGATGCCTTTTGTGACATGACAGCGAGGTCAGACAAGAGTATGCTATCATATACTACACCTCTTCGATTTTTCGAGGTTGTTTCGCTCAGAGAAAAGTAATACACACCTTTGAATCGACAAACCTCGGCGCAGATTGTTTTGATTTTACTGCGCGCATCGTACAGTAACTCAATCTAAATTTGAGCTTGCGCACGCGGAGCACGGAGGACGCGGTCTCTCGCGCGACATGAGAAAAAAAAATGGCGTAAATCCGTTTAGCCGCAACTCAATATCAATCGCACTCGCGGGGTCCTTTAACGCGGTCAGGATATTGATGTTTCGGTTTACAATATCTTGTTTTGTAATTTACTCGAAGCAATACATCTATCCGTAACAGATATTTGTGAATATCATCTCAGTTACAGCGCTATCCAGTCGTTGGTAATAAGTATTAGTCATTTCGTTTTCTTTTAGAATGCTGTAATATGATGGACAAAAATAACCTCCTCTATTTCCCTGCCTCTTGTCTGTTTCAAACGAGATTCATGAAACCTTGATTTGCAACAACAAACTTTTAAACATAAAATTCACTTCGACCTAAGATAGACGATAATGTTAAGCTTCCATCAGTGATTCACTAGTCCTACACTGCAAAAAGTCCGGTGTTAAATAGTGAACACCGAGCTGGTGTTAAATTTTCGGTGCTTATTTATGGTGTTAAATTAACACCCCCGGGTGTCATTTCCAAATTTTAAACTGTTTTTTGAAGAGTTTCTTAGTAACTGCACTTCTTGTTGATTTTTAATTTAAACAAGACGATCAAGAATTTTACATTAAAATACTAGATTTTTGAAAAAATGTGAAAATAAATTTACACCAAAGTAACACCAGCTGGTGTGGTCCCTTATTGAAGCTGGACGGGTGTTAAACCATTGATATTAACACCAACAAATATCAAATCAACACCATGTGGTGTCATTTTTTAATTAACACCAGTACAGTGTCAAAATAACACCAGGTACAGTGTCAAATTAACACCACGCAGTGTCAGGTGAACACTTTTCAACACCATCACAGTGCATTTTTAACACCTGTGGGTGTGGTCCTTTATTGAAGTTTGATCGGTGTTAGATTTAACACCCGTGGTGTTAAATCTAACACCCATGTTTTTACAGTGTACCATAGCAAGATACATTGTATATTTATAGTTCACACATAACCCGTCCTTACAGCCAAGATTGGTGGAGTATAAACAAGTCAACTTTCTTCAAGACAATTGTCTGAATTCATACACCAGACCTCCTTCACAGATGTACATTAAATAGGCGGAGATTTGAGGAAGAGATGTTCATCGTCACCGGGAGTTGGGGAGATTAGAAACAAAGTAACGTAGGCTATTAATTTGTTCACCTTGCATTCTTTTCTTTTCTTTTCTTTTCTTTTTAACATTCTTTGTGTGCTTGTGTCTTTACGGATGCATCACAATATTTACTAGTAAGCACGACTTGCTTCTTTTTTGTACCTGCAACCTCCCCCCCCCCCCCCGCCTCCCTTTCGAAAGTCATCTCCACTACAATGGGTACGGTTTACTCCAAGGTTTAACGTAATCAGTTGTTTACTTTTATTTTTTTCGGTTCGTAGTCTTCTATATTCCACAATTATATGATGATATCGCTATAGCTAAACCGCCTTGCCCAAAGCGGAGGGCATCTACTCTGCGAGAGTCAACCTGATGTGCAAAAGCGAAGCCACTGGAAATGAAGACAGTAGGCGCAAATCTATACCCCCTTTTGATGGTGGTCTATCAAGCGAAGCCCGGACGTAATAGGGGCAATAATGTCAACAAAAAGAGTGTTTACACAACTTCATTGTGCGGTAGGCGTGTAGCCGTAGACAGACTGCACGCGTATTGTGCGCCGTAACACCCAAATTAACTCAAGCGCTACACGTGTTGTATGTGTTACTGGCGGGTCGTAGAAAAGTGCCGTGGTGTGGGTAATAACCGAACGAGCCGAGAAGGATCTACGGTAAGGTATCAGGCGAACAGCAAGACCATTGACAGTTACTCTTACTTGTGTCTGAAAGTTTCATTTTCTGCGAGAACACGTGGTAAGTTTGACGTGTGTGCTGTACAGCGATTTTGATTACTGTTGATGTCAATCATAATCATGTCGACTTGACATGAACTTGGCGGGGTGACCGCATTTTCGTCTACGTGCGTTTACCCCCTACGAGCCATTCAGCGGGTTTCTTGTGCACACCCTGCCTTTACTCGCCCGGGCGTACCCACCTGCTTTTGATGGGTATTGAATAGGGCAGGCGGAGGGAGGGTGAGTTTAGTGCAGTGGTTTCACGCTTTTGCTGGTGTCGAATGACATGTGTCGTGGTGTATTAAACAGAAACCCTTCTCACATTATTCATTTTATCAAGTTTTCCGTGATGTTTTCATCACTTTCGGCTTCAACAATTAATTAGGAAAGGTTTCTGTAAAATACAAAAAAGAAAAGAGCTGGTGTCTACATTGCATCCTCAGTATTTGTGTTGTGAGTCTTTTTTAATCTGTGTAGTGTGTGTTTGAATACTCCAATGTACTGCACTGTATGTTAATGGACCCCAATTATAAGCTGTGCTTCTTGGGGTCCATAACCATCATTCAGTTACTGTCATCTGAACATGCATGATTATTTAATTATCGCATCAAATTATCAATCAACACTGTTCATAGTTGTTCCTGTGTATAAGGTAATCAATAATTTAAATGATTGGTTCAAATAATTGGAA
Source organism: Diadema setosum (assembly GCF_964275005.1). Classification (NCBI taxonomy): domain Eukaryota; kingdom Metazoa; phylum Echinodermata; class Echinoidea; order Diadematoida; family Diadematidae; genus Diadema; species Diadema setosum. The sequence goes on from NC_092686.1 coordinate 10,157,230, forward strand.
TTGAATTGAATTGGAATGTTGAACTTCTGCCAGAAGGGAGCCACCAGTCCTGCTCCTGGTATTTAAACGATGCTGTCCGTGAGGTACATATTGTACATGTATTGTATCAGTGATGATGTAATGATAAAGATAATAATTATTATGATAGGCCTATGATGATGACAATGATAATGATGATAATGAAACATTGAAAATAATACCAATAATAATTATTATGGTCATAAAATTGTATAGTACAGTATAATTTATGTGGAAGTCATGACCCACCAATACAGTTTTAACCACTGCCAGTTGTTATCAAAGTGTCCACCCCCAAAAGAAGATGAATGAAAATTCTGGGCTATTGATATCAAACATTTGACTCAAGATCAGGATGATGTGCTCTGATATTGAGGAAAGATACCACATTACCAGCATTGTCTCATAATGAGTATTTAGTGTCCATTGCATAGTTTGAAAATGAGTCATTCCCTATTTACTTCTGAGTGAATTAAAAAAGAAACAAACCAACAACTGCTACAGCTGTATGTTAATGTTGCAATTATACAATGTAGGGTATCCCTTGTTCTACATGTAGGCCTACATCTGAGGGTGTCAAATTTTAGTCTACATACACATTGTACCTAATATGCAAATAGTAGATGTAATTATGTCATTCCTTCGTAAGTCACACATTGACCTGCGATGCAAATCTTCACTATTCTGTGTTTTGTTTTTTTGAATTTTCCTCATTGTTGTATTGTACGGTACCTGACCATGTTGACCTCTAGAGGTGATGGGGTTATGTTAGCTAGATCATTTAGAAAAAAAAAAAAGCAATATTTGTAATGAAATTCCTGGACACAAACCAGTGAAAGAGTGGTAAGATACAATGACATCATCATGGCATATAATCTGAATATTATGTATGTGGTTGAGTAAATTCTTGATGGTGAGTTCCACATTATTAGTAGTATCCTTCTCCTGCAAAGCTTCAAGGAAATCTCATGCAGCGAAATGCGTATTCCAGTGCCAAACATTGAGCCATAACATTTATAAAATTTTTATTCAAATCATTGATAAGCATCATCAATGATGATTTGAAGCACTTTGTTGTGAAGTGATCCAGACAAATTTTGCCAGCAGGCAAGTGCAATCAAAGGGTTAGAGTTTTCCTGATGTGGAGTTTAAATTCTGTCCAATAACTGGGGGGTGGTTATTTGTGTTCAACATTTCTCAAAATTGCCAATATTGCTAGACGTGGATCAGCTGTTGTGGAAATGAATCAAATTGGTGTGGGTTGGATCCTGCTTTTCAACTTCGCAGCATTCATTATCCATTCATCCCATCTTTGAAAATCATATTAATTTAGTGGAAATGAAACCGAGACATAGAATGGCAGATCAATATTGATGCTGCATAGATTATTTAAGTGCATGAATATTGCATGACAATGACTGATAAATTATGAAGTATTTGTAGCAGAAATATGCAGGAGACCTTTGCAGTTAGTTGTGTTCAGCATGGATGGTGGCCTTAGAAGAAAAAATATAGGAGGAAAATACATGTTTATAGTGTGCATACAGGTGTGGGAATGCCTTGTTTGGATGGCACGATCTCATGAATTTGTGTTGAAATGAACCTTAAATAAGCATATTGAAATAAATGTCATATGGGCTTGATGACAAAGAAGAATAGTGTTCTTTGTAGTACATCAGTTGCTTACACCTCATCAAGGGTGGGGGGGGGGGAGTGGTTGGAGGGGGGATCTCTATAAACTATGTGGTTGATATGGGAACTTTGTGTTGTTAGTGTTACCTTGGTACTGCGCAGAGTTGATAAATCCAAGACCTGTGTTTGAACGACAAAAAAATTGTCATTACCCGGAATTAGGTGTCTCCCAGGTAAGTGCTTTTTGCAGACAGATAGGCTGTGTTGGATGCGAAGAAGATTAAAAAAAGAATCTGATCCATAATGCATTTTGTGTTTGAAGTGGAAGGGGTGGAGCATATTGAGCATATTGAAGCCTTGAGACAGAATCCATCAAGGGATTTGTTAACTGTGGGAAAAGAAGTACTTATATCTTAACACAAATCATCTTCAGTATAGTCAGTCCTCACTTAATGTAAGCATTACTGCACAATATTTGAGGAGTAGCAAAGTCATCCTTCTAAAATCTCAAGTACACATATTTTGTAGCTTTATACTTCTATGCCGTCACCTTCAGTAGACCTCTGCATTCCTGCTTGGGAAATTTTTGAATACTCTTTTATTACTCAATTATTAAACAAGGGAGTACATAAAAGATTCAACAGAAGCTTAAAGGGATAGTATACTTTTGGTTGAGATGGGGCTGCAGGTTTCCAACCTTTTTTTTTTTTTTGAAAGATAATGAGAAACTTCAAATAAAATATGAAAGAGCATGTAATTCTAAGAGGGATTCAAAGGTTTTGAAATGACTGAAATATCCAAAACAAGGGGATCCTAATAAAAGATGGGACCCAGCTTTTATTACGATCGCTTTGTATACTTAGATTTTGGATATCTCAGCCATTTCAACATGGATTTTCATCAAATAGAATTTGAATTCCTCTTAGAATTGTATGCTCTTTAACATTTCATAGAGTGGTTTCTAAATATCTTGCAAAACGTTAAAAGCTTAATCCTCATCTCAACCAATACTATACCATCCCTTTAATCATGCTTTTTTGTTGTTGTTGTTGAAAACATGAATGTTTTGGGGATTGCCTTTAAAGACTTCTCACTCACAAAAGAGTTCTACAGTCACATCATGATCTAATTACTAGGATGCCATTTTGATATTTGGTTGCCAGTGTCCCATCAGTTTGGACACAACATTATTTATTCAGTACACACACTTTGTCTGATTTACAAAAATCTTCACTGAATATTGTACTTGCTTCACTGCTTTCTTTGAATTGTTGTTTCTACTTTTGTGGGGGGGGGGGGGGGAATGGGACTACCACTTTTAATTTGCCAAGAGGACCCTTTGGTTACAGGAGGGGCATGAAATATATTCCTCTCTTTCACCCTCCCCCCCCCCCCCCCTTTGGAAGGAGTTAGATAGTTTAGAGTCCATAGTCCACTTCATCTGACATTAAATGCATCATGACATGCAATATGTACATATTCATTGCGTGGAACACAAAGACGCGGACTTGAGTTTCGCGCGAGGGATGATGACTTGAGGTCGGGATTTAGCCGGCAAGATTCGGTTTCCGGAGCAGAGACTATCCTTTCAAATCTCCGGCCACATACTGGAGCCGTGGTCTGGAAAAAAACCGCACGAAAAAAGAAGGAAAAATGAAAGTGGCTCAGATTTCTGATGAGGAATTTCTCACTCTGAAGAATGGCTGATTTCCTCCCAGAATTATGCGTATTTGAATTTTGAATTTCAAATTTGTTCTTTGTTCGGGTCGCATGACTGAATGTTCAGGACTGAATGTTCGTGAGTGACAAGTCCAGTGACTTCGGGGTGGAAGAACACAGGAAACATTGGTGGTGTTGGTGTTGAATTGACACACTTGGCACTTGGCACTTGGCACTTGGCACTTTGTCTTGTAGATGTTGAAAAATCAATGTTGATTTTGTTTTTGTTTTTGTTTTTGTTTTTCTTTTGTGTGTGTGTGTGTTTACATTTTAGGGACACATTCAGATGGGCAGGAAAAATACCCCAAAATATAATTTTGGGGCTTCTATATCATAATAAAATGATATAGAAAATCATGTGTAAGTCAAGGGCTTGATTATAAAACACAGTCATATGAATGAACAGCACACATTGACTCTCACACTTTAACACACTGGAATAACAAACTCGGTTTGATCGAGCGTTGGCGTTGCATTGCATCGGGGCTTTGTCATCATGCAAGTGTTGGAAAGTTGCTGAAATGAAATTATAATGCATAAATGGGCCTGTGTATGGATGACTTGTGGGCTTGTAGGGTGTGGGGGTGGGGAGAAGTTAAAAAAAAAAGGTGGCTTAAAATTTTGTTCCAAAACACTTGCATGACTTGGATTTTCACCTGTCCTGGGCAATCAGGCAAGCACTTACCCCTATTTAGCACTTTGCACATATAGATCAGTGTAGCTAATATGATTTTATAACTGCCATTATTGCAGACTTTTAATGGTTTTGAGGTGGGATGAAAACTCAATTCCAAGTTATGAAGGGGGAAAACAATACCATGACATCAGCCAACAAGAAATTTTGCACCCATGCAGATTGTAATCAAACTAGCTTTTTCCACAGCAGGAGCATGCCATTCATTCATGGAATATGTGTAATGTTTATGACAAATCAATGATATCTAGACCTCATTCACCAGTGTGAGAGAGAAAGAGAGGGGGGGGGGGGGTAGAGGAGAGATGGAGAGAGAGAAATGAGAAAGTAGCAGACAGAACAAGGGACAAAGTAAGAGCAAAAAGGGAACATCCCTCCCCTCATCAGCATAATCTATTTGGCGAGTGTCTCTTTCACAGGGCCATCTGTTTACTGTAATCACGTAATGGTGAGCATGTAGCACCCATTCTACCAATTGTGTGGTGCTGAGAGGCGGTATTGATCCCCCCCTCTGTACCACTTTTTGTTGCCCACTTCGCTCGGCAGCCAACAACGGATCGATTACCCCCGACTGGCTCGTGGCCGCAGGATGGATGGGGATGAACGGGAAGATGGTGCCTGGCATCAGATGCAGGGCCGCATCATTTTGGAAATATGCATGTGTAATGCAGGGAGCATGCTGCGGAATTATTGATGCCAGTCCTCCAAATGGGGCTTGATGAACATACCCCCTCGCCCCTCTCCTTCGTGAAATGGGAACTTAATAGGGTATTGCTCAACATAGTATGACACCTTCTGTGTTTTGGAATGAATTGCTGGCTCCAATGTGCGAGATGATTATCTTTTTTGGAAAAAAAAAAATCCTCCATCTGTGGATGAGGAGGTATCTTTTTGGGAAAAAAAAAATCTTCATCTGTAGATGAGGGGGGCATCTTTACTCCCGTGTGTATTTGTGCAAACTTGTGGTATTGTTGCTTCCCAGAGCCAGTGGAATAGAACCAATGAGCTCCTCTACTGGATGCGGACTGTGCAGTTCGCTGGGTGATCAATAAGAATTCAACTCACGGAGGCAGGATTTCAAGGCCATCTGGCAAACATGATATCTCTCAATATTCAGAAGGCTCGGGAATGGTTCTCTGTAATTCGGCCCCAATCCTTTGTTCATTTGGGTGGGAGATCAGCTTGCTTCGTGCAAAATTTATTTTTCTTCCGAAGGATGCAGTATTCGATTGCATATTAACGAAGGGACGGGGTCGTGCCGTTTCTAATAAACTAACGCAACTTTGTATCCGGCAGTTCCTCTTCCTTCACGAGCCCTTGATTCCGTCAGTCTCTCATTTGTTCACAATCAATGTTTGTGACAGTAACCTGCTGTTTAATACCCACTCCCTTTCCCTTCAGTACATTTGCAGAGAGAGTAGAGCCAAGGAGGTATACCTCCTCAGTTGAGCCAAGCTGCCTTTACCCGTTGAGGACCGGCTGATTTTGCTACAACACACATTTCCAATAGACACTTGCCTGAGTATACTCAGGGACTTGTATTCAATGGGATATAAAAGAAAGGCGTAATGAGGATTAATGCACTGGTTCCTACAATAAATGTGATGGATGGATCCAAGCCTGTTTTCTAATGCATGAAATGGACAGTTGTATTGATTGTGACGTACATCAAGTGGGTTCAAATTAAGTAGCATGTATATTTGGCAGGGCACATTGTCTGTGGGGTTTTGCACACCTAGTTGAGTTCTTTTTGTCAACATAGAAGTCTTAAAGATGCCCCCCCCCCTCCTCCCTGCTTCTGTTTGTGGAGTAACACCAGTGAGTGAGTGTGTGTTCAAGACAGGATCCATTTTGGCCCTAATCTCTTTACGAGCAAGTCCTCAATGGGAGCTTGTAATTTGGAGCAAGGAAAGAGAGTTGTTCAGAAGAAGATCTTAGCAGTATTGATGATCTGTCCGGTAGAGATAGCCGGGGGGGGGGGGGGGGGGGTTGGTGGAGGACTAGATACCTGTGAAGAAGGTGCTCCTCTACAATTGAGGTCCTTCTATTCACTAGCAAGTGGTTCTTTTCTTCCACTAAAGTCCAATCACGGTGTATGGCGGTCGTCACCCCTTTCTTTGTGTCCATTCACCTCGATGCTCCTGTATTTAGAACTCCTCCCCCCCCCCCCCACCGCTATTCTTTTGCCATGAAAGTAACTGGAAAGGAAGCTTTCAGTGAAAGCCACTTATTGTTTGCCAACACTGTGTGAGGGGGTGGTTCACACTGATCAGTGTATGACTGCTCTCAGGGAGGGTGAGTGACCAGTTCACTATCATTGTGTGAAGAGCACCTATGCATTAGATGGAGGCTATTTGATGAGTAGACCAACTGCCATGTAATACAGGAGAGATCATTGCAGTGGGGTCTTACAATCCTCCCTTCTTCATCACTTGATGATGTACCCATGTTAATCTAGTTCACTTGCATGATTTTGATAGCTGTGACAGGATTGTTTAAGCTGTCGATATTGCTATTACAAGTCAAAAAACTCCTGTGCTATTAAATACTAGTGTCCTCTCTCAAGTCTGAGCAATCTTGGATGAAGATTTTGGTGTGAAATGCCCCCTCACTCTAAGCTGTGCCTGGATTCTGATCTGTGAGCAAACAGCCAAATGGGATTTACTCTCTTGTTAAAATGCTCTATATAAATCACCCCCTAAGAGTTTACAGTAGTTCTTATCCCAACACTCACCTCCCCCCCCCACCCCTTTGACAGAAGATACAAAGAAGGTATCCCTTATATTCAAGGACATTGTAAATTCCTACTACTGATTTACTTTGCGTGAAGTAAAAGCTCTCAATCAATCAATGTGTATTTCATTTCGGGCAGCAAAACACACTTGGCCTTATTTCTAGGCTAAATTGACATTGTCAGTCCGGTTTTTGTCGGTTAGAAAGAAACTTTACCTTTTATTTGTTTCTGCCTGTTACACGGCACTAAACCATCAGGTAATTAGAATTTTAATTTATCTCCCACTCTTCCAATTTGAGATGCCATCTCCAGGTATGATATATTTTTGAAAGATTGGGTATGTGGGACCTACACATACAAATTGTACCTTCAAGCTCAGTGATAGAGCAATAGAAAGAAGATTAATTCTCTCGGATCCACGACTTCAAAATGCCATTGACACTGTGCACAGAGCGGTTGCCAGTGGTGGTGACTAGGTTAATCAGAAGGCAGAAGTGAGGCGTACTGTATACAGAGACTTCTCCAACCTCTAGCATCTCCTTGAAACTTAAGATTCTCCTGGGGGCCTGGACCCCCTAGCAAACACATCACAAGCGCAAAGCTGGTGCCTGGGGTGCAAGCTCTGAGGTTATAGATGCTCTTTGGTGGCTATCTTAGCATTACTTTTGAAGGCATATTTATGTCAAAATTTAAGTTGGGTAGGAGAAAGCTGAATGTTATGCAGGAGCAGGAGAAACTACATCTTGAGTGGCAGAAATTCAAACTCGAGCGGGAGATTTGTAGACAATGGTCTCAAAGTGGGAGAGCTGGAGCCTCCGTATCATCATCTCCCTCTCTCAAAGCAAGTCATACTATGTATACACCGAGTGTCTCTCAAAATCACTTTTGACTGGTATCGATGATATCCCTCACAAGCAAAAACATTTGTGACAAAAACAACTCCTTTTTGTGAGAGGATTTGGGAAAGGGAATGGAGGCAGTGAGTAACTCGTCTAATACCGCCACCCTTGCATTAACTCATCCTGTCCTCTTCCAGTGGGACCATTCATTCATTGACATCTCTGTGAGAAGAAACCATTCAGATCCTGACATGGGGAGATTTCTTCCTTTTGTTGCAAGATAGATTGGTGGGGAAGGGGTTCGATGGGGTTGGAAGAAGGGAACGAGGCAAGAGACAGGAGAGGAGATGCTTTAGTGCCTTCTAGGCCACCTACTAGTTTTAAACCTGCCTTCTTATTTCTCTTTTGTTTTCACCTTCTTCAGAAACTTGAAATTTCCCCATACACATGGATTCACGGGAAGCAGAAAGATTAGTGGAATACTGGCTGACAGTTTTAGGAAAATTGGACTGCAAAAAAGTTATGAATTTGAGAAGTGGTTTTTTAAAATTTAAATTCAAACTTGATGTGCCACCCTCTGTAGATTCTTGGAGGGTTCCTCCCATAGAATATCCAAAAAGGTAGAGGAAAGGGCCCTGAAACTGTGAGGAATTTCCTGTGACTGTCGAAAAGAATCACAGATCAAAACGACCATATCTCACTATTCAATATGTCATGGCCCAATTTGTAATGCAGGCACACAAATCTTGAATGTCGTACCTTATGGAGACCTTGAAGAGTTGCCTTAAGAAATTGATAGTACTGCAAAGCGATATTTGAGTGAAGAAAGGTCTTGCAGAAAACTGGATGGTGGTTGTAAATGCATTGTCTTTCCATACTTCTGATGACATATATTTTGGTCTGTGTATGATTACTTGTCAAAGACTATCGTGGTAACTTGACAATGATGAATTCCAAGGTGAGGGATTGTACTGCACGTGCTAATGATTAGTAACCCACAATTTAATTCTCACTGTTTTTATAGTCTAACCAGTGAGAAGTGTATGGAGTGATGATACCATAGGCTCATCTTCTTTGCGTTTACATGTATGTGGTTTGTGACTAATAATTCTGTTTCATGAAAAACATATGAAATCTCAAATCTCCACAGAGTTATCGTCTGGTGTTTGATTGAAATAAACTTGTTTCCTGCCAGTCAGATTGATTGAATTTACTGTGTTGATTATAAAAGTAGGTTTTGGCAAAGAGTGAAATGTTTCCTTTTATTTGTAATTTTATTATTGGCAGGACTAATGTTGAATGCTTTGTTTGTTAAGGAAAGTGAAGACGAAAGGGGTTAAAACAAGAGTTTACATACACTGTATCAAGGCTAACACACATTTCTCTGACCCACTCCTGACTGTTTTGTTCTGGAGTCTTGGAACTGAGGCTGGTTGGAAGTCCTGTGGTTTCTACAATCAAAGAGTATCCCATAGGATTAGTACCAGTGCAGTTTGTTTGGTGTATCTTTTTATCTGACTGGGAACAAAGAGGGGTGTTTGAAGTTACTGAATACCAGGGAGTGTCTGTTAGTAGACACAAAAGATTTACCATTATAATCCTTCTAAATAAGTTCTCTGGTTGTGACAAGAGTGGATCAGCAGGTTGGCTTTGCGTAGCACAGTGGCAGGCTAACAAAGATTGCCTGTACGCTGTAGTAATAACAAATAACTGCAAAAACAAGCTTGTTTACAGCTGGTTGTCAAAATTGGGTTAGCCTGGCCTCCAAGCTTTGAAAGACAAGAAAAAACTTTGTCGTTTGCTAAAGTATATTTGAGTTATATCCCTACATTTGTAACATTGTTTCATCTGGGCATGTATGAATTACATATTCATGCTGCTCTCTTTCTCTCTGTATAATTTGTGTGTAACATAATTTCTGCCTTCGTGTACAGCATTCAACTTTACATTTTTTTTTTCTCCGATTTCAGTGACGGCAGCTTCACTGAAAACAAATTCTGTGTCATATGCCAGTTTGTTCACTTAATCCCAAATTCCACATACATCCCTTGCATGTATTGAGGTGGAAAACAAAATCCTTTGTTTGTAGAGATATGAAATCACAAGAATAGACTGCTCAGGTAGGCTTTTGGATGTCTTGTTCAGGACATCTCTCACTTGTAAAGGCAGTGAGGAAAGATAACACACACACACATACAAACGCAGGTACAGTATTTTCTTTCTTTTTTTGTAGTATAATATTCCCATTCATCAGGTACAGATACTGCCAATGTTGCACATTAGCAGTGCCCGAATGACGCAGTGAGATTGGGTTGACGGCTAAAACTGGCTTCATCCAAGAAGTCAATGACCCGGAGCATAACAAATGACTCCTCGTAGAATCTCGTAACGACTGTCTGTTGCGAGTCCGTGATGTGCTAATGTCCTTGAGTTTCACCGAGCACATCTATAAGAGGAAGTGACTGGAATAATTTATCTTGTCTGCATGGCACAATAATTCCATGTTGCATTATTGTGAGAAGTATAATGCACAAGTCCCATCAACTTCTTTTTGTGTGGGTATTGTTTTTTTTTTTTGGGGGGGGGGGAGCTGTCTTGGAAATGATCTCTGCATGATACAGTACATTTGTGAGCTTTGATCATCATTACGGTTTGTTTGTGTGCTGCAGGGGATGAATGTATACAGTGAGCGGATAGTTAAGAATGAATGCTGATGTGAAGGCATGTAGCAATCGTTTGTGTGTGTGTGTGTGTGTGTTTGTGAGTGTGTGTGTGTGTGTACATGTGTGCTGGTATACATCTGTAATGTACACCCCTATGAAGAAGATTTAAAGGGAAGATAAACCCCAAGAACAATGTGGATTGAGTGAAAGCAGCAACATTAGTAGAACACATCAGTGAAAGTTTGAAGAAAATCGGACAATCGATGCAAAAGTTATGAATTTTTAAAGTTTTGGTGTTGGAACCGCTGGATGAGGAGACTACTAGAGGATATGACGTATGAGTGGACTACAATATCAAGAAAATATAAAGAAAATACTACAAAAATCAATTTTTCATGAAAATTACAAATTCCATCAACTTGATATTGACATATGTTAAGGGTAGCAATTATTCCCCCTGCTTTCTGAAAGCAGTTGGTCCACTGCTCTTTCATAATTCTAGAAAAGTGAATTTTTGTTGAATATCCTTTATATTTTCTTTGTATTGTTGTCCACTCATACGTCATATCCTCTAGTAGTCTCCTCATCCAGCGGTTCCAACACCAAAACTTTAAAAATTCATAACTTTTGCATCGATTGTCCGATTTTTCTCAAACTTTCACTGATGTGTTCTACTAATGTTGCTGCTTTCACTCAATCCACATTGCTCTTTGGGTTTACCTTCCCTTTAAATGAAGTCAAATTAAGAATGAATGTTGATGTGAAGGCATGTAGCAATTGTGTGTGTGTGTGTGTGTTTGTGTGTGTTTCTGTGTGTATGTGCGCTGGTATACATCTAAACTGTACACCCCTCAGAAGATGAAGAAGATAAATAAAGTCAAATTAAGAATGAATGTTGATGTGAAGGCATGTAGCAATTATGTGTGTGTGTTTGTGTGTGTATGCGTGCATTCGTGCCAGAATACATCTAGAATGTACACCCCGTATGAAGAGGAGAAATGAAGTTACATGTACTTATCAATAGTATTGAATTCAAACAGAGCCTAATACATTTGTTGTTGTTCATGGGACACCTCAGGATGCTTTCGCAGATGACACTAAATCTATACCGCTGGCTTCTCATCAATACAAACGATTTTACCCAGCTTCCCCAATATTTGAGGCCCCATTCCTCCTCAGTCAAGTACCATGAGGAACATTCCTACTTGAAGCATCATCGCCATGGTAACGATGCGGCAGCTTACGAATTGGAGATGGCCCTGACCAGATCGTCTGTATCTGAATTCTCTCTTTTTTTTCTGCCTTCCAGATTGTGTCTTTGAAAGATAGAAAGACTTAAAAAGATAGAAAGACACTGGAGCATGCATTCCAATTAAGTGTGCTGATGTTGTGCCACAAACTTAAATTTTTGCTGGGATGTTTTGTATTAACTATACTTCATCTTTTTTAATACAAACAACACATTAATCAAATTGTAACTGACATTTAATGTTAAGCATAACAAAACACCCCTTACCTTCTAAAGGAGGTACAAATCAAGTGCTCTCTTTCAATATGCTTGAAAAATGAAAAAATGTGGAAATCTCTGTATACAGTGTATGTTCTTTGTATCATTCTCTTCATGTGACATCACAAACTGTTTGAACCTTCTCATCTAACAATGACAGCACATGAATTAAACCCAAACTCTAGGAAATTCATAATGTTTGAATGGATTGTCCAGCTTTCCTTGAATTTCACAGATATTTCAACTAATAATCCTGAACTAGCTATATCCACATATGGGCAATTCTGTAATTAGCAGGGCATGACATCAATAAAAGAAATGTGCCTCTTTATGTAAACCTTGATTTACAAATGTAAGTATTTTATTTTTCATTTTCATTGATTTTTGCCAGATCTGGAACCATCATTTAAAATGTACATGTGGGATTGGAGTTCCTGTGGACAAATGTAGCCATTATTTACTGTAACATGATTAGCTGTGCTTTTGGGGTCTACAGCTAAAGATTATCGATCAAACTGCTAAAAATATTTGTTAGAACATTTGTCACGATGCTATAATTGAAATTAATGTGACACTTTGTTTGAAGTATCTTACACTTTAGCAAACTTTTTGTCTTAAGACAATGATTTTTTTCTTACGTCTTTTTTTTTGTGGTAATGTTACTATTAAACCGACCTTATAAGTTATCATGGCAACATTAATATTTGTTAATTGTGATCATTCTTTTCAATATCATAGACCTGGGAAGGGTGAACATGTTGTAATGTAATTATGACTTATTAAGTGAAAAAAATGAGCAAAGAAAATGGGATTCCATCGGGATTCGAACCCGAGAACCCAACCTTATAAGTTATCATGGCAACATTAATATTTGTTAATTGTGATCATTCTTTTCAATATCATAGACCTGAGAAGGGTGAACATGTTGTAATGTGATTATGACTTATTAAGTGAAAAAAATGAGCAAAGAAAATGGGATTCCATCGAGATTCGAACCCGAGATCTCCAGAGCGAGCCCGGTGCTCTACTGACTGAGCTATAGAAAGCCCTAGTTCAGTGTTCGTCCCAGAAACCCTAAATTCTCGATGCTTGGATGGTCAGAAGCTACAGCAATAGGTGGTGATTTTGTAGTAAAAGTAAATACAAAAATTTGCTCAAATGTAACATTGCTAACTACAAAATTGTGCATATACATAGAGGGTAACCCCCCCCCCCCCCCCCCCCCGCAAGTCACATTCCAAGAAAGACTTTTGTCTCCTCCTCAGCATACTTATTTCTGAAGGTGGATATTTTCTTCTTCCTTTTTCCTGGGAGCTGGCCCGCATGACTAAAGATGCAGGGCACAGTTAAGATTACAGGGGCATCCTTTCTTCAGGGAATGTTTGATAACTGCAAAATCTCTCTCTCGAAAAGAGCAGAATGCAGGCACTCATCTTTTCCGCCAGAGAATGAGTCGATGCGTGAAGGGAATGCTGCAAAGAAAGAGCTTAAATTTTTCGCAAAGGTCAATTTGTGGCTTGACTTTTTTTTCTTCTTCATCTTCTTCATTTTGCTGTTGTTTTTGTTTTGCTAGTAGACTTAGGAAAACATACAAGTTCACACACCAAGCGCACACGCAGACTGCAACTTGGGATGGTTTGTCACGCCAGAACATTAGCCTTTGTCAAAGACCCTCTTGGCTACAGTTGTCACGAGAGAAGCAGGATGCTACATAACTTTTTTTTTTTTTTTTTTTACCACTTGCCAGGTCGATCAAGCAGATATAACTTCAATTGTTGCAGAACATTTGCTCGAGCGTGAATTTCACTTGTCCGAAAAGAAAGTCCTAAAATATAAGAAAATGATCCAGAAAATCACTTGTACGTCAAGGACTTGACAAAACAAAATTGTTAAAACAAACAGCATGCATTGATTCACTCACTTAAACACTTTGGGGAAACAAACTTGGTTCGATCGAGTGTCAGTGTTTCATTGCATTGGTGATTCTTCATACAAAGTGATGGAAAGTTGCCGAAATGAAATTTAAGTGCCTTGCATCACTACAGTCGTTATCTTTGGGCTTCTGTATACTTGACTTCATGGGTTTAAAGGGGGGAAAAATAAAAAAAGGTGGCTTCAAAACTTTTTGCTTGCCCAGCTCGGACAAGCATTTTGTCTCATTGCTCCAAAACACTTGCCTGACTTTGATTTTCACTTGCCCTGGCAATTGGGCAAACACTTACATGTATGTAGCACCTCAAAGAAGTGAGTAGTAAGTTGTCTCGGGGAAAGAGTTGCTACATTCGCACAGAGGAGTATCAGTTTTCATATCACGATGCAAAAATCAACGTTGTTTGCCACTGTTCACACATGGCTATTTGATTATGAAGTCAAAAGCAAAACTTTTCGGCATCGGACTTGCATTTGAACGCAAAGTAACATGCAATTTTTTTGGTGCCTTGCATTTGATTTTTTAAGTTGCATTTAAATGCAAAATTTATTGTAACGGGGCCCAGGTCGCCAATCCCACTCTCTCAAAATTGCTTTATTTCACTAGCGGTGCATTGCTACCAGTAGCTCGCGCTTGATTATGCATGAACTTAAATATGATCGTTGCTACAAAGATAGAGTAAGCATGTTCCAACAACGGAAAGAGTGAGATTTTGATTGTGATTTGAATCACGATCCAATTGTGCATAAGATGACAAAATCTCAACATATGCACAAGTCCACACATGTGTACATCAACGTGTTTTGCTCAGGCCTGACAATGTTGACTTGTACATGTAGGCGAGGTTGACTGTATTAGAGAAAAAAGGTATTGTATCCATGACATCAAATTACAGTGGAGTTTTCTAGGTTTTGAAGTGACAACTTTTTAAAGGGAATGGTGTATTTCAAAGATGAATAACTGATATTTTTTTTTCCATATATGTTTGTACATATCAATGGGAGTGTTGTAAAATCGGGTTCTCCTCTCCTTTCATGTAATTTGCATTATAAATGTGTCATATTGACCAATCTCGCCACTCTGTGAAAAACATATTAAAGTTTAAACTTGCATGACTTTCTTACTCTTTTGTGTAGTTTAATGAAACTTTAATACATCCCTCACCTCTTGTGTCTCTGATTCTTTAAGAAAAGTTACCCAACACGGAGTGGATTTCCACATAGGTGTTGCCTTTATTCTTCATCATTATGACACCCCTCACAAAGACGGGAAAACAATAGGTCCTGTAGAGTGCACTTTAAAATGTGATGCAGAGAAAGTGTGTCCTGGGGCGGAAACCACATGGCTTTCGTGAGCATGCATCTTTATTAGTGCATCAAATCCAAGCTTATATTGATGGCCACTCAAATTAGATTCTCTCTTTTTTTTTTTTTTTTTTTTATCCAGGGAAGGAAAGCAATGAAAATTCATCCCCATGGTCTTGGAAGAGTTACCAAAAAGAGCAAAAAAACAAAAAAACAAAACAAAAACAAAACAAAACAAAACAAAACAAAACAAAACAAAACAAAACCAGAATAAAAAAAAAAAAATGCAAAAGAGAGGAAAAAACTGGTAAAGTCAATTACATACAAAGTGTATTTCCCTGTAAATAACATATGGTGCGTGATATGTAAGGACAGTTTTTTTAGCCAAGTGCTGGATGATCAAAGAAAAACTTCAGTTTGCTATTTTGCTTTGTAAATTGATGATACTCTGATCCACGTTGACATTAAGCCCATTTTGTTAACAAGGCTCAGTGGTTTGTGATCCACGCCTGGAAAGTGGACCGACTTTAATAGAGATTCCAATCCCAGATTATGTGGGTTAGTGAGCCATTTCTTTAGCAGTGAACAGCTTCACTTGTCATGAATGTTGGCAAGTTTTGGTGACCAGTTCAATATTAGTGAAATTATGTGAATCATGAAATAATTGGGAAGCTATATACTTAATTTTCGAGTGACAGTACTCGGCCAAATTTGACCAATTAGGAAACTTGGAAGTATTGACATTTTTGTTTTCCTGAATTTCTAAACTAGGTTAGCTGATTTTTAACTTGAATCAAATTTACCACATCATATTGATGATGAGGACATAATCAGAATAGTTTCCATGGAAATGGATTCATAACAAATAGTGTGCAATTTGTATTTTTAAGCCAATTTTCATGATTTCTTGCGTGGAACTCCTATTTGCATAACAAGCTGCTCAATTTGGAAAGGAAAAGGCTGTTTCGTAAAAAGAAAAAAAAATGTTCTGTTGAACGCACTATTGTGTTGACATTGTTGACACAGGTTTTGTCTGTATTGATTGATAATTTTTGCATTTTCAAGCTAACAAGCCCCTCTTTTTGTTACACATACACATCTGCACAGCCAGACACATACCCCCTCTTTCTGTGTATATTATGTGTACCCCTCTCTCTGTTTCTCTGCTTTGTGTATATGTTGTACTTTGTCTGTCTGTCTGTCTGTCTGTCTCTCCCCTCAATTCTCTGTGTCTAAACTTTTTGAGGTAGTGTTGCAAGTGTACACACAATCAATAAACTGGGGCAGCAAACATGAATTTTGAAGATAGGTAAACAATACTAGTAAGTGAGTGTGGTGTCTGTGTTGGTGTGGTATGTGTGCGTGGGGGGGGGGATGGGAAGGGGTGGCTTGAAGATAGCTAGGGGAATGGAGAAACTGAACGCTTGTCCCCTTGGTGTTTTAATGAATGAGTCACTGTGTCATGGCGCATTTTCTACGATATAGTGACCAGACTCTTTGTGCGGATCAGAAATTTGGAGACAAGGTGTGAAGTGGACAACGGATCGTGCATGAAAGGATGGAGGTACGCATGTGTCCCCGTGGAGCGGAGATGGTGTTAGTTTGCTCCTCTTGTCATGGAAATTTTCCCTGGTGAATGCAGAAATGGCAAGTATTGTAGCAAGAATAATTCTCCTTTTTTTTTTGGGGGGGGGGATAGTATGGTTGACAGGAATGCCATTCATCTGCTGTAAGTAGAGTGTGTTTGCATACTGATTGCAGTATTTATTTTTGCAGCAGGTGCACGTTTGCTTTGCTGTGTGATATGATTTTGCTGGCTATCATCTAAAAGAATTAAAGAATTACAACAAGCACACCTTGTCAAAGCAGAGAAGAATTACAAATGGGTACGATCACTGCTCCAAAGTTGCCATATTTTGGGGGAATGTTACCCTCACTGCTATGTCAGTCAACATTTTGCTACGTCCAACCTCTGGCCAATCTGCCAGTGGAAAAGAAGACCATGCAAATATGTGTTCTGCTTCCGCATGTCTATTTGCCACCAATTCTGTTGACCTCTTTTGTTCGGCACAGGCTGAATTCAGCAGTTTTCCATCCCTAATATGCGGGATGAAACAACTTTGTGTCATATGGATGGGGTGACCTAATTTTTACAATTTCAGCTAGATCCGCAGAGCTCTGCAGATCAGGTTTCTCGAACGCTTAATCTTCCTACGGGCTGCATTTTTGCTCACGTGTGTCGGTCGCAAAGATTAGCCGTGTCGGGGGTCATCCCATGTGACGCCGGTTACACACTCTCGCGGCGAGTAAGAAACGCTCACTATTCTGTGGAGCTTACGGTGTACATTGATAAATTTGCTCACTCACTCATGGGGATTGGAGACCGAAGTTGGGTTTGGTTTTTCGGGAGGTGTAAAAGACGCGTGCGCGGCTGCAAGGACGTACGGTAGTTGGTTCCCCGCAAATATGGACGTTCCTTTCTTTGATGGAGGGGGAGGGGTGGGGGAGCGGCAGTTAAGTAGGATGTTTGACAACTTTCAACATATTTGATCAGGCAGAGTTCAAATTAATCAACTGTTTATCTGACGCGGTAAAACATTAAAATTCGGTCAGCTGATATCCCTTAAAGGGGAGATCTCTTCTTCCTTTTGTGCCACTGTGATGTATGGGCTGTGGGAGTGATGCCATTCGTACACTGTGCCAGTTGTGGCCTCTTATGGTGCCTTAAGGTATTGTATTTCCTGGAGAAAATGATGATTTTTTTTTTTAGTTTATAGTTCTAGTTCTGATCTACCAGATTTATGAACCCTTCAGTGAATTGATCTTCTGAGACCTGGGAAGTGATTCTGTAAATCAGTGTTTTAGAAAGGGGATGCCCATCTTTTACCCCCTCCCCGATGACATAATGCTAATGATTTATGTCTCGCATGCCATTATAAAGGCTTGCGCTTGGTTAAAGCAATTTTTTTTTCTTTTTTGCTCAGATTTGGGGTACAATAGAAAAACAAAGAGGCAGTTTACTTTACTGGATTATAGGCCACGCAAAATTAAGAGCTTATTAGATATTCACAGAACAAATGTAATTTGTGAGCAATGAAACCAATTCTTGTTTGTTAAAGGGATGGTATAAGTATTGGTTGAGGTGAGAGGATTCAGCTTTTAACGTTTTGCGAGATGGAGAAACCACTCTGTGAAATGTTAAAGAGCATATAATTCTAAGGGGAATTGAAAGGTTATTTGATGAAAGTCGGTTTTGAAATGACTGAGATATCCAAAAACAAGGTAAACCAAAGAGATCCTTGTAAAAGTTGTTGCCTGTCTGCGTCACATTTTATTTGGATTGCTCTTTTGGATATCAGCCATTTCAAGACCAATTTTCATAAAATAGATTGTGAATTCTTCTAAGAGCTTCAACTACATGTTCTTTCATATTTCATAGGAGGTTTCTCATTATTTCACAAACACACACACACACACACACAAGTTGGGGTTCACTTGGATGTGAAACACAAGAGATATATGGCATCTTTTATGCATAGATGTTTTTAAATTTCAATTTTCAAATGTGTCTATATAGAGAATTGTTTGATGGTGAGACCTTTGTTGTTGCACTAGATTGTGAGGTACACAATGTCACCTCTTGTCAGCACCTGCAAGGATAAGAAAAGAAAATATGGATAGAATGACTCTGTGTAGTGAGTGTAGTGTGAATATCCAAATTCTATGCAGACTTTTATATTATAGTGTCTTCCTGATGAGCAGAAACTGGCCCCAAGACTTGCCCAACAGGGCAACAACTATGATATTAAAGTGCTAATGGACGTCTAAGTGTAGAAGTGTATGAATATCAACAAGATAACTGCTCACAGCCTCTGACTGTATCCACTGGGGATAAAAGAAAAAAAAAAGTAATCTGAATACCCCAGTGAACTGAGTGAACCAGCCTACTTTAACCCGTTGAAGATGAATCCCGAGTATAAAAGTGTCTATTGGAAGTGTGTGTAGTTGCAAAATTTGCCTGTCCTCAACGGGTTTAGGAATGCCTGACGGCATGAGGCTACTCGATTTTTAATGCAAACAAAGCTTAGACAGTGCACCAGTCTTGGAACATGAAACAACTGATGCAGAATGATATTTTGAGATTTATTTTTGACACAAAACAACATATCTATGAATTACAAGTGAATGATATTATGTAGTGCTACACAAGCATTTGCTCTGAAATGCATACTTGCCAACTAGTAAGATTTTATCAGATTCAGTAAGATTTTTTACGTTAAAAATAGCAAAATCAGATTTTCTGTCAGAGAAATCAGATTTTAAAAAAAATATTTAGATATACCTTTCATGTGTATTTTCTGAAGATTTGACCGAAAGTAAGATTTTTAACTTCAGTTTGCATATAAAATAAGATTTTTGCAATCCACAAGTAAGATATTTCATCTTGAAATGTTGGCAGGTATGGAAATGTGCATAACTATGAATACTTGTGGGTTATAACTTTCTGACTTGTTTTACACGGTAGGCTGATTCTAATGTGTATTAATCCTTTAGGGTGCCAAAAGGCAATTCATTTTTAGGTTGTCTGCCTGTCTGTCTGTCCCACATTTTGTTAGAGTGAGATCAAGGGAAAAGAAAACAAACAAACAAACAAACAAAAAATTCCCATTGGGTTTCTTGGTACTTGACCCATGAAATACTGATGTGCTGAATTTACTTTGAGTGAAAACTGTAAAAGGCAAAGGTGGGACGTCTCTTAACTTTTACAGAGAAATTTAATTTGTTAGCTGTAAATTTATCTTGGAATTTTCTGTGATAATATAGTTTGGTTAGAAGGAGGGAAGAAAATTGACAATAAAAATCTTTGTTAAATTGATAGTGCTGAAAGGTCAAAGGACAAGGCCAAAAGTCTCTCTTCTACACTAAAGTTATTTCCAGTCATTACTTCAATAGGATATACAATTTTATCTGGCATTGATGTAATTTGCAGACAATGCAGAAGTAAATTAAATATCATATGCATGAACCCCTCCCCCCCCCCCCCCCCGATAGTGGTGATAGGTCAAAGGTCAAAAGCCAAAGGTCACTGTAATTTGGTAATTAAGCATGTCTTTCTATAACCACAAATTCATAGGCATGTAGGAATGTCCAGTACTAATATCGTTTGCCAAGAAGGATAATGAATTTTCACTTTGACCTGAATAGATGGAGATTAGCTCATAAATATTTAGAAAAAAAAATGTAATTCTTTGAATTTCACCTTTGCTAGGAATACCATAAGTCAAGGGACAGTTTTGTTTGGTATAATTGATATAGATATATTTGAAAATAGTTCCTTTGTGGAGATAAGGATAAAAAAAGAAAACAATCTTTGCTCCATGGTCAAGATCAAGGAACCCCATTGATTCGTAAATAAATATTGCGAGGTAGGAGGATCAATTTATGCCAGAGAAATATGAGAGTAAGTAGATATTGAATTGCCTTGTTCTTTTATTCAAATGTGTTAATGAGTGTTTCTACAAGTGACAATGTCTGACGCGATGCCCCAGTTGCTGTCGAGTTGATGAAATATATTTTCATACGTTTAGTTTAGGGGCATTATGGAATAGACTTTGTGAACAGAATCCTGACTGATCTCCTCAGGACATTGATGTATTAGTTGCTGTATCCAGTTGGTTGGTGATACGCATGCAATTTCTTGATTCCTTTTACTCTGTTTTTAGAGATAGAGCAGCATCCACGGATTTGCCAGTGATGATCCAACGACCTAGCTGCACTGCAAATACTTGCATTACAGAAAACCTTTAGTGTCATCTCGTTGCTATGGTTTCAGCATCCTGTAGCTGCAGTCTCCCAGAAGTCGAGCCTGCCATTTCCCTATTCATCTCTTCTCCCCTCATCGGCCTCTTTCAAATGAGCAGGGATAACTCTCAGGCTGTTAATGTATTCTGTCCCCTCCCCCCTCTCTTTTTTCTCTCTCGCTCTACTGTGGTGTGGATTACTGTGAGCACTTCCCCCTATAAAAAGATTATGTCACTCGTAACAAAGATGTTTGAAAAGGTTTATAACTATTCACTGTGGTGCAAAGAATATCATACAATGGAAAATGCAATTCATTCTGATGTGTAACCCACCCCAAAGGTATCAAATGCATTCAACTCGGCAAGTGCAAAGATGCATCGGGACTTTTGTTTTGCATGTGAAGAGGTTCAATTATAGCCACAGCCTATTTGGAACGTCTGCATTTCCTGTTTGAAAAGTCTCGTTTCTGTAATTTACTTTTTTTCCCCTCCCTCTCCCACCTGCGACTAAACTCCCAATTTCGATGCCTTTCACTCTCTGAACTGTATCCCCCCTCGGATCTGGGTCAGCGCCGACGGCCGTCGTTTGTCACAGAAGAGGGACTGGCATTACAGACTATCTCTTGCACCTGAGGGACAAGGTGTTGGTTGGGTCGGTCGTGTCGCCAAGGGATGTCCTCTTTTGCTCCCGTTTCGCCCCTCGGGGGCCGAGTGGGGGCTGCCCGCTGGAAGAATGCGATCGATTCAACAGCGCACATGGGTTGCTTGTTGCTAGGGATGTCGCGGAGGAAGGAGGAGGATGAGGAAGGGGAGGATATTAGATGGGGGTAAGGATGGACGTAAAGAGTGGAGGTGGGGGTGGTGGTTCGGGGGGGGGGGGGGAGTAGAGATGTTGCAGTGAGATGAGCATGTCAACCTGAATGACAGGTACATCGACCCAGATCCAACACGAATGTAGCCAGGCAGCACTCCTCACCCTGTGGATTTGGGTTAACGAGGGAATTTGTGCCGGAGCGGCACTGGCGGATCGTTCGCAGCTGTCTTACAGCGAGGCGGGGGGCCCCACGTGGGCGGCGGTGATCATTTAGCGAAGGGCGCGGCAGGCCCCATGGCACAGATGTCTTTCATGTACTGGCACAGATGTTTGGCTTTCATGTCCTGCTGCAGATGTTGTCTCATTCTGTTCCAGGCGAGACAACATTTGTCTAAGAAGTTTACTCTCTTTGTGCGATCAAGGTCACACATCTGTCTCTTTCTGCTTGTGGGTTGGTGGATAATTGGTCAGAATGGTGAGACATGTTCATTGTAAGACTATTGCTGACAGAACATTCTCCCCCTTCCCCCCCCCCCAAAAAAAAAAAAGAGAAAACCCCCCAAACAACCAATGCAAACAAATTAAGAAAGGTTGTACATCCATGAAGCATTAGTGCTAATAGTAGGGTAGGGATATACATGGAAAATGTGAAACTTTACATTCATACACAATATTTATCATATCACGGAATTTTGAGAAGATGTTACATGGTATGTTGGCTGTTATAAGGTAGAAATTTACATGTTAGGCTACATTATAATGATTTGATGATAACATCTACATAGTTATAGGATCTGATTGAAAACACAATTCTGATAGGCCTATGTATGTTAATACAAATTTTTGAAAAAGTGTAGGTTGATAATTTCACCTTAGCAAAGTAGAGAATAAATGATTATGAAATTCATCTTGTGAGAAAATGCCCAAGACTTGCTCCTGTCTTCCAGGAGGGGTTATTCTTAGCTATTACAAGCTGAGCTCTTTCATATGATATGCTGCTGATTCCCCCAAGAGCTGAAAATCATGCAAATTAGGCAAACCCACTAAGATGAAATGATGCCACGGTCCCATACATAGGTCATATATTTCATTCAGTATGAATCAGAGGGATTATCTAATCCATACCTTCCGACAACTTATGTTTGGACATTTTGCCATCAGCAGAGACAGCACAGTGGCTGTTATGCCGATCTGACAACAGAGCACTGTGAGGGTCTTATGGGTTGGAGGAGCTGCAAGTGTGCCCCTTTAAGGCTCCTCAGTCAGCTGACAGTCGCATATCTGCATAAACAATATACAAACAAAAGGAAATAAATAGTTGATAATGGTGTGTGGGATGGGAAGTCATGGTTAGCATTCAAAAGGGCAGCTGCTGGGTATATATTTAAATGCTTCATGTTGAATACATTCACACATCAGTCTTCTAGAGTGACTTTTCACTTTTGTCAGAATTAATTTCTGGTTGCTCTTGATCTGTTCATCTGCTTTCCTTACCAAGTTCCGATATACTGTAAAACCAGAAGTTATCGCATGCATTTTGATTTCAGGAACTTTGCGAGAGCCAAGATTTGCAAAATTAAAATGCACATGAAAGTTCTTGTGTACACCATATGCATTGAATGCCAGTGGCAATTGGTGAAAATTTCATGTGGCGAAAAAAGGAATTGGCTCCAGTTTGCGGAAATTTCATGCTTCAAATATTTCTGGTGTTACAGTAGTCTTCCCCCCCCCCCCCCCAGAAACCAGGGAAGGATGGGGGAGGGGGGAGTGGGGAGGGTGGTACATGTATGTGGGATTATGTGATGTATTGTAAAGTTTTCAGTAAGTTTTATGTTTCATGTCATACTCTGATAGAATATTGATAGTTTCCTTCTCTTACATTTTCCCTCTCTCTACCCCTCCCTCCCCGCTCTCTCCCTGATGTAGGGAGCCTCCAAACAAGGGAGATGTCCCAGTAGATATTCCTTGAACTAATTTTAGCGCCTTTCTCCGAGAGGAATTTCTAATGCTTGAAACTGACCTTTGAAGAAGGAAAGAATGTGAGCAGCGAAGTTCAGAGCAAAGTCCAGTACAGTGTGCACATAGGGGACTTCTTGCGGCAGGTGCTGAGAGATTTTCTGGTGTATCTTATTCTGTTCTGTCTTGTTCTACTCCTTTTCTCCATCTTCAGCCCCCATTTTTTTCCCCATCTTCAGCCCCCATTTTTCCCCCTCTACCATCTCTTTCTCCCCCCCCCTACTCCCTCCCCCTCTCCCCCTCTCTCACTCCCCCCTCCACCTCTATTCCCTCATTCTTTCTTTCTTTCTTTCTCTCTGTCAATCCCTCATTTGCACATCCCCTTCTTGAGAACCAGCCCAAGTGACACCCCCCCCCCACCCCTACCATTCCTTTGAGTCTTTCTCGCAACATCCTCTTCTTCTTATAGGTTAGACCCATTTTGGAGAGGACCCTTGCTAATCTACAAACTCATCCTCTGGTGCCCCCCCCCCCTTCCCATCTCATTTCCTCCCCTTTTAAAGGGTGTGTACAGTTCTGGTCAAGGTGAGGATTTAGCTTTTAACGTTTTGCGAGATATCCAGAAACCACTCTATGAGATGTCAAAGAGCATGCAATTCTAAGGGGTATCAAAAGTTTATTTGATGAAAATCGGTTTTGAAATGGCTGAGATATCCAAAAACAAGGTGAAACAAAGAGATCCTAATAAAAGGCGTGGCCTGTCGCCTTTTATTATTATCACTTTTTTGGCTCTCTCAGCCATTTAAAGACCCATTTTCATCAAATAAACGTTGAATCCTTCTTAAAATTACATGCTCTTTCATATTTCATAAGAGGTTTCTCATTATCACACTTAGGAAGGTTCAAAACATGAATCCCCACCTCAACCAGTACTGTACAGTCCCTTTAACTGTCTCCCTCTTCCATTCTAGCATAGTGATATCTTCATTCCAGTTGGAGATCATCCTACACAACCCCCTTTTTTTGGTCACTTACCGTAAACTAGCTCCTCCTGCCACAATCTGTCTCCCTCCCCCATATCTCATTTTCATGTCATCATAGCCTTTCTCTCAATGATGCTCTTTTCTTTCTCACCTTTTTTTTTTTTTGTCCGTCTTAATTAAAGGAGATTCTCATGTAAACCTCCATTTAGTCAACTACCCATCCTATTTGCTGATTCCTCCTTTCTATCTGGCCTCCTATCATTTCATTAACATTGTCATCCAAGAGAATGAACTGTGCTTAACCTATTCTGTGTCAGGGACATTGGACAGTGTGTACAATGCTATGGGTTTTTTTGTGTGTCAATCAGCACTCAAAGCACAGTAACCGTTAACCCTTCCTGTGCCGGAGACTTCTAGGCAATGTGTACAATGCTGTGAGGGCTTTCTCTGCCTGTTGGCACTCAGAGCACAGAAAGGGTTAAAGGCATAATTTACCATTTGCAGATGAAACAAAAACCCAGCATTATTGCTTTAAAATAGTTCTTAAATTTGAGTCAGGGATAGAAACAACCACTGTCAAATTTGAATCCGTATAATCGATGTTAAGTGTTGTTAAATACACAAAATTTGGACAATAGTTATAATAAGAATGTTTCCAGACTAAACCGTCTACAGTTACGGTTTATTGAGAAAAACACTGATATCTCCTTATATTTTAGGCTTTAGTGTGCGGAAATTTTATATGGCAGGATGTTTTGTGACACAACAGACCTACACATATGCATCAAATGTGAAATCTTGAATATTTTTGAAATCACTCCTCCCAAAGGTAAACTGGACCTTTAAACATCATCTGTTTCACTCTTCCTCCTCCTCCACTCCATCCTACTGTGACTATCTCGTTAACATCTCTCACGTCATTCACATGTTTCTATCCTGTTTAAAGGGGGAGTATTGGTCTACCCCAGAAAACATATGGTGTTTGATTTGAGTTAATGCAAACAGTAGATGTTTTAGGAAATTTAGACAAGTTTTTCAAAAGTTATTAATGTTGAAGTTTTGGTTGAATCCATGTACCATCATTGCTGAATAAGAAAACTACAATAATATGTGAGAATTCCACAAAATGCTACTTATTGTCATGACCAGTGCACATTCCATTTGCTTGTTTACTACTAACATATTACGGCTAATATTTAAGGGTAGTATCAAGTGTTCATTAATTTTTGTAGAAAAATGCATATAGGTGGAACTGTCCGTGTATTTTCTTTATATCGTTCCACAAATATCACATTATCAACTTGTGGCCTTAAGCAGCATTGATGATGCATGGATTTAAGCAAAACTGTGAAACTTCATTATTACCTTTTAAGGGCTTGTCCCATTTCTGTAAACTTTGCCAATTTGTTCTAGATCTATTGATAGTTCTGCATTCACAGGTTCAATATGTATTTTTTAAATTTTTATTTTGAGGGGGAGGGGAATTCCTCCTTTATACCTTTAAAATCCCCTGATATTCTTACATCTCCCTCTGTACTATGTCCCACAAGTATGTCCCATTCTATAACCTCAGCCCTGTCCTTCATCTTTCCAACATAATCTCTTCTTCTCACTGCATTAATCCCTCTCAGTAATCTCCCGATTTGACCTTTATTCCAGACCGGTCCCCCTTCCTGTCTTTCTTACCCCGTCCCTTCTCCCGCTGCCTTTACTCTGTACTCTCGTTACATTCACATTTCTCCCATCACACTTGGAGTGCTCTCTACCCTACCTCTCTCCTCGATTGCATCCTCTTGTATCCCTTGGATACCTCCATCTTCATCTTCCTCCTCCTCCATCCTCCTCCTCTTCCTCCTCCTCTTCCTCCCTCTGTGTTTTCTGCATCTCTCTCTTTCACCTACCCCTTTACGTCTCCATTCACAATCAGAGAAGACCTCCAACCCCTTTATCTTCTCTAGCTGTGCCCCTCACCCCATCCTCCTTACCCCAACAGCCTCCAACATCCCCTCCACACCTCCTCCTCCTCCTCCCTCTATATATTCTGCATCTCTCTCGTCCCCTCCCCCTTTACATCTCCATTCACAATCAGAGAAGCTTCCAACCCCTTCATCTTCTTTAGTCGTGCCCCTCACCCCCACCCTCCTTGCCCCAACAGCTTCCAACATCCCCTCCGCCCCACCCCTCCTCCTCCTCCTCCTTCCCTTCCTCCTGCTGTTCCTCTTGCTCCCCTTTTCCCTCTTAACCAAACTCATGTCAAGAGTCTTCTAGCTACATCATGTCAATCGGTAATCACATTAAGAAGCCGGAGGGTCCTTGGGGGTAGATATACGGTTCGCTGCGCTGCCCCGCGTAGCTTCAATAATTTGCGCTGCTCACTATGGGGGTCGGTTATGTGATTCGTAGCCAGAATACTTTCAGCTAACCCCCCAAGTCTATACTCAACACATTATGGTCGAATTTGCCAACAACATTCTTAGTGGTTTGCACCTCCACAAGCATTAAATTCATTGCCGTTTGATGTGGTGGTCATCTTTTTGCGATTTACAATATGTCAATACACACATTGTACTTTTTGTTGCTTCATGGCAAAAATCAAATAAAAACTAAAACCATAAACCCTAGAGTTACACTTTTCCTTATGATTCAGATATATAGATACACTTTGCTTATGGTCAAGGTCTAGAGCCATATCAATTGGTGTCCATGGTTTAAATATGCATTCAAATTCAAATTCAAATTCAAATACATTTATTCCATTCAGATCAGATCAGTCACAAAGATACATACATGGAACACGACAGCTATACAGAGATCTGATGAGGACATGTCCCGAGAAGTTACACTAACAGGTAACATGTGTTGGGATGCCCTGATACAATATAGCAGTGTGAATACAATTGATACAAGAATTATGTACATTATACACACACAAATACATAAAAAGAAGAATTGAAATGAAGAGGGAAAAAGAAAATAAGCAAAGTACATGTTGGTTTATTTACCCTGGATCAACAATTCTGGCAAATCTTACCTTTTGATGGACAATTATCAGCATTGTATGCATAGATAGTAAGAAGCGTGTGATGTTTAACATGCAAACAAAAAAGAAAAAAAAAATGAATGAATGGACTAAGAACATTGTACAAGTGGCTTTACACTCACATCACTGAGATGGCTGTTTGGAAGAAGACTGATGGACAATGCAATAACATGGAAATGATGACAGCATTTCTCCTTGTAATTCTTTCTGGTAATGCTCCAATTTTTCACTTGCCAGTTATGTAGGGTAGTGGTTTTTAGAGAGAATTAACCTGCCCAACGCAGTGGAGTCAGCTTTCGAGTGCATTTTCTGAGGGATTTGTGGAATAAGGTACAGATTACCATCCAAAGAACCGCATTAGGTACCTGACGTATCAAGGAGAAGATCAGAGGCACTGCTCCCCCTCTCTCTTTTTCATCCAAGCTGCTGCGGGGACCGTACCTCAAGGCCACCTCAAGTGATTATCACACCAGTGATGGTATCTCAGTCTCCAGCGAGTGGAAGGGGTGTGAATTCTGCAACATCAATTCTTTAATGCTACTCCCACATACAAGTCCATTTTTTTAAAAAACCCTTTATGTGCCCGGACACATCGTGGCTTAAAGGCATAATTTACCATTTGCAGATGAAAGCATTAGTGCTATGAAATAGTTCTAAAATGTGAGTTAGGGATAGAAACAACCACTGTCAAAATTTGAATCCGTATGATCGATGTTAAGTGTTGTTAAATACACAAAATGTGAACAATAGTTATAATAAAAAATTTTCCAGACTAAACCGTATACAGTTACGGTTTATTGAGAAAAACCCTGATATCTCCTTATATCTTAGGTTTTATTGCAAATATTTCATATGGTAGGATGTTTTATGATACAACAGACCTACACATATGCATCAAATATGATATCTTGAAAATTTTTGAAATCACTGCTCCCAAAGGTAAACTGGACCTTTAACTGGCTAAGTTCTTCTACCAGCGTTCAGGAAACCATCCAAACTTGACCTAGTTGTAAAGTTTGGTGAGCCTACTCAGGTGTTGCGATGTGCCTCAGTCCACCAGGAAGACCATGGTGACACGATAGGGATTGGGGGATATTAGGATTAGCTAATCTGGGGGGTGTTTCGTAAAGCTGTTCGGTAAGTTACGAACAACTTACGAGCGACTGGTGATCGGTTCTTGTGCTGAATTATGGAAATTCTGATAAGTATAGCACATCAGAACTGATCACCAGTCGCTCGTAAGTTGTTTGTAACTTTACAAACAGCTTTTACAATGAAACAGGGTCCTGTATTCATTGACAAGTACTATAGCAGTTTCTGTGCCAATTGTAGAACAAAGCATTGTAAGGGTTACATTGCAAACGGATTCACCTTAAACCCTTTCTTTGCCACATGAAACTAAACTGTCTGTGCTGTCAGTGGTAATCTATAGCAGCAGTGCGCAGAGACTTAAATGCAGTACGTGTGGGTCTTTATTCAAAGCATTATCCCATATTATGTTGCAGAGTGTTGGATGGGAAATCGAAGTGGAGAATTAACTCAATTTACCTTTAATTGATGACAAATATATTGAGCGTATGATCACTTTACTGAAAGTGTTATTCATCATCACATTCTGGCACCTTTTATGCTGATAATTGCGATTACAGATTCCACAACCAACCAGCATTCAGATTGTTTTATTGGTATTTTTGCATTCAGTTTGAATATTCCTGAATGATAATGTGGCTGCTAAAAGTTTTTAAATAGTGTCCAATCACTGCTATAGTGTCTCTCTACATGATTTGGCAAATGTATGATAGTTAACAACTGAGGAAAAAATGCCAGATTAAAGCTATGCCTTTGGAGCATTAATTTTTCTTCTAGTTGTCCAGATGTAGGGCGGTTTGAAACAATAAGTTGCAACAATTAGGTAGAAATTTTGTCTTGAGTTTAGTATTTGCATGCTTGCTTGCCCCATAGCCAGTGTGGGTTGATTGATTCAGATGTGGATCAAAGTGCTTTTTTGTGTGTGTGTGTGTGTCTGACATTACAAAATATACAGCATAATTTTAAAGCAGTGGTCCCAGGAGGTATAGAAGCTATATTCATACACTGGAGCTTCAAGTTTTTGCATCACAATGCAAAAGATCAATTTTATTTGCCAGCGTTCGCCCAAGGAAACAGAAAGTCACTCAGTTGCAAAAATAAAGCACTCTGAATCTCAAGACAGACTGCGCATGTCTGAAGAATGAACGGAGCTGGACCACCGGCACCTGAGTGTGTGGATCTAGTTTGGCAAGTTTCATTGTTGGACACAAACCTGAGGGTTCCTGCATGTGCTGTTGACACATGTCATTCAAGCAAATCATCGTGAGAGTTTTCTAAAAAAAATCAAGCCGGACTGATTTAAGCATTGCGATGTGTAGTGTGAGAGTCCAACATTTTTTTTTTGTGTGTGTGTGTATGTCCACACATAAGAATTAATGATTTTGCATCACGCTACAAAGATTTAAAAAAACTTTTGAGTTGTGTGTGTATGAATGGGAATACCAAGAATGCATAGTGTGCTCCTATAGTGTCTCCCGATGAAGAATACATTTTTGTTTGTTCGGTTGCTTTTCTTCCCTCGGCAGAGCGGCTAATTCTCCCTGGTTCGGCAGGATTTTTCTTTTCTCTGAAAACTTGAATAGCACATCAAGTCCAGACAAGTGAATTCTGAACACCTTTTTGATTCTATAGATTCATTTCTGCCTATTTGAGATAAATGCAACACACAAGTATCACCCCAGTTGCTCCTTGGAACCCTCCCGATCTTAAGGTGGAAATGTATGCAGCCCTCGGGGCTAAGATCGGTGAACGATTTTGAAGGGTTATGTAATGTGCATGAGGGTTGCACCTTTAAGCCTGTTTATGAGATAATAGGGCCATCGCTTGAGCATTCTCTGCGGGTGATGCTGAAGTAATGTTGATGGGTAATGGGAGGACGCCCGATTGATCACTCGGCGCTTTTAATGTCATTTTTTTTCCCTCCTTGGAATGATGTCGTTGGCCAGCGCCTGAGGATGGCAGAATATATATGCTTGCTGTCAAGCGTTAATGCAGGGATCGTGAATTGAATTTGGGGCGACTGCTTTGAGTAGTTGTTTACATCTATCAGATTTTTGAAAACAGCAAAACAAAATGCTGATACAAAAAATAGACTTGTTCGGTACAAGATCAAACTTCAGTGCAGGTGTGGTTGATTATGGAAAATGCCTGCATAGTGGCCCAGGGCAACTTTTATAATGTGACTGGTGGGACGACTAAATTAGTATGAGCATGACACTCGGTAATAGCAGATGGAGAAAACAAAATCTGAAATTTTTGTCATGGAAAAAGAAGTTGGTTCCTATACACATGAAAGTCACAGTATTATTGTCATTTTTTTTTTTTTTTTTTTTTTGGGGGGGGGGAGAGATTATGAATTGTTTTCTAAGAATTTACTGAGATGTTCTATGATACCTTTGAGACATGTCTTAATGCCATCACAGAGTAATGCATTTGATAACAAGTGTATATGTAGGTCCACGTTCACACAGATATCTTTTTTCCCCTGAAGTGGGGGGGGGGGGGGGGAGGAGGAGGAGAGGAGGGAGGGTGGGATAGACAGGAAAGGGTCCAAGGTGGAGGGAAATGTTGTATTCTGGAAACTGAGTACGTGAATTCCAATTCAATTTTACTTTATTTCTCCATTTTTCAAGTCGTATGAACCTTTATGGGCTTTGGCACATGATTTTAGTAAAAATACATGATAAAATACAAATCATATTATTGATCAAAACAACTTAAGGGACTGTACAGTACTGATTGAGGTGAGGATTGAGCTTGTAACGTTTTGTGAGATATTTAGAAACCACTCTATGAAATGTTAAAGAGCATACAATTCTAAGGGGAATCAAAAGTTTATTTTGATGAAAATTGGTTTTGAAATGACTGAGATATCTAAAATCAAGGTAAAACAAAGAGATTCTAATAAAACTCATGCCCTGTCAATTTTATTAGGATTGCTCTTTTTTTTTTTTTGATATCTCAGCCATTTTAAGACCAATTTTCATCAAATAAACATTGAATCCTTCTTGAAATTACATTCTCTTTCATATTTCATAAGAGGTTTCTCATTATCCCACCAAAAAATGTTATAAACCTGATGTTAGGTCTCGACCAAACTAGATGATCCCTTTGAAGGTTTCAGTTAAAAAGGTCGGCTAATTTCTCCCTACACTAGAAAGAAAAGTCTATTTGAAGGATAGTAATGGAGTAGAGATGTGAAACTATAGAGAGAGCGGGAAAGTGACAAGGGCGCCAGGTTGTAGACAGATGTATCAATGTTGTAATTTTCCTCACTACATTATGCATCTTATGTGCTATCAGGGTAAGATGTGAAATTGTTTTGAGAATTGAGGCCTGATTCAATATTTATGTGTACCTCAAGGTTACGGGGCTATGTTTGAAGGACATGCTGAAATAAAACTTGCATTTGTTTGATCTGCTACAGCACAACGAAGTAGAGATCACACAATTAGAGGGTTGAGGCTAATTGAGGCAAAGAAGCATATGGCTACAAATGTATGTGTATCGACTTACCGGCCCCTGTGGCCACAAGCCAATTTACATGTGCCGATGGCTCTGTTACGGGCCAAATATTAATTATGTTATACATTTGTTGAGCAGACACCCTTAGGTACATTCACATTTGAAATAACATGTGAAATACCTCGATTTGTTGACAGTACCATTCTCATTTGCAAAATACCACAGTAATGGATGCTGCAATAATTCGCTTGGTACTGTTCTCATCCACGAAATACAATGGTATTTCTGGTTAGCACTTCTCATGTGCATATCTCCGATGGGGGGGAAAAAACACATGAAGTATGTCGGGTCACATGACAAACACTCCCCCTGTGTGTTTGGTGGTATCCTTTGAAGCAATTCTATCTCGGATCTTGCATGTGTATTACCCGAGAAGTTTGGATTACCCGAGAAGTTTGGATTGCCACCCTAAAGTTTTTGAAAGAAAATATCCTCCGTTCTCCATGATATGATTTCGTGCGAAGCTTGAAAGTCGTATTGTATTCAAATTAGGAGGCGTGAAGATGGATCCTTGTTCCATCTTGTTACATGGGATGGCGGCCAAGTTATCGATTATGAATTCTGTTCTCTGTCTGGCTCCACAGAGCAGCATTTAGCAAGGCATGATTTTTGTCTGTGGTGGGTGTCTTTGAGATGTAGAGAGTTCTTGGAGAAGTTAATTTCAATAGCAGAGTTCAATAGTAATCAGAATTGTACGTGTAACATCAGGCTTAATGTTTTTCTAAGTGGCTGCATATTTTTGTTACCTTTTTAATTTCATGGTGACTGATATCCTCAAAGATTAATTCCAAGCCCAGAGAAATGGTAGAAAATGAAATTTGAAAATCATATGCCAAGGAGGAACACTGCTCCTTTGCTAAATATGGAAGAAAAAAAAATGTTTAGAGAAGTTGGAGTTCTCTTCTTCTTGAGGTTATTTAATTGATTGAGATTGATGAAAGTGCAGTGTTACATTTTAAGAAACATCAGTAATTGTGACTGATGTTACAAGGCCTTTGTGAAGTATCCTTGCAAATTATGTATAACATAGAGTGTGTTATATTTTAGATAAACATGGGCAATATTCGTATATGATTGCAAAGCAATATTTCAGTATCTAGACAAGCATACGTAGATATATACATTCATGTATGCTTCAGGTACATACACTAACATACCATGAGCAGGTTCTGTGCACTTCACATAAGAGTGCTTGCCTCATACAAACAACCTCGATCATCTAAGGCGACTCCAAAAGAAAATCAGGTGACTAATATGTATATCAGCACACATGATGAAATAAACACATTAAATGTCCATGCAGGTTCAAATTTTTCTTTGACTTAGCCAAGTTTTCAATTTGTGCTTGGTTGACTTACAGTGTAGGTGAAGTTAACTGGTGTAATTGCAATAAACTGCAATAGCCAATTTGATGTATTGCACAACATGTTCATGGAAACTGAATTATGCAAGTAACATCAATCATGATATTGTAACCCCAGGCTGAGCGTAAGGGGTTTGAGTAGTAGGGAGGATGGGGAGCAGGCGTATACAGAAGATGCAACAACAGGCTTTGTACGATTTGTAGCCTATTTTCCTCAAAGCATAATCTGTATGATATCAGAAGTCCTACATTGTATTGGGGATGCTGCTTTGCTCTCAACTTTACTGGTTTGCCAACTAAACGGCACGTTTACGAAAGAATCCCTCTTTCACTTTTGCAAGTGAACAAAACATCGGTGTTTGTATTGGACTCAAAGACCACAAGCTAGCCTTTAACTTATCAGCATTTTGGTTGGCTGGGAGGTGCTGATTCCTTTGCATGAGGCTAGAGGGTGGCAGAAGACATTATGTAACTGAAGATGTATGTGAGCATGTCCTCAAGACGCACTAGACCGAGGTCTCTCTGCCAGGCCATGTACAAGCCAAGATTACTTCAGGGCGTACTATACTCCCTACGGAGACCTCATCCCGTTCCCAGGGAGGACACACGTGAGGTCGGAGGTGAGGTCGATAGCAAGGATGGAGTGAGGACAGAAGCAAGGGCAGAAGAAAAGTTTGATTAAGGCCATGGCATCTATTTTGCTTTCTAAACAATAGTTCCCAATAAGATGAGAGCACATCAGTTTGTATTCATTACAATATTATTCGGGAGAAGGATGTATCTTAACCCTTTGAACCCCGCACTATTTGAGATGGTCGTGACCCTCACCCTGCATTATTTGCACATATTGAGCATATTTTGCTAAATGACTGAATACATTGGTAATACATACAAAAAAATACAACAAAAACAGATAACCACAGGTCTGTGAAGTGTGGTAATGATTACTCCAATTTTATTTGAGCTGACAATAATGATTATAATCATAATGATAATCAACAATAGTAATGTTAGCTATAAAAACAATAACGTCACTCCCTGACTGTGCCACGACCCCTTGACTTCGACGATCACCAACATGATCACCTCGAGCTCCAGCTCTAACGGCATCCCAGCTGCTATTTCCCCCGCTGGTACCCGGCTGAGATTGTACATCACCTTGTGCAGCATCTAGCTCATCATCTGTGTCCGTTTCATCTTCAAAATCACTGCTTTGACTATAATATGACTTGTCAATAGCTTCCTCATAATCACCAGATGATTCACCTAAGATTATCGCACGAGCCTCCTCTGCAGAATAGCATCTTTTTGCCATTTTTATAGCTCAAAACTTGCAAATCCAAACCGTAATCAACGAAAGTATAGACCGAAGAATCTCTCCATATCGTTGTATAGATGGCGTCGTATTTAGGGGGTCACCTGACAGTTAAAACTCAAGTTATCAAAGTCACATGATTTCTGGCCGGTATACCGGCCTTTAGGGTATTTGCACGTTCTGCGTGCGGCCGGTTTTCCGGCCTTTCGGGTTCAAAGGGTTAAGACCTTCTGCACAAAAATATTCAGATATTGTACTTACGATATGATTGGTCTTATCAAAGCTGAAAGAGTGGAAAAATTGAGCACTCAGACTGTGTAGTAAAGGGCATCATGAATACCCCCTATTATTGTTATTATTATTATTATTATTATTATCATTATTATTATTATTATTATTATTATTATTATTATTATTATTATTATTATTATTATTATTATTATTATTGTTATCATTATCATCATTACTATTATCATTATATTTGATGAAAGAGACTTATATATATTGGTCTTATCAAAGCTGAAAGAGTGGAAAAATTGAGCACTCAGACTGTGTAGTAAAGGGCATCATGAATACCCCCTATTATTGATATTATTATTATTATTATTATTATTATCATTATTATTATTATTGTTATTATTATTATTATTATTATTATTATTATTATTATTATTATTATTATTATTATTATTATTATTATTGTTGTTGTTGTTATCATTATTATCATTACTATTATCATCATTATATTTGATGAAAGAGACTAATATCAGCTAGGGATGAAAGGATGTTACCAGAGACTAATCAGTGGAGTCTGAATAAGGTTGCAAATCAAAGAGATACCACTGTACACCAGAGATGATTTAGGACCTCATTTTTATCTGTTGCATTAATGTGTGAAGGAGGACTCGTTTCATCAAGAATTAATCAGTCCATTTATTCGAGTTGCAAACTCTTGAAGTCTGTTTCTACTCTACCACACTATAACATAAGTCCTATTGACCCTTTCTGTGTCATAGTTCATGTCTTGTAGAGATTGTTTATCACTCATTGTCTTTTTCCCCAAAGCATGGAATGTAGATGTAAAGTCTGGTAATGAGACTAAGTGGGCTTATTGTTATTTATTTTGTTTTATTTCTTTTTATTTGGGGGGGGGGGGAGGGGGAATGATGGTATAACTTCTTACGTAAAAAGCTTGGTAATTGCCTCGGCCGCACGTAGTGTTGATGGAGGGCTTGCTCTTCGTGGAGTAATAATAACTGCTCACAGGAGCGATGAAGCAGTCGTGACCTTTACGAACTTTGGAGGACCCTCAAACTTCTGAATGATTTATTGGGAACGGCGCTGTGAAAGTGGATCGTGGGGTTTACCCGACGAAACGTGTATCGCGCTTAAGTGGATGTAACCCACACCCCGTGACTGCCAAGTAACCTTGTTTTAATTTCCTAGTGGCCCATTTGTGCCATGTAATGTCATTAATTCTTTAAATTTTTGGTGGCCTGGAGTGAAAATTGACATGCCTTGAAGATGAAGACCTAAAATTACACCAAATATTCAAGATTTTCTCACTTCTACACATCTTAAAGATAGAGCAACATCCTGTATTATTGATATTTTTCTGAATAAACTTTGGTCTCTCTCTGTCTGATCCATTAGATGGTGTAAATTTTTAATTCATTGACATCTAATTTAGATAGGAAAACAGGTTTATTTGATTGTACCAGAAAAAAAACCTGTCTACTACTGCAGGAATTCCCTTTTACAGCAAGGCAAGGCAGTTTCAAAACTTAGATTGATGATCTATTATACCACTTAAGGAATATTAATTTCATATACATGTACTTTGGCTAAGATTCCATGTCTTTCAGGATACATGATATGAAAATGATCCTTTTTTTATTCCCTCAACAAGAGAGATTTCTTAATTAAGTTGAAGGTGTAAACTTGCTTTGAGATGTTACTGCTTTTTATAACAAAGTCTGTGAAGGGTATTCTGAAGAATTAAATTCTGCCTAGAAAGTGGCGTAATGTTTATACTGCAGAGATACATGTATATCCTCTTTCAATTGCGGTTCCAGTCCAAAACTATTGTTCCTTGACTAGCAATATCAAAATTTGATGTTTTCAAGATTATACACACATACACATTCAAGCAAACACACATACAGACACAGAAATGTTACTGTAGACATCTTGCCAAAGCTACCTGTATCTGTTTGCTTGTTCTAATAGGCCCAAAGTTTCTTTAGGAGCTTTTTGAAATGTCTCAGATGGGACAAGTTTGCAATGATTGGTTTGTGTTGTGTCTTTAAGAATAAAGAAATCCAAATTTTTTTGAAACTTTGTCAGCTTTTGTGATAAATTTTCCTCTAATTGAGAGGTGGAATATAAGGGTTTCAACACTGTTACTATATCAAAAAGTTTAACATTTTGATATCTGAGCAATTTGAAGTTTCAAATGTCAGTATTTTGGTTAAATTTGTGACCTTCTCTTTCAGTTCTACGAGCACATCGCATCTTGAAAATTCTGTACAAACACAAAGGACACACTTCCTTTTTTTCCTGTTGCAAAGTTGACAAAGACTTCTGGACTAGTAGAACACTTCAGACTCAATTTGTGGCCTTATTGCACATCATTCAGCACAGATGGAGAATGAATTGAAGAAGAGTGTGATTGCGAAATGGATTATGTGCCATTTTCAAACATTTTAAAGTATATCAATCATCAGATTGAGCAAAATAAAACCTTTCCTGTAATGGCAGTGAACCTCAGAGGTTGCATAACAGTGCAACAAGGAATATTCTTGAAGCTTTGATTAAAAATATCCCATATTTTCTCATCATTTACTTTGTCTTTTAGCATGTTCAAATGCAAGCAAATATCTGCGACTGACAAGGATGGAGTTGACTTGTCTTGTGATCAAAACACTTTAATTGATTGTTTTATAAAGTTGTGGGCGTGGCCAGTTTCCATTTAATGCATAGTCACTTCAGGCACTGGAAACAGTTAGGACAAAGTGTCTACATCTTTGGTTGTTACACAAATTGCTCTCTCTTCCTCTCCTAGAAGCTTTCCTGAAACATTAATGAATGCTCGTTTCCCCAGCGCAGGAGATAATATGCGACCAGCATGCCTCGAGGACGAGGATTATTCGCTTTCCTCCGTAAACAGTCTCGCTAAAGTGCGCGCCAGTCTCCAAACTCCCGGGTCTGTTACGGAACGGCCCAGGAAAATGTGCTCGCAGTTTTGCATTCTAATTGGCGCCGTTCCGAGACGTGTCGCATCCACTCCGATTTGGCATCGACGTCGACAGCCAAGCGGCAGCCGCAGCAGCCACTGCCACCCAAGCTGCGCAACGTGGAGCGGGAATGAATATCTGATGTGTGTGATCAATCCAATTCTCGTTTCATAAATGTTTCATATCTATCACTTTGATAACGCGAGGAGAGAATTCTTTTCAGAAGATGA
The DNA here is from genome assembly GCF_964275005.1 of Diadema setosum. NCBI lineage: Eukaryota > Metazoa > Echinodermata > Echinoidea > Diadematoida > Diadematidae > Diadema > Diadema setosum. The sequence continues at coordinate 10,195,622 of NC_092686.1, forward strand.
GGGGAAGGATATCACCGCTATTTGAGAATGTGAGTGATGCCTCACTAAGCTTTGATGACACAGTCTGTACTTAATCCCATCTTTTTTTTCTGTTCTTTTTTATTTCTCACTTACTTTTCAGTTGTTCGAGACAAACAACCTACTTCAGAAGTATTTGGAAGGCATTTGTACCTCAATGAGGAATTGTTTACCCGTCTTTACCTAAAGTATAGCTCAGAGGGGACACACATACAAATATTGACAGGGAGTATCAAAAGAGGAGGGGGGGGGGGAGAGAGAGAGGGAGTGTGTATGTGTGAGAGGGAGAGCAAGCTGGTGAGGTACCTTGTTTTGATTGAAATAGAAAAGGCCTTACAAGGTAGAAGGGAAAGGAAGAAAGAGAGAACAAGTAAGGTGCCTTGTTTTCCAACAATTTATTTGTTGAATATGGAAATGTAAATTTGAAGTTTGCTTGCCATAAAACTCTTAAAATGATGTACAGTATGTGGAAGAAATGGATCAGCTTGGCCTTTTGAAATAGTTTGCTATAGTGTTATATTCTCGGGTTATGTATTTTGCATCTGAATTATATAAAAGCCCTGTAGACCAATATGCCATGTGTCTTAAATCATGTTTGTCAGTGTGAATATTTTGATTCCAGATGTTAAAGAGAATTCACAGTGGTGGATTATGTTGGCATTTGCAGTTTAGTACGGTGGAGGGGGGGGGGGGGGTACCCAAAGTACGGGCACCAATAATTTTTGTTGCAGTTTAAGGACCACTTTTACCAAAGCCTCCACAGAATTTGAAGATATTAGTCATAGCTATAAGTGGCTGCATCATAGATCCCTATAAGACAATAGTTAGAAGAAAAAGAATCTTTAAATGCAAGATAATTATTTTTCCCCTTTTTAATGGAAATTAAAAAATCCCAGGAAAAGGACAACAGGGAGAGATATAAAGAAACAAAAAAAAAAATAAAGAAAGGAAAGAAGAAGATGAAGAACTCTTGGCCAAGTGTCATATTTTCAGGAGATAGTAATTCATTCTTGAACCCCTGTAATTCTCCAGTTATGACATGTAATTACTCACTAGGGATAAGCGCTTATTTTGGAAAGAGTCCAGAATTCCATGTCTCACTTTCAACACATTTTGAGGCATAGAAGAACACTTTCTAGAAGGACTAAACAATAGCTTCTTTTTTATTTGGGGGGGGGGGGGGGGGAATTCATGATTTATGACCAACCACAAACTACTGCTGTGTCCAACCTTTAAAGGCATAATTTACCATTTGCAGATGAAACAAAAATCCAGCATTAGTGCTTTAAAATAGTTCTAAAATGTGAGTTAGGGGTAGAAGCAACCACTGTAAAAATTTGAATGGTAAAATCGATGTTATGTTTTGTTAAATATACAAAATGTGAACAATACTTATAATGGCACTTAAAAATGTTTCCAGACCAAACCGTCTACAGTTACGGTTTATTGAAAAAAAAATACAGATATTTCTTTATGTTTAAGGCCTTATCGTGAAAATTTTTTATATGATAGGATGTTTTGTGATACAATAGACCTACACATATGCATTAAATGTCGTATATTGACTTAAAAAAAAAAAATCACTGTTCCCAAAGGTGAACAGGACCTTTAAAGTGAGTGTTCTCTTTGGAATTCTTCTACCAAGTGAGAGAGAGAGAGAGAGAGAGAGTACATTGCAGAGATGTTTTCCATTTTCATTGTTGTAGCTGTTTTTCTCTATGAATAAGATTGCATAATGTGATCTGTATTGTCATGAACACTGAGTGAAAAAGGGGGAACTAGCTTGGGATTTGAACCTGCATCACCAACTGCTTACTGGGCAGTTGTACTACCACTGAGCTAGAGCCAGTGACATGATGATGTATGAACAAATACCCAAGACCTCATCTGTCTTTCATTCTATCCTGATCTTTAATTCATCAGCCTCCAGTAAAGTGAGTTATGAGAATTTAGAAAGAACATATTGGCACTAAGTGAAAGCGAAGAGAAATTAAGTGAACAAAAATTAAAGTGAAATTTTAGATTAACATTGAAAATTAGACCAGAAAGTCTGTCATCCCAAATTTTTCATCTCCTCTGTCACTCCAAACTCTGACCTCCTCATTCACAGTCAGGAAAGCAGCCTCATTTTGCTTAACTTGATCAGCTAAGAGTGCTGTAAAGCACTGGGATATCTGGTTTACATATATTTTTCTCCTCTTGAGTCGGAAATAAGGAAGATATAAATCTACTAATTTATATCTATTTTGTCATGTATGCTGTATAAACCAGTGCATCTGAGATGCGACAGTTTCCCATTGCGTTAGATGCATGGCGCTTGCAGTTCTCATAAGAGAAGGCTCAAAGACACTTGTTATCATTATTCTGGCTCAATTTCAGAAATTGTCAAACTTTGCCCACTTCTAAAGGTGTTTAGTCACATTTTGAGAATTTTGCTGCCACTGCCAATAGATATGTGAACCAGCATCACTATGGTGATAAACTGTTCACAAAATAAGATTTTATTTATTTTTTTTTTTTTGGGGGGGGTGAAATTTTTGGACTTGTTACTGACATGATATGTTACTGGTACTATCATTCCCCCTACTTTTTGAAAGAGATTAAAAAATCAATTGCTGTTACATTATGCCAGAAGAATGAAATTTTGCAGAATTCTCTATGTCGTATTTCCCTTATGCCATTCTGCCAATGTTGACACCAACTGTTGTAGCCTTCTCATCCGGCGATGGCGGCACTGAAACTTTACAAATTAGTATATTTTGAACAAATTGTCTGACTTTCCTCAAACTTCACTGATGTCTATCTGTTAATTTTGCTGCACTCACTCAATCCACTTGTATGTTTCAGGAAACTTCCCCCTTCCCCGTTAATACTTTGGGCAGTGGAAAATGTCTGTCTCACAGTCAAAGAGAGAGGCAAGAAATTTTTTTCTTGCAGACGCTGCAGCCTGCTCAAGCTACTGTAGATCTGAATTTCTGTTCTTCTGCATCGAAGGATAAAGATGGGTGATTTGGAAATATCCGAGCGATTTTTGTTACCATCTAAATGCCAATATTTTGTGTACACTTTAAAGGGATGGTATAGTTTTGGTTGAGATGGGGGAATTTAGGTTTTAACTTATTGAGAGATAATTAGAAAGCACTTATGTAATGTTAAAGAGCATACGATTCTAAGCTGAATTCAAAGTTGTTGTTGTTGTTGTCTTTTTTTTTTTGAAAATGAGTTTTGAAGTGGCTGAGATATCCAAAAATGAAGTAAAACAAAGTGGTCCTAATAAAGGATGGATCTCATCTTTTAGCCACCTTTATTAGGACCTCTTTATTTTTTGGATATCTCAGTAATTTTAGAATTGATTTCCATCAATAAAACTTTGAATTCCTCTTAGAATTGTATGTTCTATCATAGTTCATAAGACGTTTCTCATTATCTTACAAAAAATAGTTGGAAACCTGAAGCCCAATCTCAACCAAAACTGAATCATCCCTTTAAGCTCTCTGTTTTGCAAAAATGCCAGTGAAAGATATTGCACTCCAAGGAAGCCATCAGCTTTTAGCTTTGCTGCTCATCATCTATCATTTCATGTGCAGAATACATTGAAGATGATAATAACAACATTGCCATTTTGCGATGCGCATATTCATATCCATCAGTATGACTCGGCTCGGGGCGGTAAATAGGCACGAGGGCGTGTTAGCTTCCGAACAGTTTAGCTCCGAGATGGGTGCATATTGATTGTAGGAAATGATCTATCTTGACAATGATGAATGGAGTTTGCCGATCCTGCGTCAACAACAGAAAGGATATTTTTATGCGTTTGCTCGGCTGGTTTCGGGGTATTTCAAAGTGTTGATGTTGTTGCAAGATTTGCATCGTACACCCACTTTAATTTGCCAGGAAAGACGCTTTGCGCATACTTAGGGAGGCGTGCCAGAGAAAAACCAAGCTGTAAGCAAAAAGTTGATTTTCACAAGGGGAGTGAAAGCAAAAAGTGGTTCTGTGGAAAGTTGCACTAAAATTGGACAAAAATTGAAGAAAGTTGCAGAATTTTCAATGTTTACATATTGTCAGTGAATTGGGCACATATCCAAATTAGATTAGACTGTGATGCTATCAGCTGGGAAATGTTCTATTAGCTTGCATGCAAATCTTCACTGAATTTCAATGTCCACATTAAGTTACACCCAGAAGTGATAGTGTTTGCGTCAAATGAATACAGAGTTGTGTGATTTAGTTGTAGTTCCTGACTTTTTATTCTGATTAAAATGATTTTTATTGCGTGAACCATGTACGTGTACTGTCAGATGATAGAATAATTTGTGAAAGGCAAAAAAAAAAAAAAATAAAAATAGAAGAAAAAGAATTGTCTCATTAATAACATTTGCACAGGTCTGTCATTGTCACCACTTTCATTTACCATGAAACCAAAGAATTCCATAACTTTTTTACAATTATTTGTCTTTGCTGGAACTGTCCAGTTTCTGCCTTTGTGACATGGTACTTTTCCCTGCAGTCAACTTGACCATAGAATGGACTGCTGACCACTCCAGGGCCATGGATCCCCAAGAAATTGAATTCTTTGTGATTTGGTGAATTGTGTCTCCAGAACTTCATTTTTTTTTTTGTTCATTCGCTTTTCAGTAGTTAATGACAACAATGAACATTGTGCAATACTGAGAATTTTCTGAATAATTACAGAAAAGTGTTGACTGCAGAATTCTTGTTTGCTAGGGTATTAATATCATGCAAGTAGTATTTTAATTTGTACCCAAAGTTTTGACAGCTTTTTGAGGGGAATGAAATATGTGCATAATGATAGTGAGTATTCTGGGACTAAGTGGAAATGGTAGAACTTTGCCAAAGCGCTTGTCCAGTCTGATTAGCATTGTAGCTGCAGCACAAAAGCCATTTCCAGCTGTGAATTGCAGCTGGCTTTCTCATTATCTGTTTTTGTGTGTGTGGGTTTGTTTGTATGTTTGTGTTTTTTGATGGTCTAATGAACGTTCACTGCTGAAAAACAACACCCCCTTTCCGCTCCGCTAAAATTCAAATTGGAGCTGTCACTGAAGCAACCAAATAAGGATTTCCCTTTCTCAAATCATTTGATGAATCCTTCACTGGCAAATGCAGTACACGAGAATCTTTTCCTTAATTCTGTTTTCACTCGTTTCTCTGTTGGCATTCAAGTACATGCAAACATTCCTCATTTTACCGTAGCAGAGACTTCAAACTACAAAAGGCAAAACTTGCTGAGACAATGATGCAGTCTATTGATGCTACTGGTGACATTAGGAAAAGCAATTTTAATGAACGGCAACAGTTATATTTGAACAGGGTGTGTAATACTTGCCGCTCTGCCAAATCTTTCTGATTCTGTGTGAAGCTTTCTGAAAAACTTCACCCTCACATTTTATGTCTAGATGAGAGAAAAATGAAAATCTCTCTGCTGTGGTACCCCAAATCAAAATATTTTCGTGGCATGAAACATGACGAAATGAATGACTTCATTGACAAAATGACTCACTTCGTTACAAAATCAACCATGTGACGCTTGGCACCTCATAGAGCTTATCCTCAAAGTTAAGGATCACCATCTTAACATAACTATTGAAATAGAGACACTTAAAGCCCCCAAAAAGTTCTGGTACGCCTGCAAAAGTTGTCAAATTTCGCTCCAAAATGTGAACGTATGCCTAGGAAATGTGCGGAATAACGCTGTAATAACAAGATATTCGATGGGTAACGACGAAAATGGGAAATATTAACCAAAAACGTTCAGTCTCAGAACTTACCCGAACGGGGTCAGGCTAGACTCGGACTCGGGGATAACTCGGCCTCGTTTTACTTGATGGCGGGATGAGTTGTATTGGTTGTCCCTCTGGATTGTACAGTATGGTGTACCATGCACATGGGAGCGGCCTGTATAAACTACATTGTAGTGTTCTGGCTACTCGCAGTATTGGTCCGAGATGTTACAACGCGCGCATCAAAAACCTCTTTGGCGCGCATGCAAAATTAGTGTGCGCCTCTCAAGCACCTCTAAAAAACAATCAAAGACGCTTGATAAACAACAACAAAAACTTCAAAGACCGCGCGTCTCAGCAACTGAGGTGATGTGCGTATACTAGTAGGCTTGAGGACCGCGCGCTGTCCATTTGTTTTGTACAGGATTAGCAAGCACTTTCCTGTCTGCTCAGGCCTTGTTTGGTACCCGTAGTATCATAAGAGTACTGATGAACATGGCGATCACGAACTGTGTGTAAATTGTCTGAAATAGGGTCAAGTTTTCCCTGAGACCGAGTTGGTCTGGTGCCTTCTGGAATAAAAGTCGGTCTACCGACTTTTATTATTTTTCTCAAAATACTCCAAAGCGAGTCATCATTCCGGCAAACTGCGTCAGCCAGGTAAGTTTCTTTGAAGACTCTTTCGATATATTGCAAGCAAATATGAAATGGTGCCAGACGGGTTCTCAAGCTCTTACCAGAACTTTGTTTTCACTTTAATGAATGAAACATAATGGCTAGAAACTGCATAGCATGCTGTGTCACCTGACACTAGGCACACAATCAGGTGACACAAGTCACACAGTCACATGACATTATGGGCTCATGTATGCCAATTTTATGATCAAAATGAATGTTGACTTTAGTACTCAGTATTCAAATTATCCCATTTATCAAGAAGATTTGCAGGGTATCTGTCAAATTTGTCTTCATCCATATCTTTTACATTACTGTATTCCTTGCAAGAAATTGAAATAAAGAAGCAACCTGTTGTTAAGAATGAATTTCTTTAAAAGAAGAACACTTTTTTTTTTCAATGTGCCTTTATTGATACATAGTCTATAATCTTGACTAGTTTAGTAAAAATTTGGGATAATTTGTGTAATGCATGATCTTTAATGAATGATAGAGTAGCATTATGCCCTTTTCTTCCTTTAGGCTTTACTGTTGAATTTTCCAAGTCTTGTAGAGAATCTTATTTTGCACAAATTTTTAAGCTTTATTTTCATGGATGAATTCCAGTGAGAAGATTTAACACACTCTGATGTGGATGTGAGTGTGATGATGTGGCAGATGTTCCATGTGCCTTTAATGAAAGGTAGAGTCATCTCCAGAGGGATGTTAACTTATCCTAGCCCGCCATCTCTGTCATGGACACCAGACATAACTCCACACCGCTGCTGAGAGCGACTGCCCTTGTCCTTTAGAGGAAGGACACTGATGGTGCATGTATTAGAAACAACAACAAGTCATGTAGCAACAGCCAAGACGATCCGATCCTGGGTATGCTGTGCCACAGCGGTAAATATTCCACTTACCTTCGGCGAGTTCCTGTCGAATAAAGTTTTAGGTTCGCTGGGTAAGTGCAGAGTGAACCTAGTCACTTTTTGGGGGAGAGGCTGTGCCACTTGCTATACATGTGCACACGTGTGCATTCGTGTGCTTTACGTCTTAGCAGTACCACTGCATTTCATTCCGTCTTGCCGGGGTCCGGAGCCTGCGTGTGTGTCAGATTACCTATAATTTTGCACGCCCCACTTCCTGCCTGGGGGTGTGAGTCATCCGATGGGCCAACCGGCCTCCACCATTCGGACGAAGCGGGAGACCAATTTTTCTCCGGGTACAGACCCATCTCACCACCGGAATGGGAACGGGATGCGGTCGATTCCAAATTTGCGTGTGATGTCGCCGGTATTAGCGGGCGTTGCAACAGTGCATTCATTGGGCGGCTTAAGGAGTTTGCCGACACCTCTTGTGTGTGCGGAGGCGGAATAGCTCAGAGGATTGTCTGCTCGGAGAGCCGGTAGATAGGCACTGGCACTTGGCGGGTGGATCCGCAGTTAGTTTTTCCAAACTCTGCTCACACGCACCCCAAGGAATAAGCTTTTGTTGAGATTCTGAGATGCATGCAGTGTGCCCACTAAATCTGTGTTTGCTACGGTGTGTTTCAAAGCATTTTTAGAGCAAATAATGTGAACTGCTGTGGAATCTTCTCTTGTCATTTAATGGCGACTGTAACTTCGGCTGTGGTTAGTCTTCTTGTTCTAACTTGCCCTTCTCCAGCATGTAATCCTTTCAGGCAAAGGTCCAAGCACTTTTTTTGTGACATACAGACCATGATAAAATCATAAGAGAAAAATGGTGCATATTGCATAATCTTTCCAACAAAGGTCTATCACTGTTAGTCTACTTGAAAGTATCACCTCCCTGATTGAAGCAATAAAAAGGCACTTTGATTATTAAATCTTTTCAACAAACAACAATTATGAAATGTAATATTCATGAAATAGGATGTATAGTAATTCTTGTTATGTTTTATCTTTTTGTGTGTGTCTGTATGCCTGCATTCACTATTTGTAATATTGGTAATCTGTATCTTTATAATTTTGCCTTTACCGATTAAATGGGCTTTTTATATTTCTTTACCGTTTCTCTTTTCTAATAAATTTGTGGGATTTGTGTGTGTGTATTTGTATGTGTGTGTATTGACAAATGTCTTGATTGTGTGTGAGTCATGATCTTTCGTATGTAGTATATTACTGTATAGAGAATGATGTGATATGTTTATGAATTTGTGTATCAGATCTTGGGGATGATATGTTATATGTGCGCTGTAAATATCAGTTTTTGATGACTTGATACCATGAATGTTATACAGTTTCCATCTTCCCTCTCCTCAGGAAAGGAATCTGATCCCAAACACAGTCTGGGACTGAGGAGCTCAGAATAGCTGTTTAAGTTGAAGGTAAGAAAACTATTTTAACTTGCACAGCACTGTACGTTTGTCTTAAAGGTACACGGACCCAGCATTCCAGAGGGCGCTATTGGATGGCCTGATGATTGCCATGGTTTTTATATGGAGACTGATGATACAAATGCCTAGCTAGCTAGGAGACATTGTCTTTGAAGGATCTGTATTTGGTAGAGGGAACCAGCTGGGAACAATTGCCAATCAAGAAATGAAAAGAGATTACATTCTTTTTACCATTTTCGACATACTCCCAGCTCAAATCAATCTTTATTTGGATGCTCGGAAACATGGCAGATGCATAAGTGTAGGTCCATGCCAAAACTCCCTCTCTTGTCCAAGGTCAGTGTACCTTTAAGATTATGAGAAACATCAGGGGAATCTGTTAGTGTCTGTGCAATATTCATTTTGTTGTATAAATATCCCATTTATAGCCCACCTGAGCAGAATGACTCAAGTGAGCTATTGTGATCGTTTTCAGCCAACCATCTGTTGTATTGTCTGACAACTGTCGTGCATCATGCAGCTTGCCTCATCCGTCATACGTTATACTTGTGCACAATCTCATCTTATTCTTGAAGACTGGTGCCTGGATTTTTTATCAAACTTGGAAGGAGTCACCAGTGGAGGAGAGGAGACATAGCTTGTACAAATGGGGGTTGTACCCCCAGGGGTTCCTCACCATGAGGCCCAAATATGATGCAGATTCAGGTACCCTGGGGTACCAATGATAGAAATCTGCCATTTTAAAAAATCATTAGGTTTTTTTTTTTTTTTTTTTTGATGGTGTAACTGTTGTTACAACAAAAATGTGAAAGTTATTTCTAGTGTTTTATGGAAGAAAATTTTGTCGCAACAATAAGCTCAGCAGTGCAGCAGCATCATACATCAGCACTCATTACAAACACTACGCCATTGTTATTAACCCATTGAGGGCGAGTCCTGAGTATACTTGGGCAGGTGTCTATGGAAAAATGCATGTTGTAGCAAAATTAGTCCATCCTCGACTGGTTAAGCATCACACACAGAGCTGCACCTCATTTTGCATTACCATTCCACAGAAGATGTGAATTAAGTAATTGTAGGACAAGTTAGTGGATGATACTGATCTCATTCTGAAATACTGTTCAAAATTGTTATAACATGCTTTGAAAAAGCTATATAAAAAAAAGTATAATCATTTTTAATGTAAAACTTCATAACAAGTAGGGCTGGATTGGCATTGGGATCCTTATCGTTGACTTCTAGATTTTGACCTCATTGATCGATACGCTACATTTTATTATTTTCGACGTTTTCATGCTCTTCTTGAAAAACAAATGGCTGAAATTTGATCAAAAGGGGCTTTCAGCAATCCATGAATCTTTACAACTTTTAAATACCCGGTACTGTAAAACAAGGAATTTTCATGTGGATTTTAATTTCGCAAATTCTGCGAGCGCCAATATTCACGAAATTAAATTGCATGCAAAAGTTCTTGTCTGCACAATATGCATTGGATGCCAGTGGCAATTCGCGAAAATTTCATGCTGCGAGAAAGGCCGTCGGCTCCAATTTCGCGAAATTTTCATGCCGCAAATGTATCATGTTTTACAGAGCCCCTAGTTTCCCTCAGGTATAGTGCCTTGAAGGTGAAGTGCACTGCTCAGTTGAACACTAGCCCAGCAGGTCTCTTGTTTGAAATAAAAATATCAGAAATCAACAATGCAACATCAGCGACATACTGTATTGACAGTATCAAATTCTAGTTTATCTGAGCATGAAACATGTTTGATTAGAAGAAATTTTACTTCATATTTGCTAATTTTTTCATCAATTGTAGGAAGTGAATTACTCACACATAGCATTTGACACAAGTTCCAGCAGTAGAAAGAGAAAGAATCCCCAATTATTTCCAAAACATCACAAAGTATAACTTTGAGAAGTCTTTGTGAAATTTACTCGTCTGTCCACACTTGCAGCCAAACTTCTTGATTTTTCATATGTTTTTGTTTTTCTCTCTCAGTGCATATTATGTATGTATTCTTTAGTTTATGATATTGAACCTAATTCATGCTTAAGTCAACAACAGCAACAAAATTCTGAACATTCTTACATGTACATGCATACCTCATGATTTCCCCTTATTTTCTTGTGCAAGCTTAACCCATTGAGGACAAGTCCCGAGTATACTCGGGCAGGTGTCTGTGGGAAATGCTTGTTGTAGGAAAATCAACGTGTCCTCAGTGGGTTAAGATGCATCCTTTGTTTGCATCGAAATCTAGGGTTTGATTTGTGAGGTCACTGTAGCCTGCAGACTGTAGATTGAATGTTGAGCTGGAGGATCCCCATGAGATTTCATACTGCATTGATATCATGTCCTTTGGGAATCCCAGTTTTGTTTGAACAGTCCCTTCTCCCCTCTAACTCAAGCTAGAAATGATTCTCTTGGAAATCCATAGGGATGACCATTTCAATTTTCAGAGATTTAACTGAAAAGATGGCATATTGTGCAGCCATCACAGTTTCATGGATTGAGTTTAAGGTTGCAAACTTTTCCCTCACTTCACCATAAAGCAACAAACATATTCATTTTTTTTTTTTGTTTCCTTTGGTTTTTATATTTTTGTTTTCTCTTTGACTGACAGTTGCTGGCCTAGGACGAAATTTATTCTGTTGCCAGGATTTTGCATTTAAAGGAGCATGATCCTACTGCTTTAATTGTCAGAAACAAGCATTGTTATTCCAAGCTATTGTGTTTCCCGTCCTCCCTGGGACCCTACTTTACAATTTCTGCTACTGCTGCCTTTAAACTGCTCGCATTACTTCAGTTTCCCAGTGCTTGGCAGCCAACTGTTGTTATGGTAACAAAATCTGGGGATGTCATGTCTGGTAAGGGCTTTCTGACTGCTACAAACTCCCGAGGGTTGTTCAATTCGATAGCACGAATCTCTTCAGATCTCACGAGGAGGGAACTTCATTTTGCTGCGCCTAAACTGGCCACAAGGGGGCTCCCTCCGACTGAGCCAACACGTTGCTGCCGTCCATCCATACAGACAGAGGGACGCTTCCAGAAAGGCAGTGTGAGTACAAATGGACGTGCCTTGGCAGATTAAAATCTTGCCCTCTGCACCCTCCCTATGCATTGGAATTGGGATATTGCCCAGCGATGCAAGGTTACCACTTTTAAAGGAAATTCTTCTCCGGGGAGACGGGGGAGTGAGAAAAACTTTTGCCCTCCATTCACAATCTGATATACGATGTCAAAACATCCACCAAGCTCCCCGGTGACCTCTTTCCGAATCCACCTTCAGAATCGGGAGGTGCATTGACATTCCTCCTGATGTCGGATTCGGGCGGTATTGATATTTCCGATAAGTCGTTGCCTCTGTGGCCAGGATTTCTGACGATGTTGGCTTTGAGTCCTTTTGCAGACTTATATACCCAAAGGCGGGGGGAGAAAGAAACATGCCCTTTCCAGTAAACATGGCTGGCTTTACATGAGCGATCTCCAATTGATACGTGAGCCCCATTTTTTTTCGCTGGCTGCAAACCCCCTCCTCCTCAGAAACGAGATTCTGACCGCGGCTTCATTTTGCCGCGGCCTCACCTGGCATTTCACACGCTAATCTTCTGGGATGAGGGGAGGATTTTATTTATTGAAAAGATTCATCCTGCAATTTTTCATGAATTCTTCAGAACAAACAAACAATTCCATGGCTGCAGTATCTCCAGGGTATGATGGATTGAAGTTACCCGCCTTTCTTTATTTATTCCGAAATCTGAATATAGCCAAGAATTTATCTATGTGCATACTTGTATTTCTGCTTTCAGAGATAAACTCTTCTTCATGTCAGGTTTAATGCCAGTCGCATGCACTTCTACACTTGCCATAATAATTAGTTTTATGTTAATGCAAAAGTGGATGGCTGCCTTTTACTATTGGGGATACTTGCTATTCAAATTTCATTTTTAATTTTAATACAAACCATATAAACAGTTACCCCCCAAATAGGTACTCTTTTCTTTAATGCTACTTGAATGAATACTTACGGTATAATCACACAAATGCTACTTAAATGAATACTTACTGTATGTTCACAAATTTATGTACATCACATGTTTTATTCTTCTGTGACATCACATATTGCAGAATAGTTAAAAAAAAAATAAAAAAAGGGCAGAGCATGAAATTACTCAAAACCTTCAGAGTTCACTAAATTTTCACTTGGTGTGTCACCAATGTGTCTGTGTATAACTAGAATTGCCATTCTACTCGTCTGTGTGTGTGTGTGTGTTCATAAAACAGCAGCAGACGTATTTCATGCTAGCATCAAAGAGTACGATGGCGAGCAAGCATTTCTTTGATTTCTTTGGACTGATGTCATGGGTCAGGAGCGGTCAAGCTGAGCATTGTTTGACAAGGAATGGGCATTTAGGAGTGGATTTAACTTCGATTGGACGGTTAAGCATGGAATTAGTGCCCTATCAAGCGAATCATTCTCTCAAGACTGGGCGTATGAACGCTGCGACTAAATCCGATTGATATACCCTCTTGTATTTGTGGGTGTGATGAGTGCCTATCCAATCTCACACTGCTACATCTATACAGTCTTGTATTCCCCTGTTTGTGTAGATAAGCGGATAAAGAAGCTACTCAGCCAATTTAATGCAGTGAATGCATGGACTTAAACCAGTAGTGGAAGAAGAAAAGAGCAAACTAAATAATAGTCTTTGTCAGAGACCCTTTCGCTGTAGTATTGTAAAACAAAAAGCCACCAGGGAGAGGCAGTCCCCAGTGGGAGGGCCTTTGACGGGAGACTAGTCTGAATTTTATATCATTTGTCTTTGAATTGTCAAATTTTGCAACCAGCATTTCGTAACAATAACTGCAACGAGTCAGTACAATCGAGCTTTGTTTGTAGAAGTTCATGGATATCCATTTCGCAATTGATGGCAGATGAGTAGACCGAGCAAGGATCTAGCAATTCCATTGGTCAGAGGAACCAGCTTTTGATTATTCATGACTGAATTATTCAGGAAAAGGGGTGCACCAGTTAGGTTTTCTCCCAGCTCACAGATTATGGTCACAACTACAAACCTCAAAGGGCATTCACACTGAAGTGGTCAGTTTCGGCTCACTTTACTCACTCACGATTGTCTGCTGGCATTCCCACTGGGCATTAGTCCTTAAAGGCATACAAAAATTCACCTTTTGCAGATTCAGGAAACAAAAACCCAACATTAGTGCTAAAATGTGAGTAAGGGATAGAAACAGCCACTGTAAAAATTTAAATCCATATAATTGATGTTAGGTATTGTTAAGTACACAAAATGTGAACAATAATTATGTTAAAAACGTTTCCAGACTAAACCATCTACAGTTATGGTTTGTTGAGAGAAATGCTGATATCTCCTTATATTTTAGGCTTTATTGTGAAAATTTTATTTGGTAGGATGTTTTGTGATACAACAGACCTACACATATGCATCAAATGTGATATCTTGAACATTTTTTAAATTACTGCTCCCAAAGGTGAACAGTACCTTTCAAAGAAAACCCAAACCCAAAGAGAAATATGGATTGAGTGGAAGCAGCAACATTAGTAGAACACATCAATGAAAGTTTGAGGAAGATCATACAGTCGATGCAAAAGTTATGAATTTTAAAGTTCTGGATGAGGAGACTACTAGAGGTTATGAAGTCATGTGTGGACAACAATATAAAGAAAATATAAAGGGAATTCCACACACACACACAAAAAAAAAATCACTTTTCTAGCATAATGAAAGAGCACTTGACAAACCGCTTTCAGAAAGCAGGGGAATAATTGCTACCCGTAACATATGTCAGGATCAAGCTGATGGAATGTGTAATATTATGAAAAATTAATTTTTGTGGAATTTCCTTTCTATTTTGTTAATATTGTCCACACATGATGCCATAACCTCTAGTAGTCTCCTCATCCAGCGGTTCCAACACTAAAACTTTTAAAAATTCATAACTTTTGCATCGATTGTCCGATTTTCCTCAAACTTTCACTGATGTGTTCTACTAATGTTACTGCTTTCACTCAATCCACATTATTCTTTGGGTTTTGGTTTCCTTTAACAGAATCAGTTTATCATCTTATGTCCAAAAATCTGAGTTTTTTGTTTTTGTGTTTTTGTTTTTTTTGTGTGTTTTTTTTTTTTTTTTGCTATTGAGTATTAAGCAATAGTAGAAAGCTATACACTGCAGGAAAACGTGTAGTTGTTCATGCCTAATACTGGTACGTACAGCATATATTTACAATATTTTTGATTAGTTTTTGATCTCTACTGGAAATGTTCTCAGCAGGCTGTCTGAAATGCCAACTCATCTTGAAATGATCAAGAGCATATTTTAGCATTTGCAACGTAATGAAAGATGTGATCACTACTCACTACAGGTTAATCACATGTGAAAGTCATCCAGCATTCAGTTTTCCAATTCCCCTTTGGCCTGACGTGTGTGTGTTCAGTGTGTGCCGTATAGCAGTAATACTCCATTGCTCTGTTTCATCAATTATTTCTCTGTATTTATGTTTTCAGATTCTGCTGAGACTACTAATTTGACGCATAATTATAGCCACTTTCACACCCGAAAGTTAATATGCAGTTATGTACTGTACTCATAGTGATTCCATCGCTGATGTGATTTCTCCATCTGCTAAAAGATTGTTTGAAGCCCAGTAAGAATCGTATCGATAAACACTGCTCAGTCTGAAAGGGGCATACTGACTGCCTGCTTCACTTCCCCCTTTTCCCCCCTGGCATTATGCATGAGTGACCACGCCCGGTCAATTGCTTTACCCCATCTCTCAGTGGCACTCACCATAAAGTGGTCAACTCTGCTCCGCCCGGCGACCCGTCCAGTTTCTATCTTTTAGTCCACCAGAGCCCGATCCGTTCCGGGTGACTCTCCGGCCGAGTTGCTGCAGGCGGAGACCCCATCTGTCACGTTTGCCCGCAAATTTGCGAGTTTGTGTGTGTGTGTGTGTGTGTGTGTGCATATGTATGTGGGTGTGTGTGTGTGTGTGCATATGTATGTGGGTTTGTGTTTGTATGTGTGTGTGATAGATGCCCAATTGTTGGGGATTTCAAATCTTTCAAAGTCATCATTTTTTCCCCCCTTGCTCGTTTGTACTCATCAATCTGATTGTCGCATGGCCAATTCGATCCAGATTGCGGTGTGTCTTCTTATGATGTATGGCTGGATGAATGTGGGCTTCAGTCAATTTGTTTTTTTCCCCCTCATCTGCCTGGAATTTCGACGGGGCAACATCCCCGTCACCATGGCGATCACCATCAGTGGGCTAGGGTCTAAATCTGGCAGAGATTTTCGGTCTGATGTTACATGACATTTATGTCAGATATGCTTGTCATAACTGTTTAGTCACGGCTGTAATGTGCCATTTCCAAAAGCAGTCAAGATGGGTGATATTGCCGGGATGTAGTTCACATTTGGGAGCATTTAAGGGGGGTGGGATCTTTAAGAATAGTAGGCTTACTGTGAGCATAAAAGGATGATTCACCTACAAAGAATATCATATTGCTTGATTTATGTGCCTATTGTCACAATAGACCAAGCCATTAAAGGGCTGGCAATGCCCGGAAGCATGGAGCACACACCTCGTAACAGGCATGATAGCCCGCTAGTCTGAATTCTCAATAGGATTCTGCCATTTTCATCTCACATTTTATTTTGAAAACAGTGTAGCATGCATTTTTTTTTAGAGCAAGGCCGCATTTCTTTTCTAAATTCCTCTTTTTTACAGGTATCTTTGCTTTATTTTTCACAGGTGTCGTTGTTTTATTTTTCTCATAGCATGAATGAGAAGTTTTAAAAAGAACATCTGAGATGTGTAAGGCCACATAGTTACAATGTCGGATGGATATTTACATTTGTTGATCAGCAGCCCTGGTATAGGTCCCTAATGTTCAATTTTATAATAATGATGGTGATGATAGTGATGATGGTGATGATGGTGATAATCTTGATGATGGTGATGATGGTGATGATAGTGATGATGATGGTGATGATGGTGATGATGATGGTAATGATGGTGATGATGATGGTGATGATGGTGATAATCTTGATGATGGTGATGATGGTGATGATGATGGTAATGATGGTAATGATGATGATGATGGTGATGATGATGGTGATGATGATGATGATGATAACAATAAATATACAGGCCCTAGTATATATTTTACAAGAAATTTAACATTGCTTTTGTCACTTCTATTCTGTTTTGTTCTGCAGTGTAGCAAAATAAGGATGACTGTGCGATTTCTGTCTGTGTGTATGGGAGTATGTGTGTGTCTTTGTATGCTTCTGCTCCATGGACATTATTCACACATGCTTCAATTCTATAGCAGCACTTGCAATCACATTCCAGCATAATATTAAACATTTTATACAAGGTGGAAACATACAGTTACATAGATAAACGGTACAGGGTATATTTCATCATGATATCCATATGCCTAGTCCTGCAGATCTGTTTTGCAATAACATGAGTGAAAAGCCTCTTTTTTTTTGGGGGGGGGGGGTGGTTAGGATGGGGGTACAAGATGAGGAATAAGAAAAGCCGTGTTTCCAAACATCATGCCATGCTCTGCTGGACAGAGTCTTATTTGGCTGTACTGGTGGCCTTGACTGCTAATGAATAGGGAAACATTACCTCCTTCATCAATTAAGACTGTGTCTAGATCCCCGGGGTTTGTGGTATCGCCACAAAATCTCATCAGTATGCCCAGTTGAGAATGGGAAAAGAGCGAGAGAGGGAGGGAGAGAGTTCCTCGTGTATGTGGATTCTGGAAGAAAATGACAGGAATTAGGCCGCTGAGGACGAATGGATCACTGGAGTGGAAACAAAGACGACCACACTTGGGGGATTCCAATAAGGACGACGTGATGAACGTAGGAGTCTACCGTTGCCTCTGAGTCATCGCGGCTGAAAATTTCCAAAGCTTAATCACCTAGATGCTTTATTTTTTGTCCTCTTTCTTCCTCTTCGGCTGTTGCCAAGATGCGCGAGATTTCACTTGGGGGCGTAAGGAATCCCCCGTTGTGTCTGGGGTTGGTAATGAAAAGCAGTTAATTTTCAAGGTCGATCATTGCACCACCCTGAAATGATTTGATAAAAGATTTGCATCGTCGCCGCCTTGCCGTTGAAACGGCGCGGGGCTTCCTGCTGTGCCAGGTGAAAGGAAAAGATGCACAGTAGCATTGGGGAGAATGAAGCGTGTGAGTTAAAGAAAGCTTTCTGAGAGTAATTTCTCAAAAAACAGATTCGATTTTTGAAAGGCTGCATTCAGTATAGCGGCAGCGCTGGCCGAGAAAGAATATTTTCTATTGTATTATGTAGAGACCACCATTCTGAGGCGTGCGAGAGATAAGAGGATTGAACCGTTTGCCATGAATGTATTGTTCTGGTTTTAGATGTGATCAGTTGAGACAGAGGAACACATACTACTTTGATATAAGAGAAAGTTAGATTAAAGGGATGGTGTAGTTTTGGTTGAGATGGGGATTTAGATTTTAACTTTTGGCAAGATAATCAGAAACCACTTACATGAAATGTTGAAGAGTGTACAATTCTTAAGAAGAAAAGGTGGGAACCAACTTTTTTATTAGGACCACTTTGATTTGCTTTGTTTTTGGATATTTGAATCATTTCATAACAGATTTTCATCAAATAAACCTTCACCAATCATCTCAATTCCATTGTGTTGGAAATGCGATGTGGTCCTATGATACAGAGTTAGACCAGCCAGAGGGAAATCAAACTAAGAGATGTTTCATACTGCAGAAATGTCTGGATTGTAATTAGGTTTCTGAAATGCTTGTCTCATATCATTTAACCCGTTGAGGATGAGTCCCGGGTATACTCGGGGAGGTGTCTATGGCAAATTTGTGTTGTAACAAAATCAGTCTGTCCTCGACGGGTTAAAGTTCAGACTCTGAAACAAGTCTCCTCGTCACCCACTCTCTGCAGATGACATTTCTGAGAACACACGTGTCACAACTTCAGTAGCCTGCTAATATTTACATGAAAACAGTGTGAATGAAAATAACATTTCTTAAAGATTAGATCTCTACATGTATGTGTACTATGGTTATCCTCAAATACAAGTTGTATGTTGTCAATGATTCTCTGTCATTTCTAAAGAAAATCATCATCGGCCTGCATGATTCAATACGTCTATGTTAATAGATTTTGTTTTAGATTGTCTCATGCCTATGCTAGTAATTTTGTGTCACAATCCATCCATTGACAATAAAATCTGATGGGTTTTTGTGGTAAGTGATAGAAATCAAATGAAGATTTTTAAAAACGGTTATATTGCGGTGCAATTTTTTAGTGTGAAAATTTCACGCAGACTGAAGTGATGTAAATAGGGGTTATCTAAATATTATCGTGAGCCTCAATCTCAAATCTAATCAAAAAGCGATCATCCCCAGGCATGCAGACGTTTGTTCCGACATCATCTTTCTCAAGAGGGAGGTAGATTGCATTAAGATTCGAGAATCTGACAAAATGCTAAAATTTTAAGAGTTACAGGGCAGTCGGGTGGGTATTCTGAACTATGCATATCCTGCAGAAATATTGTGATCATAGCAATTTCCTGAGTGCTTACAGCAACATCGATCCTTCAATACATCTATTAACTTGTTTGGCTGATGACATTTTTTCATCCAATTCTGCCCTTTCTCGATGGTAAGCCCAAAACAGGAGTTTGCTCTGGAATGTGCTAATGCAGGTGATGCCATAACGTATTTCCACAAGTGCTAAGACCAACAAGTAATAGGAGCTGTTTCCTGTTAACTTGAAATGCGAGATGTAAGCAAAAGACAACGTAGACAAAACACAAACAACTGGGCAAATGTACTTTTATGCACTGATGGTTTTTGCTGGAGCAAAAATAGAATCGAAGAGTGTGTTTACTTGCATCAGAAAGGCTGAAGGGCAATGGCTTTACAGACTATGAGATTGGTGTTGCTTGTTGCTCTTGCTGCTGTCATTTTGGTGCCAGGCCATATTTTTATAGCAGAGATACATGGGGAGGAAATGGAGAGCTTAAAAGGAAAAATCGATATATTAATTTTGTGATACTTTTAATAATATCTTCAAAAATATTTCTTGTTGTGTAATTAGTGCAGTATCATTGAAAAGATTTAATTGTTGTTATTTTAAGTTGTTTGATGATGACCTTAAAAAAGTGAAAATGGTATTTACCTATTTTTGCGTGCAAATTCTTCAACTATCTTTTGAGCATTGCCATCTCAAACACCGTTGGTTTTGTCATACAGTCAGGTTGCCAGTGGTAGCACCAGAGTTAATCTTCGGGTGCCTGAATAAAGGACCTTTGACCCTCATCATACAAGGTCATTCATTCCATGGTGAGAAACCAGGACATTAAGCTGAATATGTATTTTTGTAATAGAATGATCAAAGACAAGATGGGCTGCAAGCTTCATAATGTAATGTGGCTTGAAGCTCCAGGATAGTTTTGGGCTATCAGCCTGAGAAAACATTTCAAAGTGCGTTCACTCTACCACCTCGTTGTAGAAGACATACAGTGGTACGTGTTTGAGCTAGGTAGTGATTAAAATATTATATTTTTGCAAAATATTTTGGTAGTGTGATGGTAACACAGATCTATTGATTTCTCTTGAATTTTGAATCAATAAGTACATTACACCTGTAACTCCTGGTCCCACACACCTACATTTGTGTAGGTACATAAACAAATGTAGTGTACAAAGTCTATAGCAAATTTTGATATCTTTCTGCAGCTCTACTTCAACAACTGGTCTTCACTGATAAATAGCCAATATGTGTCCATGAAGTCTCTTGTATGCTGGGATTTGATCCGATTATTTGGAAATTTCCAAGTGACCATTCTGAGAAAGCGTTTGTTTGTTGTTTTTTAACCATGTTATTGTTAAAGCTCTTCTTCACATGCGTATCATCATTCCAATTATGTTGGAGCTTGTACTGACAGAGGTACTTGCTGTTTTGTGTTGGTCATGTCCAACCTCTGAGGATAGAAATTTGACTGGCCTGGGAGACTGACCAATGACC
Organism: Diadema setosum; assembly: GCF_964275005.1. NCBI lineage: Eukaryota > Metazoa > Echinodermata > Echinoidea > Diadematoida > Diadematidae > Diadema > Diadema setosum. Next base: position 10,216,486 of record NC_092686.1, read on the forward strand.
AGCCCACTTCCACTACTGTGATGACTAGGTGTCAGGTGCTCATCGGTGTTGGTCATTGTTGGTGGTCATTGTTGGTGGTCGAGGTGATTGTCAAACACCTGTGTGGACCACTGGTCCCAGACTTCTGGTCCAGGTGTGTTCCTTGATAGATAAAGAATGTAGTGTCACTGGGTACGTGTACATGGTAATAATAGAGAATGGAAGTGGTGATGTCACAGTCTTTTGTTAGAGTTTTTTTTTAGAACCAGATGCAAGCATGGTTAGCAACAATAGTGTTCACAGATATTTGGGTCAGATGAGGTTGTTTTAGCACTATAGGCCTACATCCACTATATACTCTGTGCCAGCATGTCCATTTCAAGCTGTTGAATGTTTTTTTAGGTTGCCACACCTCCTTTGTGTTGATTTATGCTGCATTTGCCATTGATACAAGTATTTCATGAATGAATTAATGGACAGTGAAAATAATCAAATATTGATGTAAACTAGAACAAAGAGACTGACGAACAATTCAAGAAAATCCTCTTACAAACCAGAAATGTCAGTAGAAGATTGGTGTTATTGGTACCGAAAGCTATGCATATGATGCTTTTTTATTTCATAATTGTACATTTTCAAACTAAAAAGATAATGTTCATATTTTGTACTGCCAAATCTGCACAAATTGTTGATATTAGAATCAGATGTCGGCTTGAATATCCATAGTTTTAAAGGAATGCAGTGGTATTTATCCACTTTTGAAGCACAGTCACACTCCTCGACAAATCAGCACAATGCCCAAACTGTTCTGGGGGTCCTGACATTAACCTTTGGGCACACCCCAGAAATTTTGTAATCTTGCTTTTTTCTTTCTACCCCTTTCTCTCTCTCTTTCTTTCTGACACCAATGGAATTCCTACATTATGCGCGGCAAGTTCAGTATCAATATCATTTCTTCCCAAACCCCCTCCCCGTATCCAATCAGCAACCTACCACCAAACCCTCTATCCCCCCCCCCCCATCCCATCCTCATCAATTGACCTTAGTATCCATTAATAGCATCTCAGAGGGTGGTCTTCCATGAGCCCTGTCACAGCGGAACCCCTATTCCTCTGATCTCCCCCCCCCCCCTCCCCATTCATCCTCCTTCTCTTCCTGAAAGATGACTTGTTTATGTGATTGAGAACTGGACTGACATGAGCAGCTGTCTATGGAATGCCAAGGGTGATTAGTTTGTCTAAGATTATGCAGTGATAATAAGTGTCATTCAGAGCTTCTGACATTTCTCCTCTATTTGACTGCTGCCCTCATCGCAGCCAGTCACCAGGGAGCGTATATTGTAGCTGCTTTGTTTGCGTCATCATTTGGACAGTGTGGCTTGGACCAGACAACTACTTGATATTCAAATTCATGGAAATGTTCTCGTGGAGGACGTGATGTTATAGTAAGCTTTTTTTTTTCTTTTTTTTTAATGCACCTGTTTCTATGAGATATTAAATGTATGTATAAAATATATGTATTTACATGTGAATATACAGGTACACCACTGTATGAATGCATGCGCACACAGATATTTCAGGGGGGCATTTCGTGGAGCATTTTGTCAGATATTTTGTCTGACAAAATGTTAAAAGCTACTGAAATCCTTGCATCTGATTGGCTGAGAGCAAATTTGTCCGACAAGTTGTCGGACAAAATGCTTCATGAAATGCCCCCCTGTTCTGGAAATATTGTTTGCTTGAATTATTGTAGTAGTTAGTGCTATGCAAGTAAGGAGGGCGAAGACAAATTTGATTAGCTTTTGGTTTGTCAAGACAGAGTACAATGTTAGACCCCGTTTACAGTGCAGGGCTCGGCCGTAGCTCGGCCATGACCGAGCCACGGCTCGGCCCAGCCAGGGCTCGGCCGCGGCTCGGCCCAGCCCCGCACTGTAAACAGGGTCTATGTCTCTATTCGTGAGCTTTGAAATAGGTCTATATCAGTAAGAAGGCTTTATTGACTTGGTTTAAAGCTTGTACTTTGCATTTACCCTTTTATAGTTCAGTGCAACTGATCTTGAAGAGATAATGCAGGAATGACAGGATTCAATCTAAGTAGTGTATAGTCAAATATTCTCTTAATTTTCTCCTTTAAATTGCAAGAATCAGATCATTGAAGAGTTGCAAGAAGTGGTTCTGCAGTTACACTGTAAAAGTGTGTTTGAAGAGATATGGGATGGGAGTCGGTGCAATACTGACAAAATGGATGCTTTTGCAGTCTCACATTCAATGTGCCAACCAATGAGAGAGCTGTGATGCAATGACATCATCTCTTGTTCTGATTTGCATATATGTTTATGGCTTTCTCATGGAATGGTACTTCCAGAATTTCATAATATTCTTAAATTTTTGTCCAGTCTGAATGAAATGTGTGCCATAGATCTTCTATTAGTTGTCTTTTCTTCAAACTGAATTTTAAGTTGGGTCCCCTTTAAGACCTCACTTCTGAGGAGGAACTTTTGCAATGTTTCTGTCTACACACTCCTACATTGTACTTTAATGCATTTGTCCCTGGGGTGTGTACACAACCTAGGCAAACAATACATAAAAAATGGAGTGCTGACTGACTTCACTGTTTGCTCATCATTTTTATCACAAGTGTGTGCCAACGGCAGCTATGAGGCTCAACATTGCTACCAGAACTTTTAGTATATGTACGGCAGGTGTGAAGAACATTTTGAAGTGCGTAATAGTGGCATGAAGATGGAATGTACCGCATGATGATGTGATACGCAGTGACCTGGAGTCTTGGGGTTAAAGGGGTATGGCATGTAATGACGTTCTTCGGTGACAAAGCTGGTTGGGAGTTTTGGGTAAAGATGACAAAGTTTGGAGTTTTTGAAATGTTCATGTCATACTACAGGTTTGCTCAATCAATGTGTGCGTAATCAAAGTCTAATCTGTGTATTCTTTATTGTTTCTATATTTAAATAGTTTGTTGTTATTTAACCATGGGGTACCCTTCCCTCCCCCCCCCCCCCCATCATAATAGTGATCAGTATTTCAGTCTTTGACTCAATAGTAATAGCAGGGTATTCGGGGGGGGGGGGGGGTAATTGCCCTGATACGCTCCCTGGTAATAGGTGATCACATACAGAGAATGAAATGTTAGCAGTCAAAGGAGTGGCATGAAAATCTCTTTCTGTACCATCCATTAGAATGTTTAATTGTTTTGAAACAAAAATGATCAGGATCTTTTGATATTCAATATAATCAAAATAATGGTTGCGTGAGCTGGAAACTGTTAACATCTGCTTGTTCAAGACAGTTTAGATTCTCCTTCTGTAGTTTGGATCAATTCAAAATCAATTAGGGGGGTCTCCCTTTTTACACCAGCCACAGTGTAAATGTTTAATCTCATTTGCCATTATAAGGAACAGAGTGATAGCATTCTTAAAGGTGGCTGCTCCCATTAGCAAATCGATGTAAGGTTTGTAGAATGGACTCCTCGTTAAACACAATGGTGGCTTTAAAAAGCCAAGAAAAAGAAGACAGAGTGTTATGGGGATATAATTTTCCGCTGAGTTAAAAGCATATGGCACCATTTGCAGGCCCAATTTCCTGCTGGCCCATTTAGTCCCATTAAATGTCACCTTCTGCATTGTAATAAGGGCCAGAATGTGTTTTATTGTTCTCTAATTGGAATCTTCTTCCTTTTGTGATCCTGCACGTCTGTATAATTTTGTCGATAGTGTGCATGATGGAGAAAGAATTGCGTGAATGCATTACTGTAGGGGCAAAAGCAAAGTAACAACACTATGTCATAGTGGTGGAAAGAAGAAAGACGGTTTTAGGGTTGCCCATAGGACACCCATTTGTGATATTTTTCTTGTATGCGAGCGGTCACAACTTTTCAATAATTTGCTCCAATTTGTTTTACCCATCTGTTTTCTATTTATATCTCTGCTTTCACTCAAAACAACATACTCACCAGGTAAGTTCTACACTCTCCTGGGAGAGGGACAGGTTTTTTAATGTGGGAGACCACATCTACTGTGACATGGAGGAACACTTTCCCTCCCCCCCCCTCCAATTCTTGGGTTCATGAGAGGCTGAGATGGCAGGCCTAGCTGCCCTTGCGGTATTGACTTTAGTGGAAACTTCGGGGACAAACACTGTCTTCTTTTTCTGCCAAATTCAGATCCTTTGCAGATTTTTCTTTGTATTCATTACCTTTTCCCCCTCATTTCTTGTATCTTTCAAAAAAAGAAAAGCTACGTTTAGCCTTTCTTCCTAATCCATTTTCTTGATTTTTTATCTTGATTTTTTTATTTTTTTGAGGAGGAGGGGGCGAGGAGGAAGGAGGGAAGGAGGTTGGGGTTTTGGAGAAAGTTTTGATTTTTTTCTCCCTCCTATCGACTAAACAGCTCTGTTTATCAACCCTGAGGTGCTGACTGCCTGCAGTTACAGCAGGGTGTTTATCTTCTTCCCTTCTTTTTTTTTCTCATCCTCCCAGATTCTCCAGAAAGTGAAGTGGAATGATGTTTGAAAGATGAGGTGATTGTATGGTTCTGCACAGTGGCAAAGCTCAAAATATCTATCACTTCCCCTTTATCGCTTTCCCCTAATCGTTTGCGAATAACTATCTGGCCAAATTGAGTCTATTCATTGGTGTTGTTTATCTAGGTCAGTGCCATCTTTGATTTTTACTGTTGCCATTTTATTTGCTTATCAGTTACACAAAGCATGACTGTGATCATGCTTCAAGCATGTTCCATAGTGCTTGACCGAAATTTTATGATTGTTGTCATGTTTCTATAAAAGTTTTCTTTCTCTCATCCGTTTTCCCGAGCATAAGCTGTTTATCTGTAGATAATAATGATATATCGTACAGCCAGGTAGGTGTGCTATCAAGAATGGCTAGACGATGATTTAGTTGGATTTCTTTTAATGAAGTAAATTCTTTTAATTCTGTATTGAAAAGGCTTCAGATGTCTGCATTCATCCTTTTGATGATTTATCACAATGTTTCGCATTTGTTGTATATTCTGTTCATCCTCACAATGTATCATTTACATCATTCCTTTGCGATGAAAAAAGAGACAAATTGTGACAAATTGTGCAGAATATTGCAGTCTAGAAAATGTTTGGTTTTCCTTGGAGATGGATGTTCTTGAAATCATATGCCATAAAATGTATAAACTTAGTTTGTTTAGACATTCTTTTATCTTTCTTATAAAAACACAAGGTTGCTCAGCAGTACAGTGCCAATGTGATATTCTCAAACTTGGTAATGCTAAAGTACTGTCAAAGTGAGTTTGTATAAAATTTTGTATCTGAGAAGTTCTTATATCATCCTGACCCCCTATAGAGGAACCCACTGTACAGGGTATGTGTTTCTTTAGCTTGATTGAAAAACAACCGCGTGAATTCCCTTTCAGAAAAGCACGTCAGCAGCAGCAGCATACTCCCATCATTAAAGTTTTGGATGTGAACAAGGCTCAGACAGTGTGGTTGCGGGGTATTTTGCTTGCCGACGGGATGTTGTTTCTCTTCAGCGAACGTTTCAAATCTTTAATGGGTAGTCTGCCCAAGAGGTGCGACTGTGTAATGCGGCGAGAAAACAAAAAATCCCCACGCTCGTGCGACTTTTATGTGCGATAATTTTCCAGGCGGTGATTTGTACTCTCATCCGCACTTTTTGCACTGCTTTTTAAAAATCCTTCTTCCTCTTCTTAGAGACGGATGCCCCAAAAACTTTGGCTGAGAAAACATGGTCCAAATAACGGTCAGATATGTGGGGTCTTTTAAAGGGGAAAATAGCCGCAAAGTCAGCAAGCTGTCAGTGACCACACCTGTGTTATTCAATTGAAATAGTTTTTGTTTTTTTCTACCTCAGAACACAGTTGGGAAGTGTGGAGGCAGGATTGACCACTTCAGTAAACCATATTGAAGAGAAGATGAGCGGTTTGAAATTTAGTTAGCAGGCAAAGGGGGGAAACTTTGAAAATGACCAAGAAAACAAACAGGAAAAAATTCTGCCCCATTAACTTCTAGGTCAGTAGAATGACCTTTCGAATGAACCATGTCTTCAAAACAAATGGTTCCTTTTTTTTTTTTTGTATGGAAGTGCTTTCCGCAAACTACTGTGATGGCATTGTTTTGGTAACTCTGTGATAAGCAAAGTTCTTCGTCCTTTGACAGTTTTGCGCCGTGCTTGCCATGGGCAGCGAAGTTTTGGTCGCAGTCTCTGTCAACAATGGAGAGTTTAGTGATATCTACTGGGTTGGGCAGTTGGCTTGAAGTTACAACCATTATTGTACACTTGGGTGCACTTTTCTTTGCACGTATGCTTCAGGGCTTATCTAATGAAGATGTGTACTCACTAACATCAAATAGGCAGCTGCATCTTTAGTCTTGTCAGTCCACATGGATTTCTTGCTAAAGAATGTAACTTTGTTGGACAGATGGAAACGGTGCTAGGGCTTTCTGCTCATCATTTTTGTTTTTGTTGTTGTTGGTGGTGGTGGGGGGGGGGGGTTGGGAAGGGTAAGGAAGAGCAAAGGATATGACAAGTTTTGTTTTTGAGGCTTTCCAATATCATGCCTTGTGAAGCCTTGCACTGAGTGATGTGATTGGTTTGTTGTAGATGGCATGCAGATAAAGTGATACAATTAACCCGTTCCTTACAGGAACCTGGTATACCAGGTTCCCTTGGGAGCAACTGATATACGGGAACCTGGTATACCAGGTTCCCAAGATGAAGCTTAGAGTGCCTTCTTTCGTGGCCTAAATTCATGTTTCTTTGTGTTGTAATGCCCAGAAAAAAGGGTTTGATAAAAAGATGAGAGTTCTTTCTATCATCATATGTCCTCTTTCTGTTGGAAAGATGTGAATATCACAGCATTGTTACCGTTTTCTGATTTAGTTTCCGCCTGCTTTGCTATAAAACTCGTATGAACATGTACATAAGCAATCGAAGCTGAGCTCGAGTAGATTTTTGTGTTCCCTGACCCCAGTCATCTCATTGAAGTGCCCGGTTTTGTGTAGAACAAAAGAGTCTGTGAAGCCCATCAGCGCACGCTCTATTAATACCTTGCACTCAATCGATCTTTTCATTGTTCGATGGCACATGTAGTTGACCGTGGAAAGGGGATACATGTACCGTTTGACTGCTTTCGCTCAGGTGGATTACAATGTACCAACCTGTCCGTTCTCTGTCGATGGGCAAAAAGAATCTCGTTTGGGGGCATTTAAGACACTCAAAGAATTGCAAAAGGAATGGGTTAAGCATTTAGTAGATGAGTGACTGGTGTAGGAAGCTGAACACACATATTGTTTCTGTAGATGTCAAAATAGTATATCGTCGCTGGGGCGATAAGACCTCTTATCTACAAAATGTTAAATGTTCAGGAGAGCCAAAAAACATGGCGGCCAAAGCACTGTGGCAAATGGGATACCCTTTCCTTTGACATGCCGTGGTGGCTTCATTTTTGGAGTAAGACAGTTGGGATTTGGACAGGACATCACTTAACCCATTATTTGACCATTAATCCAAAAAACTCATTTTCACCAAAATTGCAGATACAAGGTCTTATCACCCCAGCGACAATATAAGGCTGAGCGAAGAAATACCAATCATAGAATAACACTTAAAGTTCAAGTTTAGAACAGTCTAATCCATTCTATCTATATCTGGAAAATATGATCATTATCTGTTGTATGTATGGGTCAGTTGAAGTGCTGTGAGAATGCGTCTCTTTGACTTTTCATTGTAGCCATTTTAATTATTAGCTCAGCTTGTAGTAGCAGGGAGGGGGAAAGTTGGATATAGAATACAGAAGTTATCCTATTTATTCATTGTGTGAACTGTCATCATTTCAGCGATTGAAATTGCATTCCATTTGTTTCCACAAACATGTTCCCATATGAGAGAACACCTCAGAATGTTTTACCCATAGGAGCACATCACAAATGGTCCACCGTCATATGATCATCTCTAGCCTATCGCAAAATTATATTTGACAACTCGTAAAGTTTTGTGGAATGGTATGACCTTAAGTAACCTGTCATATGTTCAGTTTGATAACTGGTTTTGATGACAGTTTGATAAAATTATCAAGTAATTCAGCAGTGATGTCAAACATGTGTGTTTACGTAAAGAACTGTGTCCTTTGATATTTTTGTCCTTTACTGTGTTTTATGAAGTATTGACTAGTAACAGTGGTTATTACAGCCGTTACTATGACGATAGTAGTGAGATCGCTCGAGGCCTTCTTAGTTTCAGACTTTGTTGACAGAGTAATGCATGAGATGGGCCATATAGATGTGTCTTCATGATGATAGCTTTCATTTCGTGACAGACGGGACGGCTGTCGCCCTCAGTGGCACGAGTCCTCCCACAACCGGTTCATTCCAGGGCATGTCAGTGACCCAGGCAGTCTTTTTAATCTCCACCTCAGCTCGGGCGGGACTGACAGTGATTTGAGCCAATGATGAGAAGCGGGAACGGATAGAGATGAGGTTTTAAGGGTCCACGGAGCCCCGGCGAACCACATCGGCTTGATGGAAAGGGGTACAAGAACTCCATACCCCGCATCCAAGACGCTTTTTTTGAGGGCTGCGCATTTTGCAATCCTCGGCTTATACGCTCCGCATCGGATATTCGTGGCGCGCTCGTTCCCCGTAAGCCTTCATTACTGTGTACATTAGCAAATAGCTTCATACCGCAAATAGCGGAGTGCACTGCCCGGAGGGTGGGAGAATGAAGGGGGAAAAAAAAGTTGTTATTGTGGCCGAGTGGCTGTAATATGTCTGGGGAGAGTTATTAAGCAAGGATTGCCTATAGGTCTTTTTTAAGCTGTTATTAGTGTCATGGGGATGTATATGCCACTAACCCTGTGTAAATAATAGTTTGCAGTTGGGGGGGGGGGGTGGGGAGGAGGAGGAGAAAGTGGGATTGGGAGGGTGAGAAAGGAGGTGTTGTTTGTAAATGTTTGGCTCAAAAAGATTCATGGGATGGTCCAGCAAATATTGAATAATATCTGTGGAAGAAATGACCTCCAGGGCAAATAACATTGGACATATGAATGCCTAGAGCGACATACGTTTTGTATAGAGATAAAAAGGGAGGAAGTGTATTGAAAAAGAATAAAAAAATTACCAGTTTATGGCTGTGCTATTATTGAACCCTTCATATCTTTTCTAATGAAAAAAAATTATTCTCTTTTTGGGGAGAGATTTGTTAGGCTCATTGTTTACCTTTGCAGATGATATAAATGTATTTGTTCTTCAGCGCAGCTGCCATTTCAGCTCTGGTTCCTGAGAAAGTTTGGTGTATCAGGGAAGTTAGAGAATGTTTTGGTTGAATGTTCTCAAGTACAAAGAAGAAAAACTGCTTATGTTTGGGATTTCTGAGGAATAAAGTTATTGAATTGCAAAGCATGTTATTGGTTTTCCGTTCACAAAAAGGATCCTTGTTTGGTATTTACAGATATTGGAATTTGCATTAGATTTGCCTTTGATGAAGAGGATATACAAAAGGTTTACCAACAAAGCAAAACAAACATGGATAAAAAGGTAAAAGAACATAGTCATTAGTGGCCTTTGTTATCTGAAGCCAAGATGTCATGAAGTCTCGTTAGGGGTAGAGAATTGAGTGAATATTGAGGATTTTAGCCCAAGAGTTGTTGCACATTAGCTTCAGTCTTTACTGTGTATTCAATGTCAGTGTAAAAGCAAATAAACAAGGGTGTTAACGCAGGAGATTTTCAAAGTCATCATTTTCAGACCGGGGCAATGATCTTTCATCATATTGCAGGGAGGATGCTGATAGTGCTTTGGGTAAGTCACGGCTGGGCGCTCATGCACGATTTTGGAGAGTGCAAATTACGCCATGTGGTCGCACGTATGGTGCAAAGTGCTGTTTGATCCACCGACCCCGATGGATTCCAAGCCAGTGGGCATTCTCTTGTGATCGTGCTGTAGGATGCTCGAATGAATGTGTGCATTGCCAAGCCAGCTCACCAGCTCTCAAATTATGTCCATCATGTGCTAGTACAACATTAAGTTTAAAGGTGTGGTCCCATTAATCTCTTTTTTTGTGGGGGGGGGGGGGGGGGGGAGGGGGAGAGAGAAAGATGAAGATTCAGATGGGATTTAAACAGAGATACATGTAGATATTTTAATATCGTCACCTGAGAACCAGGAGGGCGCTATCACATTCTAAGATTTCACCGCAAATAAAAAAGAAACCATCAATTTTCATAAAATGAAAAGTTTAATTGAGCAAAAGTGGGTAGATTTATAAGCATTGTTCCAAATATAGAGTAGAATAGCTCCCTTGTGGTTAAGATTTCTAACATTTGGAATACCTCATGTATCATACTGAAATTATAAGATGCTACAAGTCCAATTCAATTAGGAAATGCTAAGTTTTTTTTTTTGTACATATCTTTACAAAACAGAAGAAGTTTAAAGTATTGACCCATGCAATTCTCTGGCTAAATCTTTTCTTCAAGTTCCATTCCACAAAGGCTTGTATGTTTGAATGGATTCCACACTCTTGTCTACCAACAAACAGACAAAACAAAACAAAACAAAACAAAACAACACCACCAAACACGTCACTGAGTCTTTGATCATTGTGAAGTCTGATTACGTACTCACCGTGCCGATTGAAATGATCAAATGCTCCCTCATGTGGGCACGTGGTGTAATTGAGGCGGGCGGACGACGGCCGTGTGCACAATGACAATTAGCCGATAAACAGCTGTCCGCTGTATTTGCGTTAATGTGCCAAAACAATGATGGCCCCTGCAATAAAAAAAGCAAAGAAATGGATTGCGTGCTCGGACGTGTGATTAAAAGGTGTGGATGTGTTTTTAATCATCACTATAATGATTGAAAATTTGAGAGAGCCAATTATTAAATGCAGAAAACCACTGTCGGGCGCAATTAAGTCTGCAGACCATCTCTATTAGGAAACGGTGCAGAGTATTGAAGCGGGGAGATAGCCTGGGTTTTGCAGCATTATATGAAAATGACATTACATAAAAATTGAACAACTGAAAGTTTATGTGCATCAACGAAGTGATTCCTATGCATATTGTAACGATCCTCAGATTTTTTTTTTTTTGTTGAGTAGTACAGGAAAAGAGCAAAGAAGAAAATAACCTTTATGAGAGTTGAGCACAGAGAGTAATTGTGAGTGAAAAGGGGAGAGCAAATGTGTACATAGAGTGACGGGGGGGGGGGGGGGGTGGGTGGGGAGAGATGGGGATGGGGAGGAAAAAAGAGGATGGGGAAGTGCAAGAATTAAAGAAAGAATAGGGAAAGAACAAGAATAATGCTCAACCCATAGCATGCGATCTGTTGATCAATCATTCTTCTCGCAGACTCTCTCTTGTCTCCCTCTTTCTTTCCTCCCCTCTTCTTTTTCTTTCCTTTTCTCACTCTTTTTCCTATCTCTATCTCTCTCTTTCTTTTTCTCCTGTCTGCTGCGGGGGCTTCTCAGTTCTTGCCTTCCAGCTGATGAATGAAACCTGAATAGCGGAGATGAATTGAGGGTAGAGGCAAGAGAGGTGGGAAATTGTCAATGAAATGAGCCCCATTTGTCAGTTTTTCACCCCCGAAAAAGGGATGGGATTATGCAGAATTCTCCATGTCTTGGCGACGTTTGAGTAGAGCACAAGATTCATTTGACACTTGGATTGAAATATATATGTACTTGATATGATTCTCGCTGATCTATGAATTTCTCTTTTTTTTTTATTGATTTGTAGCCTTTTTGTAGTATGTGGGGGGAAAAAAGGCAAGGATGACTTTAAATTTTGCTGGTGATTGATTAATATGGCACCTCATATTAATTCTCGTATTTTGGAAAATATTCACCTAGTGAGACACACACAAAATTACTTCAGTCAAATATGAGATGGAGATGAATCTCATGAAATATTGCTAGTTAAAGGACAAGTTCACCTTAATATACTCATGGATTGAGTTAATGCAGCAATATTAGTAGAACACATCATTGAAAGTTTGTTGAAAATCAGACAATTTGTTCAAAAGTTATGAATTTGTAAAAGTTTCATTTGCCGAAGTCATTGGATGAGAAGACTACTTCAGTTTGTAATGTCACATGCGTAGAACGATATAAGGTATAACGAAAACAATATAAGGTATAAAATGATATAGAACAATATAGAATGATGTAAGGTATGAAGAAAATTCAACATATTTTCACTTTTCTCGCATAGTAAATAAGCATTTAACTTACCTCTTTTGGAAGGCAGGGGAAATAATATAACCCATAACCTATGTCACTAATAAGTTGAGGGAATGTGTACTTTTTCCGAAAAGTGATTTTTTTCTTTTTGGAATTTTCTGTATATTTTCCTTACATCATTCTACTGTTATGACATCATAAACTGTGGTAGTCTCCTCATCCAGTAATGACTGCAAAGAAACTTTGAAAATTTAAAAGCTTTTGAATGGATTGCCTGATTTTCCTCTAACTTTTACTGATGTGTTCTACCGAAAATGCTGCATTCAACTCAATTCACATGTATATGAAGGTGAACTCTTCCTTTAATGAGGTTGTCATTTGCAATCAGTGACAAATCTCAACAATTGTTGAGTAATTGCAGTAACCATGGCAACAAATAAGATGCTCACAGCTCATTGGTGGTGATGTAGCTGCTGCCATGGTAACCCCACTGTCTGTCAAGGTTGCTTGGAGGAAGTGTGGGTCTGGTACCGGTGGCCAGGATCGCATCAGGATGAAACCATCCTCTTTATTACAAACTCTAAATTCAAGCCGCCATTTGAGGAATTGGCGCAGGATTTGGTGATGCAGTCATCGGGATGAAGATTGGGTGAGATTTATATTCCAACTGACTTGTTTTTCTGCAAAATCTCACAGAGAGAGAGAAAAAAAAAAACAGCTTGCAAATCTGCTCTCTTACTGTTAGTAACTAAGAGAGCTATTGAGAGTCATGATTGTTTAATGGACTGCACGTCTTCATCGATTTATCGATTATCAGCAATTCGTGGGAGGATCACTTTCTGTTTCGTAGAAAGATGGGCTACAGACAGAATGGAAGTATATGCTGATGGAAAGATAGTTTGTTTTATGGATAGTTGAATGGGTTTACATGGACAGATGAAAGATGGAGAGAGGGTAAATTGACGGATAGATGAATGGAGGGGTAAATGGAATGGTGACTAGATTGATGGAATGGTAGATAAATAGATTAGTGGAGGTTGAATAAGTTTGAAGGGTAGAGAGATGCTGTAAAAAAGAGAATATATTTAGTGCTAGTCCAATATTAGTAAACATACTAAGTCTGTTTTTTTTTTCTTACATGAGAGTGTAATGTGTTTCTGAACTTATGATGATATCTTCTGAAAATATTCATGTGTTGCTTTACTGTGCTTGTTCAGTAGAGCATGAAATTGATACATATTTTGAAATAGTATGTTCACAGTAATCATTTTTTGTTTGAAACAGTCAAACATGATTTGAGAATTAAGTTTGAAAGAAACAAGATTCAAGATTTCCCTCAGACACAAAGAAAAGAATGACATGTTGAATGTGAAGTCGTCACAGAGAAATGTGAAATAAACGAAATGGTAGAAATGAAATGTGAGAAGTAATTATAAGCACATTTATTAACGGGTAACGGTTTCTATTGTACATGTGAAACAATTCGAAGGACATATAGAAATCAAAGATCATAGAACTATGTAACTCTCTCCCCCTGTTTCTCTCTGTTTCTCTGGAAATGAGATTAATGCTTTTCATTCATCAGGAGCAAAAAAAGAAAAATGAAAAAACGAGCATAATGATGTTAAAATTGGAAAGGAATAACTACATCTGAGCAGCTGAGGAAACCTTGAGCTCCAAAATGTGTAACGTAATGAATGCAGTGACAAAATTGTCGAGGGCCCCATGTTTATTGCATGGGCACGGCAGTGGACCAGCGCTAGCTGCAGAATCTGATTCATATCATTGTAACAGATACCCATCAAGAAACTGGAGTGGCATACACTTGATTTTCTTTTCCTTTTTTTTCCCCCTCTCAACAGGAAGGAAAAGGTTTGGGGGGGGGGGGGGGTAGGTAGAAGAAATGGATGAGAATGGAGAGAAATTCCTAGGGAATATGATTTGTTCTGCTATCATGGCAATTTTTATGTGAAAAAAAATAAATGAGTATGTGGTATGCAAAAGAGGCCAGCTCAGTTTACAATGGGGTATCTCTTACATCTTTTCATGCATAATGGGCAAAACCATATTCCTTTTAGCTATGATAGCGGGCTTGCAGTCCCTTTTGAGGGTTGATGACCTGATATTAGCCAAATTGGTTGCACGTTTGCATAATTTGCAAATTCCCCCATCGTCGTTGGATGTATTGATTTTCAAATTTGCACCGCAAGACATTTCACTGGCTATCTGTAATGTATCGGCGACATGCTTTTGGACAGCACGGAAATATGAAACTAATATGAGGCCTTAAAAACGAAGTGCTAGAAAGTTGTTTGTGCCTTTCTGTTATTGTATTGTCATGTTTACTTTTGAAATGGTCCTGAATCAATGTTATATGTATTGTTTTGTGGTTGTTCTGCACATGGTTGTAGTCACATCAATCCCTGTAAATGTATTGATTTTCACACAGTGCTTTGTCTTGTGTGTTGGATGCCAGCAACTTTTAATGGCAATGTTTGTAATGCTGTTCATGCATTACAAAATATTCCTTCATTTAATACCAAGACATACTGGGCCTTTTCAGGTGGTAAGTTTTAAAAGTGTTAAAAAAATATAAAGATCAATAAGATGTGATGATAATAAAACATACATAATGCAAGTGCTTGTGGCAGGTTTAGAATTTGGAGGTTACTGTAAAAGTGGAAATTTTCACGGTATTGACATTTCTGTGCATTTCGCATAACCAGAAAGTAGTGCAAAAACAACAAAAGCACGTGAATATTTTTGCTTGACATATGTCACAGTAGTTTACGTCTTGATTCCGCGGAATTAAAAACACGCGAAGCTCTTCTTGCACGGCCAAGCGCGAAAAATTAGTCACATAAAAATATCCACTTTTACAGTATGTTCATGACAAAGCTTTTCTTGAAATAATTATGTTTCTATTTTCATATGTGAAAAATAAGATTTTTTTTTTTCAGGTTCAAGGGGTCTTTATGTAGGATTTCCAGATGCTGAAAATATATTAGGAAAATATTTGAAACAGATATTGACAAATAATAGACTGAATTTATGATATGTAATATCAACTGAGACACAAGTTCAAAAATTCATATAAATAGTGCAGTGTCATTTTTTGTGTATTTATCTTAAACTATGGGGGTGTTGCAAGAAAGTTGCAATTAATTGCAATCCCCCTTCTTACAACTGCAACTTGTGATTGATTGCAAGTTGCAATAGATCTATCTATTGCAAAGTTTGCAATAGATTTTTGCAATTAATTGCAACTCGACTTTCTTGCAACACCTCCTTAGTCATATCCATTGCATTTCTCTATTGGGTAGAATATGGCACTATTTTGATAACATCTCCATAATCATATTTTGTTTGCAATCAGTGTAAGCAACAGAGAGCATTAATAGACACATATTTGTTTGTCTCCATGAAAAGCCATATGCTAGAAGAAGTATGTCTGTTACGTTTATTATGCAAGAAGTGTATGTGTGTGGGTTGTCTGCTGGGTATTGTGCATTTCCAAGAAGTGCAAGACACTTCGTGCTTGCTATGAAATCTATGCACACATACACACACACAAATGAACATAAACACATACACACACACAAACATATGCACATAAACTATCCTTTCCTGCTCTCAAACTGTGTGTTTGGGTCCCTCCCTCCCCCCCCCCCCTCCCGAGTGCTATTTGCCATTTACAAATTTGCAAAATCATGACTGATGAGCAGCGGTATTAATCCTAGCTTTGGTATGAATCATTCACGGCGAACTGACGGTGATGCCGTGTCGAGAAAAATGTTGTTGAATCATGCCATCAATTTATTAAAAAACACAGGCGGGGGATCATCGTTTTCTCCCCCCACTGGATTGGCTCTGAGTTTGTCCTACGGAACCCAACATTTTTCCTCCAGGGGTTAAATCCTCCCTCTGCTTTCTCTTTTTTTTTTTCCCTGTCTCTCTAGCTACATCTATCTGTCCCACTTATTTTTTTCTCTCTCTCCTGTGCTTGCTTTCTCTCTCTCCTGTGCTTTCTTTCTCTCACCATCTTTCTTATGCTTTCCTTGCTTTATGTTAAACATTGAAAACCAAAAACCTGTCTACTGAAGTTGGTGGGGGTGGGGTAGGTTAGGTCATGTGCCAGCATGATGAATTTCAGACCTATTTGCAATTGCAGTTGAACAGACAAGTTTCTTGATCTGAACATGAGAACCAAAGAGCTAAGTTTCTTAAAAAAAAATAAATAAATAAAATATACATGGACCAAGTTTCTTGATCTCAACATAAGTACCATAGAGCTAAGTTTCTCCCCCCCCCAAAAAAAAAAAAAAATAAATTGAACAAAGGAAAGGAAGGTACATTGCATACACAGGTACATGTATGTGATGCAATACAGTATAGCCCTAGTGTGTTGTGGTTTCAAAAAATGATACACTAAGCACTCTGAGAAACACTATTTATTTTTGTCCTTTTGCCACTAAGAAAAAAAAAACCAAGAAAAGGTGAAAAGAGTACTCTGTCCTATGGCAGAAAAAATTTTGCTTGCACACTTCCCTGCATAAAATGCAGACTTGAGTGTTTTTTTCTACAGAGTTCTATTTGATTTGAGCTCTTTATGGATATACATCATTGCGTAGAGTAGCGCAGAGTTCGGAAAAACTTCCAGAGAGCATTTCTCACTTCTGAATTATTGATGAAAAAAAAAATAAAAAGAAAGAATTGATTTACCACCCCCACCCCCTCCCTTTCCATCTCTCACTGTTTGTTGACATCCAGCAAAATTGACGTAGTCGGGCACGGGGTTTGCTGATCAATGCGGCCCGCGTTGAAATTCACGACTAACTTGACACTTTACGCGTAGCGCGAGCTGCGCTCCCCACCACTGCTAATGACCCTTTTAGCATTCTGGACACACCTCAGACGAGGGCAGTATTTACCTGGGCCTTTTGACGCTGATGCGGGCAGACTGTTTGGTTTATTCATTGCTGAAAGTGATGCTCGCTCCGCACAGGTCTCGTAGATATTTCTCATTCGTTTTTACATCTAAGAGGATATACTTCATAACCCCTCCCCCTCCCTCCAAAAAAAAAAAAATTATTCTGACTGCAAGAGGAGTATCAGCAAGTTTATATTGTATTCTCTCATACATGTCAAAGTTGGACCATTGATTTGGAACAAAAATTTTCAAATTATTTTCATTTTCTGCTGACATCTATTGATATATCTCTGAATACTTCAAACAAGTGAGCTGAGCATGCAGTGGTATTTCTCACAACACACACCTTTGCAAACGTATCTTTAATCCATTCTGATAAGGAAAGAAAAGAAGAAGTTAATTCTGATTTATATTGATGTTCATTCATTATCAATTAATTGGTATTGTAGAGGGGAGGTTGAGAATGATAATGGAAGGGGAACAGATCCATAAAGCTCGATACCACATCAATACCCTCTTGGTTTCGAAGTGAGGAATAATTTAGACCACATTGGTTGTCACGTTCATTCCATAATGGGGATGTCCTGCTCAGGCACAGTTGCATTGTACTAAAATATGTCATTGTAATCACTGTTTGCTTTTGCTTAAAATTGCAACGCGCTGCTCTACCAACAAGGAGTATGTGCATATGTACATTAGAATGTAGAACCCCCAAAACACAGCGGGACAGACTCCTCTCCACTACCTCACCCCCACCCCCCCCCCCACCCCTTTAGAGATGCATTTGACATTGTGGCTTCTGATAGTGACAGTGTTTGTGCAGCTTGTTAAAATGTTCACAGCTAATTGGAATTATGTCGTGCGCTTGCCACACTGTACATGTGTGCGAACAGACCATGCGAACATTCACTGTTAGCTCATGTCACACAATATCTGCAGGCTAGTAGTCTGACATTCTAGACCTGGGTATCAGCCCTGGAGATTCTAGGCGTTTTATTAGTCTTAGAGGTTATTGACCCTAGAATCATACTTTGAGATTCTAAAGGCAGGTTGCTAGTCATTGAGAAGCCTGATGTGGAAAGCAGCCTTACATTTAGACCCCGAGATAGTTTTAGAGATTCTAGACCTGTGTGACATCTAGATCTGTCGAGATCTGGGTGTCTGTCGTGGAGATCTTAGAGATCTTAGACTGTCAAATTGAGGATTTGTCTTTTAATACCTCAAAGTCCCATACTATTTTTTTTTCTGTTCAGCCCATACAATGTAGGTCTGTTACTTTCTCTCCTTTAATACCTAAAGTGAGAGCAGAAGGAAATCCTAATATTTTTTTTTTTAATTAGAACCCCCACATAGTATTATCTTTAGATCTTTAAAAGATTACTGGTTGCCACATGCTACATCAAAATTCAGAAATGATGAAGTACCATAAATGCAGTATATCGCATGGTCTTTTTATTTTGCAAGTCAACAGATGTTCGCAAAATTAAAAACTTGTGAAAACGTTGCCTCTTGTATCACACATGCATTGTACAATGTACATCGTATCCAAAATGGTAAACTGCCCACTTAGCTCATGAAAAGGAAAAATGATTCTTTTTTCTTTGTCATTCTGTTTATATGGTTCTCGTTCACACGTGTGCAAAATTGTCTCACAAGTCCAATTTTGCCAAATATATGTATGCCATTCAAAATACAGCTGTAGGCTCAGTTTAGTTAGTTTTCATTGTCATGATATAATACTGAGACAATTTATCCAATGTTTTCCCGCTTTGTCATGCAAATGAAAGTGAGCTTGTTTACGATCTGCTGTTGATAATGTTCGTTGATTGCTGTGTTTGTTTTGCCAGATTGTGTGGGCGCCATCGCACGTGTATGTGTTCTGCGAAAATACAATGCACATTCCATGTGTCGCTTTGACCACTATCGCTGACATGTATCCAACATGCCATTATTGCTCTCCAAAAATCCACTGTAGTGACGGCTTGTCTCAACTTTGAGCAAAGAAAGGGATTTTACCCTGATGTTGGGGATACAAACTAACATATCATGCCCTGATCAAATGCAGGAATCATTTCTTGGTCCAAAAGCAATGCAAAGCCAAGCAAAATTACACATTATGACAGCAAAGTGTGATGAAAACAAACAAACAGCCTTTCATTCCATCCTCTTGAGGTGAAAGGGGTATAAGATGGCTTATTTGAACCGCATTTGGGATATCGTTCGAGATGCCAAACTGAATTTCATATAGACACAATATTTTTCTCCTCATGGTATGCCCATAAATATCTTCCAATTTCCTGCTGCAAGGTGACTTCTTTCGTCAGACAAGTTCTCTCTTCGGGCAATATCCTTTCAAAAGGGTCTTAGTGCATCCCAATGTTTCCAACCAATAGTGGGTGTATGCATGTAAGGTTGAAGTGGATTGTGACCATAGGTTTTTGGTGAAAAACTAAGTATCGGTTTAACAACACCATGCTTGAGGGTGGTATACTTCAATACATGAAAATAGAATTGACAGATGGAAACATTAAAATCATTTTAGCTCGGATAACTCAGAACTGCTCAGAACTGAGGAGATATTGTGAACTGACTGCTAGGGGTGCTTCAGTGTTAGCATCTTTCATTGATAGAAAAAGGGAGAAGACTTATCCAAGATTGGCAAGAGTGCTATGGATATCTGTGGGGGGCAAAACTTTACTTATCGTCTCAGGATCTCGAATCTCAAATCTTCCCCAACTTGAAAACGGGGCACATTAAGAGAATTAATTCACCTTGCGGAGTGCGTTGACGGGCGTTTCATCATCTACCCACGAGCGGGAGACGGCCTGATTTATTGTCATCATTACCTGGGCTTTTGGAGGATGGAGCCCTCTGCTACCGCTTAATATCCGAAAAGCTCTTGTTCTCAAGCTCTCCACACACCCCCCCCCCCCCCCCCAGTTCTCTTTTGCATCTTGTTTTTTACATGAATGTTTCAGAAAGCAATTTCCTTCTGGTCTTTCTGTGCTGCAGTTCAGGTATTGAAGCCTTGTGTGTGTTTTCTGCGTATAGCCATGGCTGATTTAGATGTCAATTTGGTGAGCATGTTATTTGCAAACCCTACTCTTTTGAAAAAGGCACGCAGCATGAATTTAAGAATATATTTAGTCATAATCTCATGCTTTGTGCATTTTGCACCTGTGTCAGGCTTTTTCTCTTTTTTTTTTTCTTTTTGCTGCTATAGTGATATTCTGAGATGGATTATATGATTTGGAAGAGATTTGGATTGCAAAATATGTGACATGAATACAAGAATGTTCCTTTGCACTTCTGGAATCATGTTACCATCTTGAAGATCCTACACAGGTGATCTAGATTTTACTCAAGTTGAATCTGCAGATGCATTGTTTTATTATGAATACCAAACACCAATGAGTGTCAGCCTGCCACCAAATTGACATTCAAAATGGCATCAGGCTCTGCTAGATTTCAGTTAACTGATGTGGTCAAGCCAGCCAGCACATCGGAGACCTAAATGTTTCGAAAAATTTAAAGGTCATGCATCCCTTTTGCAAATGTCACAAAACTATGCATGCTTGAAGAGCAATTTTGTCAACATTGCAAATGAAATCTTCTGGTAACAGTTAAGTTAAGAAAAAAAAAGAAAAAAAAGAATTAACTCCATGTCACTTGAGAATGTGTGTCCCCCCTTTTTTCAGAATAATGT